>NC_088388.1:116265000-116621250 GCF_037993035.2 Macaca fascicularis | reverse complement strand
GGGCTAAGGACCTGAGGGCAGGATGTGGAGGATCCTAACCCTCATGATGGGGCAGAGAGGCAGGGACACCCTTAGTGTTACCCCCTAAGGCCAAAGCCCAATGCTCCCATTATGCTCTTTGCTTTTGTGGGCCTGGTGTCTTGCTGTGTGCAGAAGTCTCTGGAGCTTAAATATGAGTCTCTGTAGCTGCCAAGCTCGACTTTCAGAGTGGAATTCCAAGCCGGTTGGAGCCGGGCACAGACCTTCCGCATCCCAGTATGGAGGGCAGGAGGGGCCCTGGGCCTGGACGAAGGCCTCTAAGGTTGAGGTGTTTCCTCTCACACCTAGAGACTCCTCCTCTTCACCTCCGGCTCAGAGCAGTTTGGGGCTTAAAGTATGTCTGAATACCCAAGCCATTAGGGCGACAGGATCTGCCAGAATCCTGAAGAGACCACTGAGAAGCAGACAACTGAATGGGAGAAGGGCCTGTGGAAGTGGGTGGCCGTGAAGGTGGCCGTGGGTGTGGGTGGAGTCTGGGGCTCTGCCAGGTGTGGAGTGAGCTTCATCCTATGTGAGAGTCTGGGGGCTTCTCCGAGACTTTGTAACAAAGGAATCCCTTCTAAGAGCACGTGGCTGGGGTCCCTCTTCACCGCCCCTCATAGTGGGACACAGAAAGGGAAAAGACTTGCATTGAGAATGTTCCAGAACCTGCGGCTACTGCCCACGCCTAGGAAAGCCATTTTGCAAAGCCTGATGGAACATGGTTGTACCCTAGGACCTGCACCCAGGAAGGGATACAAAACCACAGCTTCTGTTTCCCTCAGCCTGTAGCTGTGCCAGCCATAGCTGTGCCAGCCATGTCTGACGTCGATGTCATCCCCTAAATCTAAACGCCTATGTTGGCATAAGCAACAATCCGTTGATTGGATTTTTAGTTCATTATTTAATTTAGCAAATGTTTTTTGAGTGCTTCCTGTGTGCATGATGGGTGCTGTGTTATGTAGACAGTGATTCCCAGGGGTCTCTGCTTGAGGATCTCAAGGGATTTGGAGAAATTCCTCTTCCCACGCACCAAAGAAACTAATTTTAATTAAAATATATATGCGTGCATGTGTATAAATAGTATGCATGATGTAATTTGTACATATTGAATAGGTACATATATGTATTCACACACTCATGCACACACGGATCTTTTTTACCCATGGAAAGGGGAAAGAGACTTACCTGTGTAGACCCCAGCAGTGCCCCAGAGCAGGGACCTAAGAAAGATGTCTTGGTGTTTTGAATTTTAGGGACAGCCTTGGATGAACCACTGTTTCATGAGCCTGTTAGGCATACGAAGGGTGGGCAGGGGTATGGAAACATTTGGGGGCACCGTGCCAGCCTTCAGGGTCTAATAGGCAAGATGAGTATGGGACACAAGTGACCCCAACACAAGGCAACAACACAACACGCAAGAGTGTGATGAGGGTGCAGGAGAGCAATCAAGTCCTTGGGGGACTGAGAGGTGGGGGACACTCATCTTTTGTGATTAGAGAAGATGCCCTGTAGGAAATGGCCCCTCCCCCTGGGTCCTGGAGAAGGGGTCTGTTTTGGCAGGCTGAGCTCCTGCAGGGAAGCAGTGTTCTAGATCTGCCAGCTCTGAGCTTTAGAGTCCCCTGGGGAGCTTACGAAAACCACCAGTGTCTAGCCCCGACCCCAGGACAATTAGATCAGGATCCTTGGCAGTGAAACCCAGGCATCTGCATTTGTTAAAACTCCCTGTGTGATCCCAGTGGGCAGCTGGGGTCTGGGCGAGGGAGGTTGTGCCAGTGAACTCCTGGAGAGCTGAGAACAATGGGCTGCTCTTGGGGAAAAGCAGCCTGGCTGGGCTCAGGATGCATCACAGGTGGGATATAACTGATGTTGTGCGAGTTGTATGTAATCAAAGGGCAATGGGGAGCCAGTGAAGATTTTGAGTGGGGCATGGTTTGGAAGGAATTTTAGGGGTTGGTCTTCAGTAATCAAGGATGTTTCCAGAAAAGTGGAGGTCATCCCTGGCTTCAGCCTCCTGGAGTCCATGTCTGCCCTTGAATTTTCCAGGATTTATCACTGGGCATCCTTCAGGGGGGTGGGCCCAGAGCTGCCTCTGTCACATACCCCACACTCCCGTCTTACTCTTGTGCCCCTCCTCAGGCTGCTGGCCCTAAACCCGGGCACCGGTAAGGTGAATGTGGCAGCTCACCAGAGAGGTCTGTGGGAGGAAGGACCCCACATGGCATACCCAGAGTTTAAGCAATGTGGGGATCTAAGGCAAACTAAATAGTCTCTCACTTTTTATAAAATAATAGTTAAATTTGTATTGTGCTTTTATGTTTACAGCACAGTTTCATACATATTAAATTATTATTATTATTATTTAAGATAGAGTCTCATTTTGTTGCCCAGGCTGGAGTGCAGTGGCATGATCTCGGCTCACTGCAACCTCCAACTCCTGGGTTCAAGCGGTTCTCCTGCCTCAGCCTCCAGAGCAGCCGGGGTTACAGGCGCCTGCCACCCCACCTGACTAATTTTGGTAATTTTAGTAGAGTTGGGGTTTCACCATCTTGGCCAGTCTGGTCTCAAACTACTGACCTCAAGTGATCCTCCCACCTCCACCTCCCAAAGTGCTGGGATTATAGGCATGAGCCACTGGGTCTGGCCCATATATATATAAAATTGATTCTTGTCATGATTCTGTGTAGCATGGAAACAATTACCTCCATTTATAGATGAGCAAACAAAGGCCAGAGGCAATGGCTTTACCTCTGCAATTCTTTCCAGACTCAGGAAAGGAAAAAAAAAAAACTTATTGACAGCAGGAAGCAGGCACCAGGGGCAGCATTTATTCGGCTTTTGGACTGTGGACCAGACACTATGCCAGGCACTGTCACAGACGTAACCTCACATTTTAAAGACAGAGTGTTTTATCTGTTTCCTCATGGTCTATAGCCCATGATGAATGGGAAAACACTTGGCCTGACCAGCAGACCAGAACCAGATAAATAAAACAATCACTCCATGTCTGCTTTATGAACTTACCTTGTCAGGGCTGTTCGAGTTGTTGGATCTCATTTTGTACTTGTGACAGGTGGTGTCATCACTATGTTCAGATGAGGAAACTGGGGGTCAGAGAAATGTCTTGCCCAAGGCCAAGTAGCAGAGTGCGAGTGGGAGATGAGATCCTGCCGCATGGAGTGAGTTGAAGCTGTACTGGTTGTTGTGTGGAGTGTGCAGGGAGAATAAAACACAGCACTTGCCATGTGCCAGGCATTGTATGATTAGCTTGATAAAACTGACTCTTTTAGTCTTCCCAGTATCATTATAAGGTGGGTGGAATTATCATCCCCACTTTTTTGTGTTTTCTCTTTTATAGATAGGATCTGGCTCCATCACCCAGGCTGGAGTGTGGTGGCATAGTCTCAGCTCACTGCAGCCTCCATCTCCCATGCTCAAGTGATCCTCCTGCCTCAGCATCCCAAGTAGCTGGGACTACAGGCACACATCACCACACTCAGCTAATTTTTTAATTTTTTGTAGAGACAGGATCTCACAATGTTGCCCAGGCTGTTCTTGAACTCCTTGGCTACAGTGATCCTCCTACCTCAGGCTTCCAAAGTGCTGAGATCATTGGCATGAGCCACCATGCCCAGCCATCATTACCATTGTACAGATGAAGAAAAAAAGAACAGAGAGGTGCAGTAAATTGTCCAAGGTCACATAGCAGTTAGAATAAAGTGGGGATTCAATCCAAGCCATGTGGTATCAGAGCCCACTATCTGTCTCTAGGCCATCACATCTGGGGCTCCTGGTTCTTGGTTCCAGGGTCTTCCACTGGACTGAACTCTCTGTAGGAGGAGGAAGGGAAGAACACAAAAGGCAGGTCTCAGTCGCGGGGCCAGGTGTCCAGAGCTGCGACCCTGGTCTGAGCATGTCCAGGTGTGAGGCCTCCTCTGGGGGCCAGGTGTCCATGTGTGAGGCCTCCTCTGGAAGGTGAGTCCAGGTTTGACGCCTCCTCCGGGGGCTGGGTGTCCAAGTGTGAGACCTCGTCTGGAAGGTGAGTCTAGGTGTGAGACCTCCTCTGGAGGCTGAGTGTTCAGATGTGAGGCCTCATCTGAAAGATGAGTTCAGGTGTGAGGCCTCTACTGGGGGCCTGGGTGTCAAGGTGTGAGGCCTCCTCAGTGGGCTGTGTGTCCAGGTGTGAAGCTTCATTTTATTGAATGAGTGTCCAGATACGAGACCCCCCTCTAGAGGCCAAGTATCCAGATGTGACCTCTTCATGCCCCTCTCTCTTTTAGATCATTTTCCTAACAGTCTCCGGCTATCCTAGGGTGTGATAGGGATAGGGCTAGCAAAATGGGAAAGGGCATGGTGTTTCTACTTCCGGCTCTGTCCCTAAATAGTGTTAAGACCTCTTTCTGGATGTCAGTTTCCTCATCTGTAAGTGAAGGGGCTAGAATAGATGATCCCTTAGGTCCCTTCCAGATTGGTCCAGTTTAACAAACTGTACTGAGCCCATGTGCCCTCCATTACTCTGGGCACTCAGCTCTAGTGACAGGTCTGTGCCTTTCAGGGGAGAGATAGAAGAAAGAGCTCCAAAATTTAAATTCCTTAAAGAAACTCACACATGTGCACAAAGAGACATGGACAGGATTAGTCATCATGGCCATGTTTGTGATAGCAAAAATTCAGAAGTCAATATTGATACATTAAATATGTTATAGTCACACAATGAAATACTATGCTGCAGGGGAAATGCATGAACCAGAGCTTTACAAATCAGTGTGGACACGTCGGTTGAAGAGAAAAAAGCAAATTGCAGAAGGATGCCATACATTATGGTACCATTTGTACAAAGTTTGAAAACATGCAAAACAGTCCTCTGTATTGTTTCTGGATGCATACATATGTAGCAAAAGTATAAAAACATGCATGGAAATGATAAACACCATATTCAGGATAGCGCTTACCTCTGAGGAGGAGGCGATGGGCTGGTGGAGGGAAATACAACTGTTTTCAGAATGTCTTATTTCTTAAAATGTTTCTTCTAAAAACAATCTGAAGAAAATATGCCAAAAGAAACATGGGTCTCTTTCCATTATTTTTATGCTTTTCTGTATGCATGATATGTTTCATTAGAAAACAAACCATTTCAACACCATGTGCAAAGTTCTAGGAGGGTGGAGGTGGGCTTCGCATCCCACTATGATAATCGAGGGCTGGAGGACTGGGAGTGCAGAGAGAGGAGTTGTTGGTGAAAACGAGGTCTGGGGGCTGATTCTGGAGGGTGATTGTTGATGGAGATGGGGGGGGTCAGGTGCTCAGCAATGCTCCCAGTGCCCTATTTATTTCCTGCCCCCTGTTCCGGGGCCACCTTGGGCAGGGCTTGGTGCTCTCAATTGTTGTAACAATTAAAAGTGGCATAAATACAGGAGGAGAAGAAATGTATCTGCCTCGGGATCCTGTTGTAATCTGTTTCCCAGTTTAATGAGGGCCTGGAGACTCAGCATGAGGCCACTGAAAATTAAGAATACTGGGAGTATTTATGGGGCCGCGAGGCCTTCTTTTTCCGCTGCTCCCTGTAGCTGGGGGTGCAGAAGTGACCCCGCAGCCCTCTGTCCTCCCGTCCAGAGGGGGAGTCAGTAAGTATCTGCAGCCTGTAAACAAGAGAGTGGGCCTGTGGGGCAGGCAAAAGCGATTTGGGGATGGGTGGCCTCGAGAGACCCGGATGATCACCCCCGTGGAGAAGCCTACTCCCAACCTCAGCTCACATTACAAGAGAAAGTTGGGAGTTGAGGTCATAGTGAACAGGGAAACCTGAGAGAGAAAGGTGATCCCCTGCTTGCCTTCCAGCCCTGGGGATGAGGCCCCCCTTCAGGGTCTGGAGAACAGAGGGTGTCCTGGGCAGAGGGCGGGGCAGAGTCACCAGCTGCTGCCTTCTTGCTTTGGCTCTTAAAAGCACCTAGGTTTGTTCCAATGTACCCTGAAACAATGATCTCCCCTGTCCTGCAACTCCTCTATTTCCCCCTCCCTCTTACACATCCAAGTTCACAGGTGGCACATGCAGGTGGTAGAATTGGTTTGTCAGGGCTGCAGGGGGCCTTGGAAATCATGGAGCCTAATGCCCTGGGTATTTCTTATAATACTCATAGCCCTGATGGGACCAGGGACCCAGGTCTCAAGAAGCATCCTGCTACAGGGTGAGGAAGTCTGTCTCATTCTCAACAGGGTGGATTTGTATTGGGGTCCTCTAAAGTCGAAGTATCGCCAGAGTTTACAAAGAGGACGGAATTAGTTAATGTGCATATCAGTGTGTGTGTTTGCAAGATGAAGTTGCTACCTTGTTTATCATGGGTAGGCATGTAACAGACAAGTCTCCTCCTTGATGGAGGAGTACTGTTTGTAGGGAAGCCTTGAGGTGATTTTGGCACGCAAACGCATAGTTGGGGATGTTCACATGCTGCTTCTGCAAGTAGGCCCCAGCACACCTTTTCTGGAAAGCATTTGGCAATATGTATCTGAAGTCTCAGATGTCCATGTCTGTAAGGCTCTATCTTTAAGAGATAACCAAAGATGGCAATAAAGAGTTCTGCCGGCCGGGCACGGTGGCTCACGCCTGTAATCCCAGCACTTTGGGAGGCCGAGGCAGACGGATCATGAGGTCAGGAGATTGAGACCATCCTGGCTAACACAGTGAAACCCCATCTCTACTAAAAATACAAAAAAATTAGCTGGGCGTGGTGGTGGCCGCCTGTAGTCCCAGCTACTTGGGAGGCTGAGGCAGGAGAATGGTGTGAACCCGGAAGGCAGAGCTTGCAGTGAGCCAAGATCGCGCCACTGCACTCCAGCCTGGGCAATAGAGTGAAACTCCCTCTCAAAAAAAAAAAAGACAAAACAAGTTCCGCCAACTGCAATGTTGTTTACAACCCTGAAGATTCAAAACTAAATATCCAATAAACAGGGGAATGATTAAATAACTTACAGTATAATAATACAAATAAATTTTTGTTTGTTTTTGAGATGGAGTCTCGCTCTGTCGCCCAGGCTGGAGTGCAGTGGTGCAATCTTGGCTCACCACAGCCTCTGCCTCCCGGGTTCAAGCAATTCTTTGCTTCAGCCTCCCAAGTAGCTGGGATTATAGGCACCTGCCACCACGCCCAGCTAATTTTTGTATTTTGAGTAGAGACAGGGTTTCACCATCTTGGCCAGGCTGGTCTTGAACTCCTGACTTTGTGATCCTCCCGCCTCAGCCTCCAAAAGCGCTGGGATTACAGGTGTGAGCCACCACGCCTGACCGTTTTTTTTGTTGTTGTTGTTTCTGTTTTTGTTTTTTGAGGTGAAGTTTTGCTCTTGTTGCCCAGGCCGGATGCAATGGTGCCATCTTGACTCACTGCAACCTCTGCCTCCTGGGTTCAAGCGATTCTTCTAACTCGGCCTCCTGAGTAGCTGGGATTACAGGCGTTCATCACCACACCTGGCTAATTTTGTATTTTTCGTAGAGACAGGGTTTGTCCATGTTGGTCAGGCTGGTCTCGAACTCCCAACCTCAGGTGATCCGCCTGCCTCAGCCTCCCCAAGTGCTGGGATTACAAGTGTGAGCCACCATGCCCGGCCACAGGGAAATATTTTTAATGCATTTTTAACTTACAGAGAAAAAGATCCTAATATGATGTTAGGTGGAAAAATAATTGTGTGTATGTGTCTGTGTGTGTATGGGCTCCTAATTGGTTAAAAAATGCATATGCTCTATACATCTTATAGATGGATATCTTTTTTATTGGTACATAATATTTTACATATCTGTGGGGTACATGTGGTATTATGTCGCATGCACAGAATGTCCTGGTCAATGCAGGGTGTTTGGGATATCCAACACTCCTTGAACGTTTCTCGTTTCTTTTGTGTTGGGATCCTAGATAGATATCTTGAAAGAAATACTTGAAGGCTATTAGTGATTGTCTTGATTATTTCTAGATAGTGAGATGAGAGATGATTTCTGGCTTCTTTTCCATCATTTTCTAAATTGTCAAATATGTGTTAAGATTAGATATGAAGTAGTTTTGAACACCAAAAAGTCATATTTAAGTGTAGATACCTCGGCAAAGTAGCTGCTACTTGTGCTTTTTTGCTTTTTCAGGGAGTCCTCTGAAGTTCCTTCTTAGATGGGACTAAAATCTGCTTTTGTGAAATTCCACCTGGAGGTCCTCCTCCCGCCACCTCCTCACCCTGAGCTTCCACAGATGTTTCCTTCTGTCTCTCTGCACCTTCAGTTCTTGAGGACAGTGCCCATCTTCTTCTATCCCCCACACCCAACCCTGGTGTCCCCTCCTCTGGGTCACGGCAACCCCAATTCTGCAGCAATCCCACCTAGGATTCATCGGATCTGAGTTCATCCAGGGAGACACCTCTGGGCGTGCCCTATTGTGTCAAAGTCTTTCCCAGAATGAGTGTCCCATACCACAGATGGTGTGAGCAGAGGGCACAGTGAGGCCATCGCCCCCTCCTTGGTCTGAACATGCTGTTTCCACCAGCACTGTCTGGGACCGGGTTTTTCACCAGCCACCTCTTGGTGTTGGCTCCTTCTGATCACTGGCTTTTAGTAGCTCTTGGCCCTTTACCTACATTTCTCAACTTTCTCATTTCTGAAATAATAATAATAATAGTTTTCTACAACCCAGATAGCAATAGGATAGCCTCTGCCTCTTAAGAGCTACAAATTTGTCTCTAGTCTTAGTTTAGCCCTGGAAATGTCGCATGTCCCTCTCAAGATGTCTGCAAGTTCGCAGGAAGATTTGTATTCTCACAGTGGTCTCTGGCTCTGGCTCCCAACTCTGCCGAATTCTGCTTCCCTGTTCTGTGTTTCACGGATGCTTCTCTATCTCTGCTCTGGTGTTGACCAAATGTGTCCTCAGCCTCCTTCCTGGTTTTCCCAAAAATCCCACCCTCACAAAGACCTGCACATATCGTGCAGACCTTCCTGAAGGTTTTTTGGGAGGCCAGATAATGTGGATCATAGAAAGGCATCCCTGCCCCTAAGAGTCCATTGGGCACCTGCCATGTTGAGTGACCTTCCTCCCTGTCGCCGGCTCTGAACTGGGGCTGCCAGTCAGCCTCTGTGCCCCACAGAAAAGAGCCCTGAGCCACTTCTCTTTTTTCCACTTCCCAAATTAGTCTTCTTACCAGGGAGAATTCAGAGGGTCTTTCACGATCTTTCACACAATTTCAGGGAGTGTGTTGATGTGTGTTTCACATTTAATCATAAGAAAACTCGTGGCAGTAAGCTTCCACCTCTTTTCCTCTGTTGCCATTACCCAAGAGCAGAACCGTCCTTCTCCCAGGACAAAGGACCTTTGCTGCTGATGGTAGTGGGTGTGGCTGAAGTCTCAGTGGGAGGGGTGCAGGTGCAATGTCTCATCTCAATGACAGGGTGGGACACACCCTCCTCAGTCCACAGCCAGGTGGTCCTTTGTTTCCATGGTGTCAGCCCCAACACTCAGAGATCCCCTGTGGGTGGGGAAAACTGATTATCTGATTTTGTGGCTCCATCAAAAGGAAAGGTCAGACTTTCTTACGAAGGTTAAAAAACAAAACCAAGAATCCTTTAAAATGGTTCCTTTTTGCATTTCTGACTTGACTCTGTAATTTGATTATAGTCAAGAGGAGATGTTGTCTGCATAGAATTCCTGAGCAAGTGGGAAGCTTCCCAAGGAAGGAAGCTCTGGGGTAGGAAAGGGAGGACAATCTGAGGAGATGGTGGCGGGGTGGGGGGGCAGGGACGGAGTCTTGGCTGGGTCTCTCCTTGAGCAGGTTACTTACCTCTGAGAACTCCATCTAGAAAATGGGGATGCCGATAGAAAATTATTTCACAAGCGTTGTCTCTTTGGCATCACCTCAACTAGGAGCCTGGATCAGCTTCTAACATTTCCCCGGCAGAGCCATGGCCTTCCTTGGGGGACGTTCCTTAAACAACTGTCTTCCATCATAAATTAGTGTTCACATAATTCAGGTTCCCTGTCCCTGGTCTTTTGAGTGTTTCTGTTTTCTTGCAAGTCCTGGACAAATCTTTAGGGGATCCATAGAGAAGGAAGAATTAAAGCCAAGTGCTGCCCAGTGACTTCCAATAGAAATCACTGAAAGGTGTAGCACGATTTCCTCAGACTACAGACGTCAGAGCTGGAGGCCTTGGGGCAGTGCTTCCAACTGTTTTCACCTCTCAGCACAAGCAGAACAAAAATAATATTGATTCATAGCACTGGGGCAAAAGGAGAAGGTTGTCTGTGGCTGGGGTAACCAGTTCCCCATGGATTGGGAGGGATTCGCCTGCTCCAAGTTCTTCCCTGGCTCCTCCCACGCTGGGGATCTCAGCACATGGGTGGAGTCAGGAGAAGACTGTGGGTCACAGAGAAGGCAGGTAGGTAGGGAGGGAGGGAGGCACCTGTAAGTAGGTGAGGGGATCAGTTTGGAAGCTATGATTTTCTATGGCCAAGGAGGCAGCATGGTGCTGAAGAAGGTCCCAGCAACTTCCCTCTAGCCCCTTCTCTGTTTCCCCCTCCTCCTTCCCCGTATGACTCCCCCCGAAGGGATTTTAATTATAAAGTCGCTGTTTGAAGAATAGCTAAAATGGGGTGAGCCAGTTAGCTGTCACCATTAGCTTTCAAATCCTTGCTACTTCTGCTGGTGGTGGAGAAGGACCCTTCATGGCCTGTGGTCCTTCCCTCACCTTCTCTCTTATGACAGTGTGTCCATTCTCCCACCCCTCACTCCCCCATCACCCCTGTGCTTCCCCACTGCACCCTCCCGAGCTGAGCCCTGAGTTCTGGCCCACGATATAGTCATAGCTCAGGTGACAGTCAGGAGAAGCTTCCTCTCTCAAGGAGAACTTTCGACATAAAGGTGTGGAAGATCAAGGAGCAATGGCTGTTGAGGGAAAGGGTGAGGGAGACAGAGTGACAGCAGTGAGTTGAATTAATTCCCCGGTGTCGGATTTAATGAAGGGCTGCCTTCTGTGCTGCCTCAGAGAGGCACATCATGGAGTGATTGGTGCTGGATGCACGCACAGCTCCAATTAAGAGTTTCTGCATCTCACAGGGGCAGGGTGTCTTTGAATCTCTAGACTCTGGGGGCTTTCTACCCCCCTCCCCCATTCCAGGCTTGCTTAGCCCTGATCCAAAAGTCAGGGATCTCTGTTCCTCTTAAAGGGAAAGGACCCCAGGATCTTTTTTTGCTGCCTCTCCACG
This sequence comes from Macaca fascicularis, assembly GCF_037993035.2. NCBI lineage: Eukaryota > Metazoa > Chordata > Mammalia > Primates > Cercopithecidae > Macaca > Macaca fascicularis. The sequence goes on along the minus strand of NC_088388.1, from coordinate 116,610,013 downwards.
TCCCTGGTGGCCCTATTTGCTCCTTTCTCCCTTACTCCTCCTCAGGTAAGGCCCAAGCCTCTCCTTTGCAAACAATGCCTGCTTCACCTTGTCCCCAGGAATGAATCCTAGAATCACAGAGGCTTAGAATTGGGAGAGGACCTTAGTGACAACCTAGTCCAGAGTCACAAAGCAGTAACAGCATGAGAACTAGAACCAGGACCCCTAGAACAATCTCTGGCCTCCTGCCGAGGTTCTGGCAGCATGCAGCATGAGTGACAGCCGTGTCTAACTACGGGCCTGCAGTCTGGGTACTGGGGACAAGTCCTAAGTCACAGGTCTCAGCTGCCAATTCAAGGTGATTCTCATTATCGTGACTGAATTGTGGCAACTTAGCCACGCATCACACTTGACAATCAACAAAAGTGTGCCTACATCAGCTCGTGTTATACTCAGTGTTTGAAGACCACAGAGATATTACCCTGAGGTTGCTATCCCCGCTCAGACACTAATACGTGGCCTTGTGAAACTTTTGGTGCTTAACTTGGTGCTTAACTTCTCCTTTTCTCATTTGAAAATTGAGAATAACAACACTGATAGCACAGGCTGATAATGGAGCAGACTCTCATTTTGTAAGTGAAGAATAAGGCTCTGAGATTAAGTGACATGCCCCAAACATAGCAGCAACAAAGGGCAAAGGGAGCAGAAGAACTGAGTTCAGTCCTTCTGCCCCAGGCCTCTGCTGTTTTCATGCCACCTCGTGCCAAAATGATGCCGCCCTTATTCCTCTCCTTCATCACCATCATTTATTGAGCCTTTACTGAATGCACTTTGTTTATGCACGTGCTAAGTGCTCTGAGGATCATTTAATCCCAACAACAACCCTGGGAGGTGCATTTTAAATGTATTTTCATTTACTATTCAAGGAAACAGAGGCTTAGAGAGGTTACATTGCCTGAAGTTGAGAGCTAATAAGCGGCTTAGGCGGACTCACAGCCAGGTCTGTCTACCCTCCAAGTCTGTGCAGTTACTTGCTGTATCCCCACCACTCCTGTGCTCCCACCCCTGCCACCATCCTGGGGCCACAGCTCCCCTGGGACAGCCATGGGCAAAGTGACAGGGTAGATGAAGAGACTCGTTTTTGCTGGCTTACTGGGCACTCCTGTGCCCAGGCTCTGTGCTGGGCCTGGGAGAGCCTGCTCAGTGGTCCTGCGTGTCCTTGCCTCACCACAGGGCCCTCGTGCTGAAACCTCATCCCTGACATTAGAATTTGCAAGGTTTCCCAGCAGTGACACAAATAGGCTTCTTCTCCCTCATTTTTTCAGACTGGGAAACTGAGGTACAGAGAGGAAACAGTTCTCAGCAGAACCCCACAGATCCTTTAGCAAACCTCAGCCTCCTGGCTCCAGACCCATCGTTTCCCCAGGGCACCCTGCTGAATAGGCCCAGGTTCCAACCAGCCACCAAAAAAGACATTCTCGGGCTGATGCTGCCTCAGACGTCTTCATCCAGTGACCTGCGAGTGCCCCTTTCTGCAAAGTGTGCTGGCCTGGAGGAGTTCTGGATTAAGCTGCTTAGGGGATCTGGCATCCTCTCCTGACCTCCAGGGCTCTCTCTTAACTCACCTTTGAGTAAAATGATATGCTGTGAGATGCACTTAAAATTGCATGTTCCCCAACCCCCTCCCTCTGTATTGGTGGGATTATTAATGAGACCCTAACGTGAGTCACTGGAGTAAATAAACACAGATTGTCGTTCTACCCCTAGGCTTTGGCTGACAAAGCTCTCCCCTCCTTGTTCAGCTACAGCTTTAATAATGAGCCACTCTCAGCTTTCACAGGCGTTGAGTTCAGTTCCCTGAGGCTTCTGTGTAAGAGGCCTCCTGGAATCAGGGCTCCTATCTCCCATACCCGAGAATTGGGACTTTTGACAGAAATGAGAAGACTTGTTCTAGGGAGAGGGACCCTGCCTTCTGCAATATACTCTGAAACATTGAGGTGACATACACACACACACACACACACACACACACACACACACATACACACACACACACACACACACAGCTGAGATTTGTGAATTTGGTGGTGTTAAATAACAATTAGGTCAATAATGCCCTTTATGAAAAACCTTTTAACAAATTACATCCATTGGTAATTAGCCCCTATGAGAATCTCAGCCTAGGGAAGCCCTGATGAAAAGTGGATCCAGACAGACCTGGTGTGGGGAGCTGAGCCTCTCACTTTTCAAGGAAAACCTCTTTCCCTGCTCAACTCCACTTGGGAGAGGGCAGAGCCAAGGCCCTGGGTCAATATCTGCAACTCCTGTTGCCTTGACCTTGACCAAGGGCACCTTGCCTTTCGCCCCGAGCCTCCATTTTTTTCCCCAGGTGACTTTCTGGGTTACTGAGGAGGGTGTGGGTTTTCAGGACATGTTGCTGTCTTGTCGGCTTCAGACATAACTTGGCACTAAGAGTGTCACTGAAAGATGAGTGCTTTCCTCTGCTTGCCCAAGGCTTCCCAAAGAGCTGGTGCCTTCTTTTGCCTGTCTTCCTGCCCAAGCCCCGAGATGGTGCCCAGGCATGTTACAGAGAGAAGTAGCTTGAGAGGGGTGAGAAACTGTCTGAAATAATTCCATCCTTCCCTGGAGACTTGGCGTGAATTTTATCTAATCACCATGGCAACAGATAAAAAAAAAAAAAGAAAAAAGGTGTGAGCGTATCGCCTTTGCTGTGATAATTCAGATTTATATATTCAGATCAGATTGGAGTTGGAGATTTTTTTTTTAAGGGAGCAGATGCAGCAGAAGGTGTGACTGCAAATAATGTAGCACAAATGTTTGATGATCCTGCCCTTTAAGAAGTGGAACGCAGTTTCCTGCAGTTTTTCCAGAATATAATTATTCCATCAAACCCATTGCAATGAGGACTCATTACGGGCCCGGATAATGCAGAGTCACGTCCGTGCCAACAACACGCCTGCGCACACACAAACACACACAAACACGCATGCATAGGCAGCCCCAGCCCCCGCCCTCTGCCTCTGGCTGCCCCCCAGTGGAAACCTCAGAAAGCCGCCCCCAAAAGCATGAGGCCTGGATAAGTAGCCTGGGAAGACTGTGACCTGGGGGCAAGACGGAGACGGCTCAGACTTCACAGCTGGGGCAGGGTGGTGGTACTCCCTCCCTTTGCCATCCCGCCCATGGAAACCTACTGCCATTTGTAGAGCATAAGCCCTTGGAGGGCAGGGGCTGGGGCTGGATGGTCCTGGTGTATAGTCTCTGTCCAACCTGAGTGATTAATTCAGATATTTTCTTAAATATGTGGTTCTGCTCGTTGGCTCAAGGTCACACTGCAGTTAGTGGCACCTTCTGATCTGAACCAGTCTTCTGACCACCAAGCCAGGGGTTGTTCCACTAGAAGCTTCACTTTGGGATTAGGATGAGCACAGAGGCCTATACTGTTTCTTATGTCCCTGGCTTGGGCACCCAGGGAAGGCTGGAATGTGTGCAGCCGCCCATGTGCTTGGCAGGGAGTAGACACGCCCGGGAGACGTTTCATCCACGTTCATTGGATGTTGTTTCTCCTTCTCTGCCCAACACATGCCTGCAGGTACAGCCTTTGAAGAGCTGATGAGTTCTCCAGGTCCCTTGTTCTCAAACCTTTGGAAGTTCTTCCAAATGTGATCGCCTTCACAACTGACTGTCCCTGGGGTGTGCTCCCAATTCCTCCCATTCTGCTAAAGGGACAACAGTCTCCCTAACCTGGGTCCGACAAACACACAGGTGTCTTTACCTGCATATCCCTGCTCGGTCAGGAGTAGGGTTAGTGCCAGGGTGTGCAGCGTGCAGGCTGGGGACAGAGTCCCTGAGCACAAGGCCCTCAGTGCTGCCCTTAACTCCTTGCTAGAGGCTGAGACATCCCTTGTTCTCTTTCTCCCAGCCAGATGCCCCTTTACCCAACATTTCCCCAGTGAGAACTGCAACCCAGAAAGGCTACACAGCCCTGTAGGACAAAGCGAGAATAAGAACGTGGACCATCCAATTTCTAGGGTACCCTCCTCAGTGCCTTTCGTCACCCAGATCAAATCCTAACATGTCAAATAGTACTCAGACCAAGACTTGTCACCCTTACATTTCCATGTTCCCTGCTCACAGTCTCCGCTGGCAGATTGGGCTTCCGCTATTATTAAGAAAAACTCAAGTCTGCACAGCCTGGAGATTGTCTGTTCTAGCGCAGGTCCTGTTCCTAGCTCTCCCTGCTGTAAGGGGAGGCCATGCCCTCTTGTGCTTTGGGTCTCGTGCCTGGGTACCCAGGCAGCGCTCTCGCTAACTTGCACTGCCTGCGATTCAGCTCAGCCCGACTGCTGATTCTGGACCATTAGGAAACCTCCACTGCCCCCGCCTACCAGGCTGGGTTCATCTGCGCTCTGGGCCTCAGCATCTTGCCAAGACTCCAGATCACCCGCCGCCTCCTTCCCAGCAGATGGGCTGGTTCCGAAGGCTCGGGTCTGCCGGTCTCCTGGTGCTGCTGTCTGCTGCCTTATAAAAGCTCTTTTTGCAGTCATTTACCTGAGATCTCTGCTGACAGACAGGGAGTGTTAGAGGCACGGGGCTGTGTGTGGCCTCTCACCCTAGCCCTGGCCCTGCCTTCCATGGCTTTCACCCCGCCATGAGGAAAGAAAGCTGCTTCTGGGAGGAAGGCTCGTGCTCTGTACATGCTGCCCCCTGAATGGGGAGAGGCAGGCAGCAGATTGTGTGTGTATGGCGTGTAATTTATGTACCTGGGAAGGCACAGCTCCACCACAGCATCTGGTTTCCAGCTTGTTTCCAAACCCTCGTCCCGGCTCAAGCCCCATCTGGCCTGGATGAGACCAGGGAACCAGGGCAGAGGGGACTGGAGGAGGAGCTGGTAGTTCTGGGCTTCACCCTTTCGTCCTCTGCATCCTCTCTGGGAATGAAGATGTTCTACCTGCACAGGAGAAGGTCAAGAAAGACATCAGAACCTCTCCCTGGGAACCCACAAAGCCAGGCAAGACATGTGTGTCAAGGGTGAGCTGTGGGCCATGGGGCTGCAGAGCCAACCAGAGCCTTACCCGCCAAGCTCTGCTCTGGAAAGCTGCTCAGCCAGCTCAGACCAACAACGGCCTGGGCAGTGGGGCCCCTCCATCTTGCTGCTTGTAGCAGCCCTGCCTCTCCTGCTCCCTCCCTGCGAGTCAGCCAGTCCTGATGGACATGGGCAGAGGAGGGTTAGATAACAGGTCCTTCCGGCCTCCCTAGATGGTCAGGTCTCCCCGAGCAGGGGTCAGCAGGACATGCAGGCCCCAGGCTCCTGCACACATGAGCTGGGCTGGGCAACACGCAACACTACCAGCCTGGAGTCCCAGCCCTTCCTTCCTCAATCCTCATCTCCAAAATGGATTACAGGCAAAAGAGGGCTGGGCCCCTGCGTTCCACACCAGCTGGAACTTGTGGTCCATGCGTGATGGGCCCTCATGATGGTGCATTCACAGTACACGACCCAGGAGAGCCAAGCCTGACACGAAAGCTGAGGGAACTGGGCTGTGTGGCTGAAGGTGGGAAGTCGTGGGGAGACATGATTCCTGCCTTCTCCCAATGTCTAAAGTGCCATCGGAAGGGAGAAGGAGCAGGCTTATTGTATGAGGTTCCAAGAGGCAGGACAAGGACCAGTGGGTGAAACATGACGGGGAGTGCAGCTGGCTCAGGGTCAGTGTGACTTTCTAGTGGTCAGCAGCGGCTTGGATTCCCTAATGAGGTAGTGAGTTCACCATTAGGGGGTGTGTCCAGGGCAGGGAGAGAGAATATTTAGTTACCATTTATTGAGTGCCTACTAAGCGCCAGGTGTTCTTGCTCTGTCTTCACTTTCTCGCAATAGTCTACAATTTTGGTATCGTTGCCTCCATATTGTGTAGGAGGCAACAAGCTCAGAGAGGTTAAGTAATTAGCTCAAGGCCACACAGCTTGTAAATAGCAGGGCAGGTCTGTGTTCCCAAGAAAGCCTGTGCCCTTCTTGGCGTTTTATGGGGCTTGCGGAAGGGAAACCTATTGTGTTGGGGAGAACCCAGATGGTCTCCAAGACTCTTCTCCTTACCAAAGATTAGGGGACTCCCTTCCTGGTAAAGTCATCCTAGCTTAATCTGCCTCTGAGCAGCTTGCATTTCAGTCTGACCCCAGCACTTAGGTTCCCCTGGACCTTCAGGGCTAGGCTCCCGCAGCTTATAAAACTCTGCCCCACACAGCACTGCATCCACATGCAGCACGATTGTGGGGTTGGGTGTCGTCCTTGTCTTGTTACCTGAGGGACCAGAGATCAGAGGACATAGGTGGTCTCTCCGAGGCTGAGAAGCTGCAAGATCCCTGACTCAAGTAGCCCCTTCCTCCTGAAGCCAGCTCGCTCTTCTGGCTGCCATGGTGTGCCAGACCTTGTCTCCTTTGTGTCACTCAGGAGGACTTGCTGTCTTTACGCATTCCTGCGTTTATTTATAAATAGGAGGCATTTTCATGGAGTCATGTGTAACTCCCTACCTTGCATTCAGTATTGTGCTGGTGGTGCGTGATTGCAGAGGGATGGGGAAAGGACAGTGAGAGCTCATTGACCGACTGGTCACTGGTCACCCAGGCCATGGAACTAACAAGGTTGCTGCGCGTGGAGACCTTTAGCAACCCCAGCCCGGGATTGCATCAAGATAGTACCTTGAATCTGAAGAAACCCACTCCCAAGACTTAAGGTTTGGGGTTGCTAAAAAGAAAAGAAAAGAAATCTGCTGTGATTGACTTGTTATGGAGAGAACACCGATTAGGGGAAAGGTCAAGGTCAGCAGGCAGAGGCCGCAGGAGGAAGCATCAGTAGAGGCAATAAAGGCTGGGGTGGTGAAGATCTCAGGAAGGGCAAGGGAGGGAGGGGGCAGTGAAGGTCAGAGGGTGGCAAGGAGTCAGGCTGCTCGGCTCGGGTGGCAGTGAGATGGCAAGCTCTTGGTATTCATTCATTATTCATTCATCTACCACTTATGGAGGGCTCTTGGGGAGCCGCTGTCCAGAGGCAGGACAAATCTCACTGACCCACATGTTCTAACCTAGTGTTATTTTGTGCTGTGTTGGAGGTGTGTCCAAAGCTCTAAGGGACCCCAGGCTTCCCAGGGAGGTTCATGGAAGATCTGAGATTTCTGCAGAGTCCTGAAGCCTGAGCAGGAGTTTCTCAGGCGAAGAGTGGGATTGGAGAGCCATTCTAAGCCATGGGAACAGTGTGTTGCAAAGGCCTGGAGAAGTAACAGAGTCCTGTGTGTTTGGAGAGGTCGCTGGGTCAGGGCATGGCAGGAAAGGTTGTCCCAGGTTGCCAATAGCACACTTGAAGCTGGGAGTGTCGTCAGCTGCTAGGGGTCTGAGGAGGAGGCCATGTTGGCAGGTGTGGACACCAGAAAGACGCCCCCAGTGGCAGCGCGGAGGGTGGCTTGGATCTGAGGAGACTGGCCCCTCTCCTGAGGGTTCCAAGCACTTCCCTAGGTACCACTGGACTTCTCTTGGCCTCCTGGGTCCCTGTGATGGGGCGAGAGGCAGAGAGGAAGCCACAGAGCAGTGTGCCAAGGCACTGCCCCTCAACCACACCACCAGCTGGGGTCAGCTCTACCATCAGGTCTCAGGTCCCAATCTCCTAACCCTGATCTGCTTCCAAATGCCCATATCCAAGGTTCCTAACACATTTGCAAAATGCTGGATTATAATAATCAAAATTCACTTACATAGCACTTACTATGTGCCAGGCACTGTTTTTGTTTGTTTGAGATAGAGTCTCGCTCTGGCTAGAGTGCAGTGGCATGATCTGGGCTCACTGCAAGCTCTGCCTCGTGGGTTCACGCCATTCTCCTGCCTCAGCCTCCCAAGTAGCTGGGACTACAGGCACCTGCCACCTCACCCAGCTAGTTTTTGGTATTTTTTTTTTTTTTAGTAGAAATGGGGTTTCACTGTGTTAGCCAGGATAGTCTCGATCTCCTGACCTCGTGATCTGCCTGCCTCGGCCTCCCAAAGTGTTGGAATTACAGGCGTGAGCCACCGCGCCTGGCCTGTCCCAGGTACTGTTCTAAGCACCTTACCTATGTTAATTAATTTGCTTAATCCTCAAACTAATCCTATGAGGAAGATGCTATTATTATCTATGTTACAGACGAAGACATTGAGGCACAGAGATGTGAAGGAACTTACCTACAGTCACATACCAGGAAGTGAGGCAGCTGGGATTTGAACCCAGGCAGAGTAGCTCAGATGCTCCATGCTGAGCTGATGTAGCATAATGAGGCAGGCAGACAAGCTGTTCAAGGACTGGCCTGTGAAGGGAGAGAGCCATTCCGGGGGAGGATGGTCATGCCAGGACTCCTGCCTCACATGGAGTGACCTGAGTCTCTCTGGGTGCTGACATCCCATAGCCCCCAGCCCCAGTGAACAGGGTATGCTGTAGATCAGTGAGGGTAGGAGGGCCAGGAAGAACCCAGTGCTGACCACCTGCATGGGAAGGGCAGAGGACCAGAGGGTTATGTGCTGCCCATCCCTGTCCCCCACCCCACCCTGCCTTGACCTCAAGGGGAGAAAAGCTCCCTTGGGGTGGAACAGCATCAATTCCCTCGGTAGCCTGCCCTGGTTTCGTTTTTGTTTTGCAGTCAGGTGTTGTTTTTTCTTAATTGACTTTTTGATGAAGTTTAACACACATACAGGAAACCACACTGACCTTAAGTGAATGTTTATGAAATGAACATGCCCACGTAGCCACCCCCGCCCCAGGTAACCTCACCAGCCTTCCGTGAGCCTCCTACACGCCCCTCCCAGCTGTTATCCCCCCAGCCCAGATGGCCACCCTCCTGAGGCCTGTCACCATGGATTAGTGTTGCCTGGCTTTGAACTTTATACAAAATGGAGGCATTCTCTTATGCCTGGCTTCTCCCACTCAAGTTGCATCTGTGTGGTTCGCTCAGGAGATTGTGCTGGTTGTCTTGGTAATCGCTGTGGCTGTCAGGTAGCCGTTTGTCCTGGCCACCTACCCTCGGGGCAGCACGTCCTCTGAGTTGGCCCGCCCTCCCCTCTGGGGCGAGACAGACCTTGGCATGCAGGGGGAAGTTTGGGGCCCCTGTACATCTCAGAGCTGACATGCTTCTTTTTGTGACTTCCTTCCCCTTTGCCTGTAGTTTTGGGAGCCTTCTGTGCCCGCTCTGGTCTCCTGTGGGTCTCCAGGTCTAAAATCAAAGCCAGGCATGCTGGATAGAGAGTGCCCTTCCTGTCCTCTGGCTCAGGCCAGACAGAATAGGCTGCACAGACCCAGGCCAAGGGCAAGGTCGGTGTGGACTTTGCTCCCTGGGGCTCTGGTTACTGGGGTGGCCAGTGGCTGGAGCTAGTTGGAGAGTAGAGGGAGCACCCCCTAGCCGCAGACCTGGCAGACGCAGAGGAGGAAGCTGGGGACTGCTAAAGTCTCTTCCGATGGGGAAGCTCCGGCAATCCAGGCTTCTTGTTAAGGTCTCACGGTGAGAAGTGAAAGGGAGAGAGGCTGATGGGTATCCATAAGGCCTCACCTGGCATCAACTGGGGCTTGTTAGCAATGCAGGGTCTCAGGCCCCACCCTGCCCTGCAGGACTGGAATCTGCATTTAACAAGATGTGTCACGGAGGCACTAAGGTTTTAGAGGCCCCGCTTTAGGGAATACACTGAGGTGACCAAGAGCTCTACACAGGCCAGGCTGCGCAGGTTTGCATCCTGGCTCAGCTGCTTGATGTGTGACCTTAAGCAAGTTACTGAACCTCTCTGAGCATCATCTCAAAAATAAGGATAAGAACAGTACTTACCTCGCAGGGTTGTTGTGAGATTTAAACGAGATAACCCATGTGAAATGCTTTGAGCAGTACCTAGCACGTGGCAAACAATCAATATCGATTATAGTTTATTACTCAGTGCCAGGCACTGGGCACAGTGCTGTTCCCGCTTCACCCCATCCAGCTCTGCAATAATCTGGAGCAGAGTAGTAGCATTTAGATGTGTTGTCCAGATCAAGGAAGTTACTTTTCAGCTGAGGCCAACGAGTGAACATGTTCCTGGAGACAGAGGACGCTGAGTTTATAGACGAGTTTTCCTCGGTGTGGGGTGGAGAGCACCACCTTCTCCCCCTGACGGTTGGGGATGTGATGCCTGCAGGTCGCAGGCAGGCTGTGGGTGTATTTGTGGGTGTTGAATTCTGTCTGTTAATCGCTAAGGATTAATTGTTAGGGATAAACACAAGGTGTTTGTCTAGCTCCCAGCAAGCTCTAAATTAAATGAGAGAGAGGGTTTGAAGCAGGGACGGCAGCAGCCTGAGAGACTGAGTGAGAGAGTGTTCAGAAGGATCTGGGCTTGGGGAGGACCTGCTGCCCAGGGGAACTGGGCCCAGAGCCAAGAGGGTGGTTACGCCAGACAGTGGGAGCTGAGGTGGCCCCAAGGTGTCAGACGCCGCTCAGCATCCTGTATGTCAGGGACTTGGTGGGCAGATGGTTCCCCGCAGAGCTTGTGGGGACAGAGGGCCTGTGCACACAGGCGTGGGCGGGACAGTGGGGTCCAGAACCGAGGGATGTCAAGAAGCTTGGAGTTTATGTTGGTCACAGCTGGGATCTGTGACCACTCTTGCTCATGTGTGTGCAGCCACGTGGACACTGTGACCCTCCGTGGACTGGCCCCAATCCAGGAACCTGGTTTCCTGCAGGGCACCCTGCTCCTCCTCCTCCCTTGGCCTCCACTCCTCTCTCACCACTTTTCTCCCTGGCTTGTGCTCCTCGTCTATGCTATGCAAGACCATGCTGTCACTGCTTATTGACTTCTCTGTCTCGCCTATGGACTAGAAGTGCCTCGGGGGCAAGAAAGCATGTCTTATTTTCTCCATATTCTCTCTTCTAGCACAGAGGTTGGCTCAAAGCAGATTCTCCATACCTGCTGGCTGGCTGGCTGGCTGGATGGATGGATGGATGGGAGTGGAGTGAGCATCTCCATAGCTATACTCCCAGAAGGGACACATGGGAGACAGGGAGAGGCCACCTGAGGCCACAACATCCCAAGTAACCCAGCGACCCCATGTTTATCACAATTTCCTGACATAGGTCTCTGGGTATGTCAAGGCTGGATTCTCCATGGCCTGTTCTCAGAGACAAGACCACACACCCCCAAAACCCTCAGCAGCCTTCTCCAAATATTTTTCTCTGATTCAAGTATGTTGACTCTCTGAAGACAGAATTGGAGCTGAGGAGAGTAAACTGGCCCAAATGCTGTGTGAATTTGTTGATAGACCAATTATCTGGAACGCAGTGTGTGCACAGTCCAAGGAACCTGGATGCTGACCCAGCTCTCCAAGTCCCCAGCTTGGCTCCCTGCATGGAGCTGCCCTGCTTTATTTCTGCTCTGGGCATGCCCCTCGCCACCCAGTCACTTCCACCTCATCCAAACTCAGAGTGTTACCAGATGGACTTGATCCTATTATTTTTCAGAGCATTTGAGATTCCTGTTTAGTGAATAGGAGGGTCCCACAGCCAGTCTTGGAGTGGGGCCCCAGGACAGATCCAGTACCACCAGCGTCCCAAAATGGGCCTCTGACTCAACCTAGGGACCTAGCTCTGTCTGTAAATCAGCTCCATGTTTGTCCTGTCATCACTAGATTGGGAATTAGGAGCTCTGGGTTTGACCTCAGGCTTCCTCTATAAGGTAACACCATCTACAGTCTTGAGTTAAGTCATTTCACTACTATGGGCCTCCTCAGTGTCTCAGTCTGCGAAGTGAGGGGCTGAACTTGAGTTCTTCAGGATTGGGTTTTACGACTCCTCATCCATGCATCCCTGAGACTTTCCTAGACCCAGTTTCTATAGGTGAGTCCCTACGAGATGATGTGCCATCTGTCATCTAGCAATGCGCCAGCCATCCTCCAAAGACCAAAGGTCAGGTGGCTGGAGCCAAAGAGAGGAGATTTTGCTTTCTGTTTCCTCCCTGAGAGCGTTTGCCCAGGGTAACCTTTCTCAGAGGTCACGACCACCTGGTAGGCACAAAACCCTGCTGGCCACCAGGGTCCAATTTGTCTTTCCCCTCTTGTCCTGACTTCCCACTATGATACTAAGCCAGTCTGGACTTTGCCTATGGTATGGAGCTTGTGGGCTCCATGCAGCATCCCTCAGGATGCAGGAGGCACTTAAGGCCTCCTAGTGATGCTAAGGGATGCAGTAGCAGATGCCCAGGACCAGAGTCCAGAGGCCTGCAGCTTCTGGGGGAGGGAAGCTGTACATGCTTGGACACAAAGAGTGCTGTGTTGTGTGAGGCAGCCTGGAAAAGGGGAAAGAACAGGAGCATTGAAGGTTCCACCTTCCCTAATTACTGTGTGCTCTTAAGGGAAGTTCCCACACATCTTTGAGTCTTAGTTTCCTCATTTGTCAATGGAAATAACACTGCATTCCCATTTAGGTGATGTAAGCTGTTGTAATTGAAAAACCCTAAGTTTCAGTGGCTTAACATAATAAATTATATTTCTTTCTCATGTAGAATCCAATAGGCAGTGGGGGCCTGCTCCATGCAGTCATCCGAGGATCCAGGCTAACTAAGAATCCATTGTCTTTAACCTCTGGCTCTCAAGGTTGCACTTATCACCATTCAGAGAGAGGTGGCAGAAGAGAGCGAATGTGGAGGATAAAGGGGGAGGTTTTTGTAGACCAGACCCAGGCACGGCATTCATCACTTCCACCCACATCCCACTGGCCAGGAATCAGTAGGTGCCCCACCTAGATGTAAGGAGTTCTGGGAAAGCAGAGTCCCTGGCTGGGCAGCTGCTTTCCAGCAACAACTCCACACTATGGAAGGAGAGGCACAAATCTCTAATGGAGACCATCTCTGCCAAAAGCACCTACCTCCAGGATTGCTAGGGATGTTTATAAATAAGAAAATAAAGAAAATGTACCCCACATTGTTAGTTGCCAGGTAATGTCCATTTCACCTTTTCTTCTCCAACAAGGAACCCCTCCCCTCCAGCTTGCCTGACATCTCCATTTGGATCTGATGGCCCGGCTGGCTGGGGGCTGCTGTTCCTATGCACTTGTTGCAGGTGCACGCTCTGTCTTGGTCTGGCTTAGCCAACCCCAGCTAGACAGTTGCTTCTGTTCGAGCCCAGCTGTACTCCTTCTGGAGATGCAAGTGTGCAGCAACAAATCTGTGGCCATAGTTATTGGCAGTCCTCATTTCTTGAACAATAAATATGTAACCTTGGAGTTAGGATGGCCATGGCTGGGCCTTGCCCTTTGCTGAGACCAGGCTTGTCCCTTCTCAACATTTGCTATGTGGCTGGAGTCAAGGGTGTGGCAGGAGTGACTTTTTGCATGATACCTGGGCAGGGGGGGTGCTTACCAGGGGTTGACAGCATCAGTAATGAGGTCTGCTGACTGGGGCCGGGGTTGGAGAATAGGAAGGGACTGGAAATGGAGTCTTGTAAGCCCTAAAGATGAAGACTTTCAGTGTGAGACAGGATGACCAGCTTGTCTCGGTTCTCCCAGGACTCAAGTTTTAGCACTGAAAGTCTCATCTCCCAGGAACCTCCTCTCCACCTCAGTCCTGGGCATACTGGGATAGTTGGTCACCTTAATGTTAGATGTAGATAGAACACTAATGGGGAAAGAGTATGAACTTTGAAGTCGGAGTCAGACCAAGGTCCAAATTACCAGCTGCACAACCTGTGGCAAGTGCTGTATCCTCTCTAAGCCTGTTTTCTCATCAGTAAAATGGGGTTAATAGAGTACTTTTTCCCCACAGAGCCATTTCCATGGTTAGGTAAAATAATATAATAGGTAATAATAAAATAATAGGTAAGGGCCCTGGTCCTCCCTTCCTGTGGGTAGTTGTCCAGTCCCTGCCTGGCTCTTCCCTATAACCAAGGAACCCCTCTCTCTTGAAGGGGCCCATTCTCTTGTCTACATCCGATTGTTGGGAAACATCCCTTGTGGGAATCTCTACCCATTGGCTCCTCTTCTGGACTTGCACACATCACAGTCCCTGAACTCTCAAAAATGCTGGTCATGTGCCCAACTGTCTGAGCAGATGGATCTGAGCAGAGGTGGAGATGTTTTATGTCAAAGGGGCTGCAGCTGGGTCTGTGGTGAGACCAGGGACTCTAGAATTAGAATCAAATGGCAGTAGATAAATGACAATGCCGGCTCCCACCTCTTCCTCCTGTTTCTGATCAATCTCAGTTTTGCCCATTGCAGCTACCATGTGAGACCTTAGGTGTTGGTTCGCCCAGGACTTTCTCAGCCACCACGAATGGCCATGCAGCCCATCTTCAGGGGCATTGTTGCCTTTGAGTTGTACAGGGCATGCCCTGAATAGCCATGCATAGAGTCCAGTATCCACTGTGGGGTTCTAGTGGGTAAATAGCTTCACTTCGGTTTAAGGGCACTGTGTGGCTCACGCTGTCTACAGTTGAAGTAAGCAGCCACCACCTGCTCCCAGGCATTCTCTGTTGATATGTAGGCTTTGTGGGATTAGAGTCCTTTTATCTGTTTTATCTCATTATCCATTCCCGTGTCCTAGGTCAGTGTTCTCGAACTTGTGTGCACAACAGTATCGTCTGGGGGGCTTAGTGAAGCACAAATTGCAGGGCCCCAACCCCAGAGTTTCCGATTGAGTAGGTTTGAGATGGAGTCCAAGAATTTGCATTTCTAACAATCTCTCAGGTGGTGCTACTGGGCCAGGCTCTCCTTCAAGAACCACCGTCCTAGGAAATCTTTCATGGTAGCCTGTGCAGTGGGAGACAGGAGACCAGGATCAGGTCCCTTCCCTGCCTCTTATTAGTGATATTAATGTAGGCATATCACCTCACCTCTCTGAGGCTTAGTTTTCTTTCTTTATCAACTGGCAATGGAAACCTTTGCTTTTATTACCCTGAGGTATTGTTTGGAGGATCAGATTATACAATATGTGTTCAAGCCCTACAAGTGTTGTTCAAGCCCTACAAACTACATAGTGTTGTTTCAAGCTGGTAATTTCTTCTCTGGGGTAGAGGTGTTTTCCCTCTGTCTTCAGGTGGACTGTTCTAGTCTTCTCCTTTTAGGATGTGACAATACATCTCTTCATCTCTTACCATGAAAAGTACCCAGATGCAGGGAAAGGGACGGCTGCAGAGAGACTTGGAGCTGCATCCAGTAGACTGTCAAAGTCAGCACTTCCAAAATAGAGATACAGTTATACCAATGCAAACCTGCATTATAGCTCCAGACTACACAGGGGTGGGGCTGCCAGCAGACGGTCATGAAAGTTTCTCTTGGAGAGGCTCATGCTAAACCTCTTCCCTGGGCACCATGGAAATCCTTTCAGACCAAGGAAGAAATGCCTGGGCAAGCCAAAGCTTTGAGCCTGGAGACCCAGTGGAATGGGCGTGATTCCAGTCATCTATGTTTTTATGATTACACTTGTGGTACATTTCATATGGACACACAAGCAGTCTGCACGGGAACAAATGTGCATTACCTGTGTGCACAGACACATGATAGCTGGTGAGGAGGAAGCATGGTTGACATTGACGTTGGATGAGTAATGCTGAAGTCAGCCAGAGGGGTCTGGCTGATGTCAGCATCTAGGGGAAGACTTGAGAAACAGAGAGCTAATTACTGCTAGACCCACAAAATTCTTCGTAGGGAGGGAATGACCTAGAATGCAAAATAGATTTCATTTTGTGTGGAAAACTGGGTGGATTCTAGCAAGAAAAGTACTGAGAAGGTTGGAATTGCTGGAGTGCTGGCAGAAGGTGCGAAAAGAGTTCAGAGTGTGTGGGTGGAGAAGAAACGAATAGGTGCCATTTGAAACTGTCCCATTCTAGAACAATGCAGAATATGTATCTGTATATAGATGTACACACACACACACACAATCATTCAGCAGTAAGCATCTATTGAGTAACCTACATTCTGCCAGTTTCAGGCAGTCATCATCTTTCACTCATGCAACCTGCAATTGCTTCCTAACTGATTTTGGTGCCTCCAATTTCTTTCCCCTCTATCTAAAATGGGGATCTGATCATATCACTGCCTGGTTTTAAACCTTTCATGACTCCTTAATGTGTGTGTAATAAATATCTACACTCACTGTCACAACCACACTGGACTGCTCCCAGTTCCTGGAGCCTGCCATGCCATCTCGTGCTTCTCTGGCTTCCCTCTGGTTGCTCCCATTGCTGGGATCACCCTTCTTGACATGGAAGCCTACCACTCTTCATAAACCCCTCCTTGAATGTGTCTCCTCAGTGAAGTCTTCCCAAGGCCCAGCAAGTGAACCCTTTACAGTTGCTGGATTATAGGATGTCATTGATTCTTAGCTAGACTATGGATGGAAGACGTACCATCATTTTAGCAATCATAAACACCACCTTAAACATATACATCAGTGGTACGATGTGTTCCATATTCAGGAACGTGGCCACCTGGGGCAGCATGTTGGTGCTCTGTAGGCCCCCAGGCCTTGTCCCGCTGTCCTGCTGTCCCGGTCCTGGACAGCATTATGCCACGATCCCCTTTGGGTGCACTGGCCTCTGAGCTCTGAGGTATGCTCCCTGGGAGCAGGCGGCACCTGACATTCTCCCATGCACTGTGTGCTTGCTGATCGAGTGACTGCCTGCCTGAAGTCCACTGGGAACATCAGATGGACCAGACACAGAACCTGGCCCTTGTTCACAACACTCAGACTTTAAATCCTGAAGAGGCTTTTACAGTTGTTCTTCCTTTTTCATCATAGAGTAACTGGAAAGGATGAAAGAACTGAAAATTATCTTTTCTAACTTATAACTAGGGGAGTTGAAACCCAGGAGAGTTTAAAGCAGGTCACCCACAGCCAGGAATGGAGTTCAAGCTTCCCGATTCACAGGACCACGTTGTTTCAGCTGGACAGCATTGCCTCCGTAAATAGTGAGCCTTAAAGAAAGAGCAGTTCTCTGACCTGGAGCCTGATACCCACACCGTGTATAGCGGCTTGTTGAGCTCTTGCTGTGTGCCGGTGCTTGACAAGGTGGTCTCCTTTACCCCTTGCAATGGCTCTGCAATCTAGGTCTCATCACCCCCATTTCACAGAGCAGAAACTGGGGGTCGAAGGATGAGAAAGAACTTGTCACCTAACTCAGTCACTTCGGGATTCCAGACCCTCAGAAACTGTCAGGTTATAACATCGCTTTAAGCTGCTGAGTCTCGGGGTGATTTGTTTTGGAGCAGCAGCAGTAGATAACTGATACAGCCCCAATAAGAGACACTGCCAGTCTGTGATTTCTGGGAGCTCTCTGGGGAGCCCTATAGATAGGGGTTGGGTTCTGAAAAGCAGTGTTGAGATCACTATCGGGGTGTGCGCTAGGAACTGTGGCTCTGCATGGTTGCCCCATAGCTGGGTGCTGGGTCTCCTGGCTCCTCCCTCAGCCCTGATGCGAACATATCTGTTGGTCTGCCCCTTTCCAGGAGCCCTGGGGTTTGGGGGAAGCCAGGATGCGGGAACAGCTAGGTCGCTGTCTCCTGGTCATGACAGTGACAGGACCCGCTGGGCACAGCTCCGGGCCCAGCACAGTCTGTGCTTTATTATGGCCTCTCTTGTTTTTCAAAACCTCTTTCATTTTGTATGAGCAGACAGATGTGAGGGCCTCGCAGGCTCACACAGGCTGCCATTCTGGGAAAGAAAAAGATATTTTGGGTTTCCCTCTCTTTCTATGGAGGGCCAGCCTTCTTCTTGCTTTATTTTTTCATGTGCTTTTGAAAGGCGTTATTGTCCTCCTCTTGTAGATAGCCCCGCCCACCCCTGCCCCGCCCAGCCTCTACTCTTTTCAGGGGCAGGTGTCTTGGACCTGTTTTTTTAACCTGTGTGACCTTGAGCCAATGCTGCATCTTCTCCACACTTTAGTTTCCTCATCTGTAAAATGAGGATGGGAATACGTGCCCTGTGAGGTTTAGAATGAGATCATCAGCATGAAAGTCCTTGTAAACCAGCCCCACGGCTCGCTGCCAGGATTCTCTGTGGCCGTAGACACACTCCTTGGCGTCCCTGGGCTTCAAATTCTTCCTGTCTTCTTTCCTTCCTCCACCTAATGAAAGCCCATGTGACCTTTCAGTGGGGACTCCGGGCCAGCTGTGAGCTTTTGGGAAGGGAGAGGCTGCGGGGTAAGACAGTCCATCTGCCCTCTCCACCCTGCAAGGCCAAAGAGGTGGTCTGGTCCCCTGAGGGGAGGCTGGCTGTGTGGAGCAAGCAAGGGCTGTGAGGGCCTCTCCACAGCCTGACCTGAATCCCTATTAAACGGCCCCCTCCCCAAGTCCCAAGCTTTCTTGCAGGAAAAATGACTTCAGCCACCCACAGGCCCGACCAGCAGCCAGAGGCAAACAGCCGCAGCTCTGCCCCTGGCTTTCCCTGGGCCCAGTCTTTTGCTGTGATACATGTCTGTCCTTATCCTCCAAATCCCAGCCCCGGCCTCAGTCCTCCTAAACTACCTTTCTCACCTGTCTCATCTGTCTCATCTTTCCTCCCACTCATCATGTACTCTGCAAATACTTATGAAGCACCAGCTATGCACCAGGCCCTGCAGATATGGTGGGGAACAAAACAGGCATAGTCCCTGCCCCCTCTGGAGCTTACAAAAGAGAACAGGAAACAGATGCCAAGCAATCACCAAGCAATCACAAAAGCTACGGAAGAGATCAGAGATCGGGGAGAGAATGGGGATGCAGGGATGGGGCTCTGAGAAGGGTTTTCAGAGGAGATGACAATTCAAGGTTTAGAATAAGAGCAGGTACTGACCCAGCAGAGCTGGGGAAGAGCCCGAGGTGGCCCAAGTGTACTGAGAGTTGGTGCTTTCTAGGAATGGGGAAGCCAGTGTCAGGGAAGTTGAGAATGTGGGGACCCGAGGGGCCACGAGGGATTTTCTAGTCTCCCAACAAGGTTTTCCAGAGACTGAAGATGGCTCTATTGGGCCCATCTCTCTCCACCTTTTCCATCACTGGGTTCCCCCACCCCTTAAGTGCTCTTGCTTCCTAGAGAAAGATCTCCCTAGGGCCAGGTAAATCAGGGTGAAAGGTCATGCCTTTGGGAGTGTCCCAGCAGTGAGGTCACTGGGCAGTGACTTGGAGAGGCGAGAGAAGAGGAGTGACCAAAGTGAGTTCTCCAGACAGTCCCCCAAAAGACAAGATGCATGCTTACATGCATACCATTGGTCCCTGAGATTCGAGGCCCAGAGGAAGACGACTGCTCCAGACAGTCCCCCAAAAGACAAGATGTGCACATATATGCATGCAGTTGGTCCCTGAGACCTGAGGCCTAGAAGGGCTCTCTTCCAATACCCTCAAATGCTTCTCCACTCCAGCTAATGCTTCCTTCCTTGCCGTGTTGAGGGACCACAGGCCAGACTGCACTCTCTTGCTTTGGGCAATAGTCACAGGCAGGTTGCATCTGTAATCCTTTAGTAATCAGCAGACCAGCCTGCCACCACCTCGAGTCTACCACTTCCGAGTGCATAGGGACAAAGCATCTGTTCACAGGGCCAAAAATCCATGCAGATAGTCACATCATTCCCCCCCACTCACTGAGCCCCACTCTGCACCAGGGTTCTACAGGAGGCAGTGCACGACCAGACCGTGCTTAGCATCCATTCTGGATTTGTAGGGAGGCTACTGCGTGCTAAGCACTGCACAGGGCCTAAATGGGGACAGCAACAGGAGGTTCACAAAACCAAGCAGATCAGGGATGGCTGCTCTGGTCTTCCGGGTTGTGCAAGGCCACCAACCCCTTCTGGCCCCTTCCCCCTGCATGTCCTCCTGAGGCCCCTCTCTGCCTCTGCCCTGAGCTCCGGGCCCTCTCTGTCCTCCTGTCTTGCCAGTTCACCCCTGATGATATTCCTATTTAAAAATAAATCACTGCAATCTTTAATTGCAGACTAAATAATTGCTTCATTTTATTTAAATGTGGCTCTTGGAGGCTCTGGGAACAATTAGAAGAAAACATAGGGCAGTGCTGGGTGCATATTTTCAAGCATATAATTTTTTTTATTATTATACCGACATTCATAGGATCTGGAAAAAGAAAGTGTGGCCCTCCTCCCGAGTTAGTCATGCACAATTTTACGTGCAATAATAACAATAATGATAATAACCCCTGGCTTTTCCCAGACTTCATGCTTGGCTCCCAAGGAAGCTGGGCAGTCGTCACTGTGCTCTTTCTGGAAGGAGAGAGGTAAGAGCAGCCCCAGCTGTCCCTCTGCAGACCTTTCAGGAGTGACAGCAGCCTGGCCCTTCTGTCCGGGGGCTGAGTTTGAGGTGGGCCCAGAGCTGGCCTGCCATGTGTGTGTTCTAAGTCCTAAGAGGTTCCCTGGTTGGACCACTCACTGTGTCTACCATTCCACCCTTCATCCAGATACAGTGTGAGAGCCAGATAGGGCCTTGGAACTCGTCTTTTTATAATAGAGGCAGCCAGGCCCCAAGAAGTAATCTTACTCTCAAGTTACAAAGCTTGTTAGTAATAGAACAAGAAAGAGGACTCGGCGTGTGAAATAGGTGAGCAGGGTCCTTAGAACCAGGAAGACCTAGGTCTGGGTGCCTCTGCTGCCACATCACTGTTGGTGCAATCCTAGGCCCGTTTCTTAGTCTCTTTGTGCCAGTTTCTTACTTTGGAAAATAAACTAGAAATAATAATACTTGTTTATCATGAGGAATCAAGAATGGAATATATGCAAAAGTTTCCAGCACAGCACCTGTGCACCATGGAGGCTCATCAGCATTCACCTGTTCTTCCCAAAGCTCTGCAGTCTTCAGGAGTCTGCTGTTTACATGCAAAAGTCCCTTGGAGGGGCAGCGCCTTTGACCCCAGGCTACGTGACTCCTGGAGGACAGCAAGGCCCTTGAGCCTGGAAGGTAGCTATGGAGAGGGAGGAGAAGGAAAAGGAAGATGCGGTCCCCTCCCCGCCGGCCCTCTGTGCATAGCCTGATCTTGCATAGGTCATACTGAGACACCCGTGCTGAGACACCTGCTGCTTTTTCTTTCTCTCTACTGTGGGTCCCAGCTGTGTCTGCCCAGGTTCAGCATGGGAAAAAGAGGCTGTTGGGCTGTTTCATCCACATGTATTGAGCACCTGCTATGTGCCAGACAATGCTAGATACTGAAACTGCAAAGACAACAAGAGGTGCTTTCTGCTCTGAAGGAACTTAAAGGCTATGGTGAAAGAGACACGTAACAGCTGCATGTATTGTGGTATCAAATGACAGGGCAGAGCTACCTGCAAGAATCTATGGGCTATGGCACCCTGTGGAAGTGTGGAGGAGGGCAGATTGCCCAGCTTCTGGGGAAATCCAGGGGGCCACCTGGGGAAGCCACAGGGGTCTTTGAAGATGTGTGGGAGTTGGGCCAAGGGAGTTTACAGGGAAAAGCGGCAGGCGATCTACGGCTGGGAGGTGGCAGCTACATGTGAGGATGACTTCAGTGGTTCAGAATTGGAGCTTATGCACCGTGAGGCTTGAACAGGTAGATGCAAGGCCAGAGAGGTGGGCAGGAGCCTTCGTGGATGGCTTTCCAACACCCATGTGGAGGACCTTGGGGTGTGGGCAAGCAGTATCTACCCTGTTGTGGAATCATAACTTCTCAGGTGAACCAGAGGCCTGCAGTTCTTTCTATTGCACTTGGTTTGCTAAGACAGAGCTGAGGGGCCCCTACTTAATCTGTGATTGACCACTTTCTCTGGGCACAATAGGGCAGGCAATTTTTTTTTTAAGTAACAGTTTTATTGAGATATAATTCACATACCATATAATTCACCCATTTAATGTGTATGATTGAATTGTTTTTAATATATTCAGAGTTGTATAACCATCACCACAATCAATTTTACAAAATCCTCATCACCCTAAAAAGAAACCGCACAACCATTAACAGTCATTTCCCCATCCCTTTCCCTGACCTAGGCAAACACTGATCTGTGTCTGTATAGTTTTACCTATTCTGGAATTCACATAAATTGAATCATACACTATGTGGCCTTTTGTGTCTGGCTTTTTTCACTTAGCAGAATGTTTCGTTTTTTTTTTTTTTTTTTTTGAGACGGAGTCTTGCTCTGTCACCCAGGCTGGAGTGCAGTGGCCGGATCTCAGCTCACTGCAAGCTCCGCCTTCCGGGTTTACGCCGTTCTCCTGCCTCAGCCTCCCGAGTAGCTGGGACTACAGGCGCCCGCCACCTCGCCCGGCTAGTTTTTTTGTATTTTTTAGTAGAGACGGGGTTTCACCGTGTTAGCCAGGATCGTCTCTCGATCTCCTGGCCTCGTGATCCGCCCGTCTCGGCCTCCCAAAGTGCTGGGATTACTGAGGTTCATCTGTGTTGTAGGATGAATCCACATTTGATTTATCAATTTGCCCATTGATGGATATGAGGTTTGTTTCCACTTGTGGGCTATGATGAAAAATGCTGCTGGGAACATTTGTTTATAAATGTTGGTCCGGGTGTTTTAATTTCTCTTGGTAGATACCTGCGAGGGGAATTGCTGGGTCATGTGGGAATGCTGTTTAACCTCTTAAGGAACCAGCAGACTGTTTTCCAAAGTGGTTGCACACTTTACATTCCCATCAGCAGGGTATGCAGGTTCCAGTTTCATCACATCCTCTCCAAATCCTGTTACTATGTGTCCTTCTGATTGCTGCTGTGTTGGTTGCCTCTTGCTACTCTTAACAAATTACCACAAATGTAGTGACTTAAACAGCATGCGTTGATTGCCGCACAGTTCCGGAGGTCAGAAGTCTGGAATGGGTCTCACGGGACTAAAATCAACATGTCATCAGGGCTGCATTCTTTCTGGAGGCTGTACGGGAGGTTCTGTTTCTTTGCCTTTTCCAACTTGGAGAAGCTGCCCATTTTCCTTGACTCTCGGCCCCCTCCAACTTGAAAGCCAGCAATTGCATCACTCTGACCTCTGCTTTCTTGTCACATCTCCTTGTTGACTTCGATTCTGCTGCCTCCCTCTTTTTTTTTTTTGAGATGGAGTCTCTCTCTGTCACCAAGCTGGAGTACAGTGGCATGATCTCAGTTCACTGCAACCTCCACCTCCTGGGTTCAAATGATTCTCCTGCCTTGGCCTCCCAAGTATCGGGGACTACAGGTGCACACTACCACGCCCAGCTAATTTTTGTATTTTTAGTAGAGACAGAGTTTCACCATGTTGGCCAGGATGGTCTCGATCTCTTGACCTCATGATCCACCCGGCCTGGCCTCCCAGAGTGCTGGGATTACAGGCGTGAGCCACCGCACCTGACCTGCCTCCCTCTTTCAAAGGACCATTGGGATTACATTGGGCCCATTTGGATAATCTCCCCATCTCAGATTCCTTGATATAATCTTGCCTGCAACATTCCTTTTGCCAAGATAAGGTAACATATTCACCTATTCTAGGGGATTAGGATGCTGGACATCTTTGGAAGGTCATTATCCTGTCTATCACAACAGCCGCCCAAGGGGTGTGAAGTGGTATCTCACGGCTTTAATTGTATTTTCCTGAGGGCTAGTGGTGTTGAGCATCTTTTCAGGTGTTTATTGGCCATTCATAGATTTTCTTAGATATAAAGATATAATTTTCATTTTAAAATTGGGTTGTGCTTTTATTATTGAGTTGTAAGAATTCTTTCTATATTCTACACACAAGTCTTTTATCAGATATATGCTTTCCAAATATTTTCTATTTTGGGAGTTGTCTTTTCACTTTCTTGATGGTGTCTTCTGCACTTTCTTGAAGTGAAAAACATTTTATTATGATGGAATCCAGTGTATCCATTTTTTTCTTTTGTTGCTTTTGCTTTGGTATCATATCTAAAGAAACCATTGCCTAATCTGAGGGCATGAAGATTTATCCCTGTGTTTTCTTCTAAGAATTTTATATTTTTAGCTTTTACATTAAGTCTTTGATACACATTGAGTTAATTTTTGTACATGGTATGAGGTAGTGGGTCCAGCTCCGTTCTTTTGCATGTGGATATCCAGTTGCTATAGCACCACTTGTTGAAAACATTGTCCTTTCCCCTCTCCTGAGTGATCTTGGCACCATTGTCAAAAATCAGTTGACCCTATTTGTGAGGGTTTATGGACTCTCATTTCTATTCCATTAATCTGAATGTCTGTTCTTATACCAGTGCCACACTGTCTTGATTACTGTAGCTTTGTAGTGAGTTTTGAAATTGGGAAATGTAAATCCTCCAGTTTTTTCTTCTTTTTCAAGATTGTTTTGGCTATTCCAAGCCCACTGCAATTATTTATACATTCTTTTAAAGATCAGCTTATGGAAATCAACTGGAATTCTGCCAGGGACTGTGTAGACCAACTTGGGGAGTACTGCCATCTTACAGTGTTAAGTCTTTTTGTCTATGAACACGGGATATCTCTCCATTTATTTATGTCTTCTTTAATTACTTTCAACAATGTTTTATAGTTTTCAGAGCATACTTTGGACACATTTTTCTTAAAATTATTCCTAAGTATTTTATCCTTTTTGGATGCTATTGTAAATAGAATTATTTCTTAATTTCATTTTTAGATTGTTTATTACTAGTATATAGAAATGCAATAGATGTTTGTGTATCAATATTGTATTCTGCAACCTTGCTGAACTCACTTGTTATAATAATTATTAATTCCTAAGGGTTTTTTATATACAGGATTATATCATCTACAAATAGAGAGAAGATAGTTTTACTTCTTCCTTTTCAACCTAGATACCTTTTATTTCTTTGTCTTGCCTAATTGCCCTGGTCAGAACCTCCAGTACAATGTTGACAGAAGCGGTGTGGTGAGTAATGGACATCCTCATTTTGTTCCTGATTTTAGGGAGGATGTATCCACTCTTTCATCATTACATATGATGTTAGCTAGAGGTTTATCACAGAGTCTCTTTATGAGGTTAAGGAAGTTTCCTTCTATTCCTAGTTATGTTGAGTGTTTTTATCATGAAGCAGTGTTGAATTTTGTCAAATGCTTTTTTGTGTGTCTATTGAATGATCGTGTGGGTTTTGTCCTTTATTCTATGGATGTGGTGGATTTATTAATGGATTTTCTGATGTTAAACCAGCTTTGCATTCCTGGGATAAATCCCACTTGGTCACAGAATATAATCTTTTTTATATGCTTCTGGATTCAGTTTGCTAGTATGAAGCAATCATTCTGATGTCAGGATTCCTTAGGGGCAGCAAATCACTGCTCCCTCCTCCTAAAACATTCTATAAATTCATCTCTAAGAATCTTTTTTACTTCCCTTGGCTCCATCTTTCCCATATTAGCCCAAGAACTGTGAGCTGATGGCAATGAGAATGATCACTTCTGAGCCCCTTGTCTTTTAGGCTTGGCTCAGATATCATCATGGGTAGAAAGCTCTACCCAACAGCTCCCCAGTAACTCCCCTCTATCCACCCGGGAGCACTGATAGCCCCTTCACCTCACCTGTGCTCCCATTCTTGGCCTGTAACTTCTTGTAACACTAGCTATATTCTCCTGTGGTTGGTTATTTAACTGTTTGTCTCCCCTGCTAGAATGTCGGCTCCTCAAAGACATTCATGTGGGGACTCCTGATCCCCGCCGACATTCACCTGGATGCAGTCCCTTTGCATTGCTGGGCTCTGATGTTTTACAACTGGAATTTCATTCCTTTGACCTAAGAATTTGTCCCAAGTTAAAAAGCAATACATCAAGAGAAGTAATATGCTACACTTAGCAGTCACACCCAACTTAGGGCGAGTGAGTGAATCCATCCTTTCTGGAGAGAAAGTTTTGTTTAGAAGGTGGAAAGTGTGGGTGCTGAAGGGGAAAGGAGAGAGAGAAGATTCTGGGGTCACTGTCAGCCCCAGGGCAGTACCTACTGTTTTCCTGAGGCTTGTCTGTAATCTATGGATCCTCTTAATCCCACAGTGTTTCACGGGACTAATTAACATGGTCTTGTTGGTTAGACCCATTGGAAGAGATGCAGAACTTTTATCATCAACCTCAAACCAGGGTTCAAATCCCAGCTTTTCTACTTATCAGCTGGTGACCTTGAGTATATTATTTAACCTCTCTCTACCTCCATCCTTCATTTATAAATGTGGGGTAAGAACAGTACCTACTTAATAAAATTTTGCTAGAATTAAATCAGTCAATGAATGTACAAGGTGTGATAGTACAGTGTACTATCTGGCACACAGTACACACTCAAGAGTGTCAGCTGTCACCATTATTCATTTGAACCAACATTTGTGGCATGCTATGTCCGCAGACGTGCCGCCTGGGGTACAATGTCATGCTGTTGCTTTGGCTGCTACCATAAAGTCTCCTGTCTCTCTATAGAGCTGCTTATGCTCCCCTGCAGTTCCCAGAGACCTCCACATCACAATCCAAGTTCATTCTCCCACGATCACTACCAAAGCACATCTCCATGCTAGGGGCTTAGCAGGTCACCAGCTCTCATTCTGAGCCCCTCTTTGGGGATCATGGGGTCCTTTCCCACCCTCAAATCTGCTGCAGTGCCACCCTGGCTTACTCAACACATGACTTTAACGTCAGATCTCGCGAAGAAAGAGTGGAAGTCTTGCTTGGTCTTCTTCCTTCCAGAAGCCTCTTGAGTTTCTTAAATGCATGGCTCCACCTCCCTCATGGTCACGTACACCTGAGGTAGGGCAACCTTTCCAAACACAGAGACAACGTCCTGAAGGGCCCTTTGCTTGGGTCAGGAGTTACCCACTGACCTTATATTTATATAAATAAACATTAAGTATACTATGAAATAAATATAAATGTTACCTAAGGGATTTTTCCTATACTAACAACAACAAATTGCTGCTGTTGATATCCCAAGGTGATGTCCAAGGTGATGTCCCTCCTCGCCCTTCCCCCACAGAGAATATCTGGCTTAATGGTTTAAATGCCACTTCCTAAAGCAGCCAGTCACACACACACACACACACACACACACACACACATACATACAACCTCATTTAATCTTTATAACAGTAGGGATTATTACCCTTTTTCTAGATGAGGAAACTGAGGCTCAAAGAAGCCGAGCAATCTGTCCAAGCGTTTCAGGCCCAGAACTAGTATTCTTGATTCCCACTTTGTCCTGTTTCTCGTGGGTGGTGTCGTTTGGCCACAGTGCCCTCTAGGAATGATCCATCAGGGAGGATGGCCAGTCTGGCTGCCCAACCTGGGCTGAGGATCTCAGGCACTGGTGAACTTCTTCTGTCACTCAATATGGTGGGGAGTGCACGGGACCTGTGGGTGGGGCCCAGCTGAAGAGGCTGCAGGGGCTCAACTGGAGCCGGTGGGGAATGTGGCTGCCGCTGCTGGGACCGGCTGTCTGCTGCCTCCCTACCTTTTTTGTTTTGTTTTGTTTTGTGTGGCATAACTGTGGCCTGTTTCCTCTGCAGGGGCTCCCAAAGCTTCCGGACAATTCCCCCTAATCCCTGGAAGATGAGGTCAGGGGCCAGCCCTGTGTCTAGACCCTGGGAGAGCCTCCCTCCTCCTGCAGACCTCTCTGCCAGTAAGACAGCAGGAGGGGTGTGCTTTTGGGCTGAGCAGCAGCTGATCGGAACGGATGATATGTTTTCACTCTGGTGTGCTCAACAGTGCGGATCGGACAGGGAGCGGAAACAGGAAAGATAAGTGGGAAATAAATCACCCAACTTGATTTAGTCATAATAGTAAGGAGAGGGGGATTGCCGAGCTGTGATCAGAGCCTCAATCAGAGTCTAGGCAGGATGGTCAGAGGGCAGAAGGTGGAGCTCCCTCTGCCCCGCACCAGCCTTCTGAAACCTCCTGTGGACCGAGTCACTCTGGATAAGGGATGGGCAGCAGGGGAACATGGGGGGTGCACTCTGAGCTTGCTGGGAGCCCCAGGACACAGAGGCCTGTACTGCCTGGCAAGCCTCTGCCCTCCAAGGGCAGCGGACAGACGGAAGACAGTGGTGTAGAGGGCCCAGGTCCAACCTGCCTCCTATCCATGGTGACCGGCCCAGCTATGCCTGGGGAAGGGGCTCTGCTGATTGAGTTTCTCAGAGGCATTCAGGATTGGTGGGGAGGCAAAGAAGTGCTTGGGGAAGCAAATCCCTCCTATTTTTAGTGCTTTCCAGAGAGCATCTTAGCCCTTTCCTTTTTCCAGTTAGTGCTGGGCCCACCTCTGCAAGTCTACCTTCTGGGGATGTCCAGAGAATTTATGCATTCCCTCTGCCCTCCCATTTCATTCCAGTGTCTTGCCCCTTGGAATGAGTTCAGGTCTAACCTGGGGTCTTCCTGCTCTACACTTCTAGGCCTTTCCCCCATGCCTCTTGTGGAGTGGTGGATGATGGTTGACATATTCCAGGCTCCTTGTTTCCCTGAGCGGGGCTCAAGTGCAGAGAGTGTCAGGGGGGTGTGGAGAAGGGCAATGATTCTCAGAGGTCTGGCATTCGGGAGAAGACAGCTTAGGTGATGCAGGAATATCTATTCCAATTCACTAAGGGTTATCTGCTCTGGCAAGTTATAAAATACGATTTCCACTGAGGCTGTAGAATTACTTACAGGAGCCACAATGAAACCAGACAACCTTTCAATCAAGCTGCCTGTTGTTCCCGCTTCAAGGCTGGCAAAATAAATACTGAGCAAATAAAGTTAGTCGGCATCTGAGCATTTTAATGAATAAAGAGTAGCAAGAGGGCTGGGGATCTAGGAGCTTCTGTACATCCCAGTGGACAGACCACAGGAGACCGGTGTGCTAGCTCCAGGCAGGGTGCCTCCTGCCTCCCATCCTCACCTTCCACAGCCCAGGCCCCTCTTCCTGGCAGGTCTTCCTCATTCTTCTTTCCCACTCCAGTCCAGAATTCCATCTCTTGTCTCATGTGGTGCCTGGCAGTGCTGCCTATGGACGAGGAACCAGTCAGACTAGGGGACCCAGTGACTTCTTTTATGGCCTTAGCAAAGTGCATCCTGCCCCTGAGTGACTGACATTCTTAACACACTGGAAGGCCTTTGGGGTCAGCTTATTGCTCTCTATAAGGCTAGGGTCAGAAAGGCTAAACTCCAGATGAGGTGAGACAGAAGGGGGAAAATGTTGTGATGGCCTTTAAACAAAGCTTTTAAACTTGTTTTTGTAGCAAGAAGAAGAAAGTGCAGGGTTGCTTCTAAGGGCAGCTGGTGTAATGGTAATTGGAGATAAAGGACCAGCCATAGCCAAGCTCTCTTTTGCTCTCTTCCTCTCTGTCTGCGAGTAGGGTAGTTAGTCTAGGAAAGGTAATAAAAACCTGGGCAGATGCCCTGAGCCCGAGGTGGTACAGAGGTGGGAGGAGATGATGGGGTTGAGCCACATAGGTGTGTCCGGGCCCCATCATTCCCTCCCTCCCAGGGTGCTGGGAGGAGACGCTGCAGATGAGGTTGCTAAATCACCAGCGGTCTCTCTGGAGAACTGCACAGAACTGGAGAGAGGGCTCTAAGTGGGGAGAAAGGCAAATGTCGTTTTACTTTTCAAGGGAGAAAAACAGGGGACTGCTGCAGTCAATCCACAGATGAACTCAACGCCAAGCCTGGGCAGGCTTCTAAAACAGCCGCAGAATGGGTCATTTTGAACACAAAGGGAAGTAAGGGACAATCACCAGAAATCAGGATGGGTTCATTGTAAACTAGTCATGTCAGATGAGCAAACCTCCCTTTTTTTGTAAAATACTGGAAGGTTAAAATAACGTTCTGGATATAGGAGGAGGACTTTAGCACGGCATTTGTTGTAATCTCTCATGGCAATCCTTGTACACAAGCTGGATATTTGTAATCTGGATGGTATCCAGTAAGGAGTATTTGGAACAGGCCAAGGGAATGAATGCCTAATGGACTGAGATCAAAACCGGAGGAACATATCTCGAGATATGGGGATCCCCTATTTTTTCCAAAATGTGTTATCAGTGACTTTGGTGCAGATGTAGAGGATATACTAATAAACTTTGTGAATGACCTAAAGCTAAAAGGGGCAATAAATACCAGTATAGTAGTAATAATTAAAAAAAAAAAACAAAACAGGTAATAGCTAACATACTACAGCACTTACCACATGCTTGGCACTTTTCTTAAACATGTCACATGTGTTGGCATTTAATTTCTGTAGCATCCCAATGGGGTAGTTCATATTGTTGTTCTCATCTTACAGATGAGGAAACTGAAGTAACCAGTTGCAGAACTAAGATTCAACTTCAGGCCATCTGGCTCCAGGGCCTATACTCTTAACCCCTTGCTATGAAAGAAACATGATACAAAGCTATTTCAATAGACTAGAGTTATGGGCAGAACATGAGATGAAATTGAATAGGAATACATGGGAACTGCTGTTTCTAGAATCAGAAGGCACTGAGACAGGATGGGGGATGAGATTTGTTGGCAACATACCTGAAACACTCAGAGGAGTTTGGTCATCTTCTCCTCAGCCTGAATCCACAGGGTGGCAAGGCCAGCCAGTCCACAGCCTGAACTCCAGGCTCCATGCTTCTATCTATTTATTTATTGTTTCTTTTTTCATTTTAGTTGCCATACAGTTGTATATGTTTATGGGATACAGAGTGATATTGCGATACCTGTAACCATGTGTAATGATCACATCAGGGTAATTAGCATATCCATCACCTCAAACATTTACCATTTCTTTGGGTTGGAAACATTCAGAATCCTCTCTTTCTAGCTTCTGTAAAACATACAATAAATTGCTGTTAAGTATATTCACCTTACAGAGCTTTAGCACACTAGAACTCTTTCCTCCTATCTAACCGTAACTTCAGATCTGTTAACCAACCTCTCCCTGGCTCCCCGCCCCCTTATCTTTCCCAGCCTCTAATAACCACAGTTGCACTCTCTACTTCTGTGAGCTCAACTTTTTTTTTTTTTTTTTTAGCTCCCCCATATGAGTGAGAGCATGTGGTATTTATCTTTCTGTGCCTGACTTAGAGAAATACATTTCAGTCGGAGCCCTGGACATAAGCCTTCCGGCTTCTACCCTTAAGTTTTTCCTGTAGACCCATGATCCTTCCCAGGAGCTGGGGCTGGTTAGCAGAATCTAGGAGGAAGGATGTCGCGAATTACAAAGCAGAGAAGAAGCTGATGTTGAAAGTAATCCATTGTGCTATTCCCCACTTGAAAGGAGAATTAATGGTCACCCTGAGAATACTGCAAAAACAACACCAAGCCAAAAACAGTGGCCCTTTCAAGACCAAAACAAAATTTTCTTTGGAAATGACTTGGTAAAGAACAAATGACTTACATTTTAAACATCACGATTGGTGTGAGTTTTAAAAATATATGATATATATTATATATCATATATTTATATATTTTATATATGATGTGTTTATATATGATGTATATTTATATACGATATATATGTTTTATATAAACATATTTTATATATTTATATATTACATATATTTATATATACATATAAGAGGAACATGATGATTTTTAAATAATTTAGGAACACAGGTTTAGATACTGAAGTCAGAAAATATATGGACAAAATTGAGCAGGCCCAGGCCAAAGAACAGGGCCAGGAGAGTGAGGTCAGGAACCCCTGACTATAATAACTAACTAATATGTCAGCTGTTGAGGGATGGTTGGAATAACCAGAGTAATTCCAGGTTGGGGGAGGGGGTGACTATTACCCTTGGTACCTGGAGAGTGACATATGAACAGGGTTGGACGTAAACTATGGATCTTCGAAGGGAAGACTCAGGACACGTGGGCAGACATTGCAGCACATTTTGGTTCAGTTGAGAAGTTCTTTCTAGCTCTCCGGGCTGTTTAAAACTGGGCCAGTAACCGGAGGAAATAGAACATGACTTGTTTAGCATAGTGCTTGGTGCATTCCAAGTGTGCAGAACATGGTAGCTGTTATTGTGATTATGATGATTAACCTTCAGCATCTGAATCTGGAATCTGCCATTTGTTAAGTATGAGGTTCTGAGCAAGTCAGTTCAGCTCTCTGCATCTCGGTTTTCTCATCTGTACAGTCGGGATTGCCACATCTGCCTCGGACAAATGTTGAGGATGAAAATGTAACCAGATTGCTTATGAAATGTTTCCTCAGGACACTTCTTAGAGGACAAAGTCTGGTCCTGTCCCTCATGCAGGACTCAGCGTGACCTCAGGTTAATGATGGTTAACTGGTAATGGTAATGATAACCATAAAAGCTGCCATTTATTAAGCACTTATTATGTGTATCGGGTACTGTGCTAAGCACTTTGCAGGAATTCTCTCATTTAATCCTCACAAACCCTGCTCAAGCCAAGCACCACTATTGCTGTGAACCATTTTACAGATGAGGAAACTGGAATTCCAACGGCAAGAGAGCCAGGGTTTGAATCCAGGTCTGGCTGACTCAAGTCCAAGACTTAGACACCGTCCCAGTACCTCTCTGAGACTCAGCAAATTCTTCGGGAAGTGAGAAGGAGGAGGAAGCATAGAGTTTGCAAGTGCTAAGGATGTGGTTCAGTTTTTACCCCCTTCATTCGAGTGTTCTCTTGGAGCCCTGGGAGAGAGGACAAGCCCTGGTAGAGAGCCAGCTCCAAAGGCCGGGAGGCTGGGGCTCGCCTCTCATGATTCAGCCCTTGGCTCCCTCCCCTCCCAGCCCCGCTTCAGGCTTTTCTCTTTCAGCCTGTCTGACTCCATCTCGGTACTTTGTCCTGCTAATTCTGAGGCTGGGAGGGCGTGTGCACTCTTTATGCCATTCAGCCTTAATTAGAAGTTCCTGACAGCTTGTTTGGGGCCCTGTCAGGCTCTCTGACTTGCCTTGCACCAATAAGTAAAAAGGAAAATTGCTATCTGCTCCATACCTGGATGCCTGGGTGTCATTATGAGCGGCCTGTGCGGGCGGGGGGTGCTGGGCTGAGTGCTCCTATTCTGGGCATGCCAGTGCTGACTCAGCACAGGGTGGGGGCTCTGTCCCTCCAGGGTCCATGGAGAGCTCCAGTGCCTGGGCCAGGAGGGACTAATTGATTCAGACTTGATCAGGGCAGGTGCCTGGGGCTTTCATATCCAGATTTCAAGTCCTTTTGCCTTTGAACCCTCATGTATGTTCAGGGTCAGGGGCTACAGAGCATAGTCAGCTCTTTTTCCTGTGACCTATTGTGGGGACAGGTGGGCACAGTCAGAGTGGGATTGGATCTCATGTTTTTCCAATGATGAAGGAATGATTTGGCAGAGCTCTGCCCGCCTGGACCCTCTGCCCAGTGACCTACCTCCAAAGAAAGTCCTGCGCATTAAGCAGTTAAGACACAAGATTGTGGAATTAGAGACTACTCAGGTTCAGACTTCTGTTCTGCTGCTGTTGAGCTGTGTACCCTTGGGCCAGTCAGTTCACCTCTCTAGACTTAGTTTTGTCATCTATATAATGGGTATAATTTGTGAAGACAACAGTACCTGATCCCTCGTAACAGTACCTGACTCCATAAATGTCGTCTACAAACTCTAAACTAGAGAATTACAGTTAAGTGTTTGAATTGCAATTGGACTGCATATTAACTTTGTGATCTTGGTCAAGGTACCTAACCCTGACTCTGAGCTTGCTTGCTTTCCTTCCTTTCCTTTCCTTGACAGAGTCTTGCTCTGTTGTCCAGGCTGGAGTATAGTGGTGTGATCTCGGCTCACTGCAACCTTCACTGCCCAGGTTCAAGTGATTCTCCTGCCTCAGCCTCCTGAGTAGGCTTGCACCATCACCTCTGGCTTATATTTTATCTATTTTTTTATTTTTATTTTTTGGATTTTTAGCAGAGATGGGGTTTCACCATGTTGGCCAGGCTGATCTCGAACTCCTGACCTCCAGTGATCTGCCTGCCTCAGCCTCCCAAAGTGCTGGTATTATAGGCATGAGCCACTGTGCCTGGTCAGTTTCTTTATTTCTAAAAATGAATATATAGCAGCACCCTCCCCTAGGTTATTATGAGCATTGAAGGAGATTATTCACTAAAACACTTAGCACACCACCTAGAACAGAACTGGCCCACGGCCTCTTTTTGCAAACTTGGATTTGAACACAGCTCCTCTCTTCCCTTTAAGTTTAGTCTGTGCTGCTTTCTAGCCGCAGTAGCAGAGTTGAGGATGGCCAAAAACATTTGCTGCCTGGTCCTTTGCAGAAAAAGTTTGCCGACCCCAACTGAACATGGTTATGTGCTCATGAAACACTGGTTGTTATTAACAAGTAATCACCATTGTAATTTCCACACTGCTTCACTGAGGTGTTTGGAGGCCAAGCGCGCAGTAATGAGTAGCTTCTAAGACCTACTAGCCAGAGAGGATTTTTTAAAGGTCTCCTATGATGGGGGGAGTTCTGTGAGCATTCATCTTGTATGTGTGTATTTTTAGAAAGAAAAACTGGGAGCGATATTTGGTCACATACCTTCCTGAATCACATATTTTCTGTCTTAAGGGATATCAGGAATTTCCCAATCCCATTGATTAATTCTGCCAAGGAGGAAACTTCCATTCCCCACTGCTGCACACCCCCTCACCCTCAGAAAACTCTTGCTGGATTTCAAATATCCAAAGCTTCCTGAATTACTGGCCAAAGATACTGCAACTATGCTGGAACTGAGTTCGTCCCTGGCACGCATCATCCAGAACCCCCTTCACCCCCAACTTGGGGGCTGATGAAGGGTCCTGGGAGCTGCCTGGAGTCACTGAGGCCAGGAGAGCTCTGCTGGTTCCCAGCACTTTGGCAGACAGCCCTGCCATCCTCAGGCTGTGTCAGCCTGGGGAGGGGGGGGCAGGGGGGTGGGGGGGGCGGGGTGTGTGAGTAGCTTCCAGAGAGGCTGGAGCCGGCACGGCAATGCCCCACTGACCTCGCATACAGGCAGGCTATTATCACTCAATTTTTACGCTGTGTTCCGGATGCTGCTCCGCCTGCCACAGACGTGCAGCCGTTAAAATATTAATGTCTGGCATGTGGCAAACATTTAAAATATGCTGAGACTTGGGAGCTGTTGAGCTGGGCCTTGTTGACACACCGCCTCACCTGGGTGTTGTTTGCTATGTAAATGCCAAGGATTCCTTCCTGAAGCTGGAACCCACACTCTTCTCACCTCTCACTTCCTCCTGGGACTGGATTGGTAAAAGGCAGTTTGTGCCCATCCCAGCATTGCCTCGCTGGGTCATAAGGGATGTGTTATAGTGCCAGTTGCTAGGGGGCATTTCAAAGGGGCTGGTTTCAGGGCATCATCTATTATAGCAACCCCTAGACGTGCCTCGAGGACAGCGCTGTGCCAGGCACTGGGCTTGGCACTGTGGAGGTGTGAGTATAGTGTGAATGTGGCCACTACCTACCAGAAGCTTACAGCTCACCAGGGCGTCATTACTGTTCACCAGCCTAGAACACGGCCTGGAGCCAGGAAGGCAGGATGCCCAGGATGGGCCTTTACCCTGTCCCACGCCCAGTACAGCCACTGCTGGTTGATCA
Source organism: Macaca fascicularis (assembly GCF_037993035.2). Classification (NCBI taxonomy): domain Eukaryota; kingdom Metazoa; phylum Chordata; class Mammalia; order Primates; family Cercopithecidae; genus Macaca; species Macaca fascicularis. The sequence goes on along the minus strand of NC_088388.1, from coordinate 116,574,590 downwards.
TGAGGGTCTTTTACTGCTGAGCTCCCAAACAGCCTCACAATCCTTATCCACACAGGAAGCCACTGCCAATCAATTGGAACCTGCTTGAGATGAAACCAATTTGTTGTCCCTGGTGGAGGAAGTGATGAGTGATACAGGAGGAGGAGGAGTTCTGATGAAGAGTTGAGGGAGTTTCAAGGGGGGTGGGCACCCTTTGAGGCAGGGGCGGGGAGAGGTGAGGCTCCATGAAGGAGGTGGCCTTTGAGGGTGGGTAGGATGGAATACTTGAGTGGGACAGGGCAATGCAGGTGCAGGGTGGGGACCTGTAGGGTGGGCACAGGAGCCCCAGGCAGTGTCCTTGGCTGCTCTCGGGCCCTAGCATGTGACCAGAGCCAGCCTGATTGACCATCTTCGGCGTGGCACTGGATTCTGCCTCTTCGGTTTTGTCCCAGGGTGGTTTCTATAGCTGATAAAAGTCTCAGATCTTTCTTCCCCCTAGAAGTCTCTAGAAAGGCCTGCGCCCTCCCAAAGAAAACGGAAAGCAGATGACACAGCCTGGTGCTGGGGTGCATCTGGGATGGGAATTTCTGGCATCACCAACCATTTAGCCTAAGTGTCGCCAGACTTTAAGAGACCAGAGAGTAAATATTTCAGGCCGTGCAAGCCACAAGGTCTCTGTGGCAACTACCTCAGCTCTGCCACGGCAGCACACAAGCAGCTGTGGACAATACATGGGCGAGCGGGCATGGCTGTGTTCCAAAAACACTCTATGGGCATTGAAATTTGAATTTCATGTAATTTTCATGTGTCACGAAATAATCTCCTTTTGGTGTTTTCTTTCTTCCCCCAACCATTTAACCATATAAAAGCCACTCTTAGCTCTTGGGTTGTAACAAACAGGAAGGGGGCCGGATCTGGATTCTTGCCCTGACTGAATCATGAGGTCTCAGACTTGGTTGGCATTTTTGACTTCTTCGAGCTCCCCTAGACTGCCCTCGCCTCTCTGGCTAGGCATGCCCACCTGTTCTGATGGGGTGGCTGATTTTGAAGCGCTCATGGCTGTAGTGTGTCTCAGGGACAGTACAGCTAGGGGTAAAGTTGGTCAGGTTAAGCGTTTAAAGAGCAAAACCCAAAGCTCTTGTTCGGTGGCCCGCTTCTAGCTGCCTTTACTCTCTCCTGCAGACCTCCTGGGAATCAGTGGTCAGAAAGAGTCACATATGAGGAAATCAAGACCCAGAGAGGGGACGTGACTTGCTTAAGCTTGTTCAGCTGGTTAACAACACGGCTGGGACCAGAACCCCGGCCATCCAGGGACAGATCGTTTCACTCTATCGTAAAATAAAAGAGCCTCCAGGTTAAGCACCTTCTTGGCTCCTCGCTCCAGGCTGTTGGAAGCGACCCTGGCCTTTGCTACCATTGCTGCTCGTGCCTACCTGCTACTGCATTTTCCTGAGAAGAGAAGGACACAACCAACAGGTGTCAGCCTGGGGTAGTACAGGGAGAAGTAAAACATGATAAATCGCTGCTAATGCTGCTGGGTGACTGAGATAAAGGCTTGATTGTTTGGGCAGCATAAATCAACACCCTGAGCTGGATGGGAAATAAAGCAATAATTTAAATCTATTTTCAGGGTCTTGTGGGTCAAGTGACCAAGTAGGAATTGATACCTGAGGATGGAATAACGGATAGAGGAAGGTTATAGATGGTTTAACCACACCAACTGGATAGCTCTGCACTCGGCTGGGCTTGTTGCAAGCCCTGTGAGTGAGCTCCAGCCAGAACTGTGACTCCTGCCCTGCTGTGTGAAGAGGGCCCGATAATCCACTTACCTGCCTCCCCCAGCCAACCCACCCTTGGACAGCCTCTGCCTCTCCTCCAGGCGTCCCAGTCCCGTACTCAACACACTTCATGGAGGGGCTGTTTCTGTGAGGCTGTATACTGGGCACAGAGGATTCAAACACTCACAAGACAAAATCGGCATCACCAGACTAAATTCCATGTAGGCAAGAGTTATCGCTGTCTAGTTCACCACCACATCTCCAGTGCCGAGCACAGTTCCTGGCACATAGTAGGCATTCAATGTACTTTCTGTTGGAAAAGAGAATGGTCAAACCAAAGAAAAAAGAGTCCCATTGAAGTGCATTAACTTCTATACAGAGACCGGGCTGCGGCTGGGGTGCAAAGGGAGTCGAGGAGAAGCCAGGAGGCTCCGTTTTTCCTGAAAGATCTCAGGACAGGCAAGGAGAGCTGAAGAAGAGGTGAAACCTGGGCTGAGTCTTGAGATAGGCATAGTGTTGGCCAAGGGAACGAGGAGGGAAGGAGGCAGCAGTGCATGCTGAGGCCGGGAGAAGGCAGTGCTGCTGCTTCTGAAACCAAAAAGCCCTGAAGAAAAGTGATGGAAGCCAAGCCAGTGGGTTATAGTTTCCATTTTCTTTTTTTAAAATGACTTATTTTTAACTGACAAAATTGTATAAACTTAGCCATCTACATGTTATGGTTTTCATCTTCAATTTGTATGTGCCTGCACTGTACTTCTTCTTCTTCCTGGGGGTTTCTTTGGGTCTGTGATGGCCCGTGTGGATGGCAGAGTAGGCACCAAGGTAGGCACAGAATGGTGGAACAGAAGGACACTTGGACGCCTGGGGCCTCCTCCCAGCTGCGTCATCATGTGTCTACATGGCTTTGGGCAAGTGTGGAACCTTTTTTCTCTTTTTTTTTTTTTTCAAGATGAAGTTTCACTCTTGTCACCAATACTGGAGTGCAATGGTGTGATCTCGGTTCACTGTGACCTCCACCTCCCAGGTTCAAGCAATTCCCCTGCCTCAGCCTATCCTCCCAAGTACCTGGGATTACAGGCGTCCACCACCACGCCCAGCTAATTTTTGTATTTTTAGTAGAGATGGGGTTTCACCATGTTGGCCAGGCTGGTCCCGAACTCCTGACCTCAGGTGCATCACCTGCCTCGGCCTCCCAAAGTGCTGGGATTATGGGCGTGAGCCACCGTGCCGGCCAGCGGAAACTTTCTTGTTCTTCTCTTCTTCGTGTGGTTAATGGCAAGATGGGATGTGTTGAATTTGATGACCTCTGGGGGCCCTTCGATTCCTTCTAGGCTCTTGTTGCTGCTTTAAATCATTTCTGAGCAGGCACCACCTGCAGATGCTGAGCCGCTCCTTCAGCCCCTGATCAAGAGTTAGGCACTTAGAGGACTCTAATAAATATTTGGTGACGGGTTCCTTTAGGGCAGATTTCCCTGTCTTTCAGAAAAGGGAGAAAGTTCCCCAAGAGAACATCACACACCGGGGCCTATCATGGGGAGGGGGGAGGGATTGCATTGGGAGTTATACCTGATGTAAATGACGAGTTGATGGGCGCTGACGAGTTGATGGGTGCAGCACAGCAACATGGCACAAGTATACATATGTAACAAACCTGCACGTTATGCACATGTACCCTAGAACTTAAAGTATAATAATAAAAAAAATTAAAAAAATAAATAAAAAAAAAAAGTTCCCCAAGAAATACTGAAACTGTAGATGGTCTTGTTTTCATCCAAACCGTAACAACAATAAGGTCAAAATAAACGCAGGTAGCACAGCACACTTACCATGTGCCAGGTACTAGTCTAAGCCACTTAGATGCATTAACTCAGTTAATCTTGACGACAACATCCGTAGGATTAGGATTAACTAATTATTATCCCCATTGCACAGATGCAGAAATGGGGACTCAGGAAGATGGACTAATTTGCCCATGCCGCACACAGAGCCAGTATTTGGACCTGGTAGTCAGGGCCCAGGGTTTCTGCTTTAACCACAGTGCTCTAACCATGGAGCTAACCAGTGCCATGCTGCTCTGTGGACTGCTGGGGAGACAGGTGCAAAGATGAGTGGCTGGCAGGAGGTTCTAGGGACTTCCCTCAGCAGGAGTGTCTGGGGTGCTGGGGTAATTCCACTACCACTGCCCACCACCCACCACCACCTCCACACAGCCACAGGCTGCTGATCCCACAAAGTGTCAAGATGGATGGGCTCCGCAGAATCTGTCAAGGCCCAACAAGGGGACACATCTGAACTGGTGACGGAGGTCATAAATTTTTATGTTCATTATGTTTGTTTTGTTTGGTGTAATTAATGAATCTATTAAGCTCAATCAAGCTCTGACCTCTTTTATAGCCATTATAAATCAGCTCCAATGGCTCTGGGAGGGGGAACGGTGAGTGTCATTTTGCAGGCCTCCCTGGGAAATGGTGGTCATTCCATAGAGTAAGGCTTTGGAAAGGGGTAGAGGGTAGGGAAAAAGCCAACGTGGGTTCCATGGTGACTGATTAGGGAAGGGATGGGAAGCTTTCAAGAGGGCATTGGCCTGTAATCCCAGCACTTTGGAAGGTCGAGGCGAGTGGATTACCTGAGGTCAAGCGTTCAAGACCAGCCTGGCCAACATGATGAAACCTCATCTCTACTAAAAATAAGGCTACTCGGGAGGCTACTCAGGAGGCTGAGGCAGGAGAATTGATTGAAGGCAGGAGAATCGCTTGAACCCAGGAGGCGGAGGTTGCAGTGAGCCAAAATCATGCCATTGCACTCCAGCCTGGGAGACAGAGTAAGACTCTGTCTCAAAAAAAAAAAAAAAAAAAAAGGCATTGGGAATGGAGGAGAAAGAGCCATGGGGAAACTGAGGAAGGGAGCCTTGTTATGTGACTCTGACTCTAGTGACAATTATTCATGTTTTTATAGGTCCTGGGTATTGGGGGGTTAGGGGTTGCTACAAAAGGGGAGTTGGGAAGGAGAAAACAGCAGAATCTTTCATACCTTAATCTCTTTCCCTAAAAATGGCTTCCTGAGGAATGAACATACTCAGCCCCAGAAAGGGAGCTCGTCATAGGGTGGGGGGAGAGAGAGAGAGGAGAGGACATAAGGTACCCAAGGAGGAACGGAAGGCGCAAAGCCGCAGGCCCAGAGCATGGAGCTGGTGAGGACGGTCGTCACTTTTCCATCTCCGCTGTCTCTGGTTTGGTGAGCAGAGTGATTGAGTGTGATTAAGCAGGGTTGCAGCCGCTCATTCTCCGCTGTTAGGATGAATGGATCCCCAGGACACCAGCGAGGATGCTGTCGGCGTGCGCGTGCTTTAATAATAATAATAAAAAAAAAAGAAACTAACAAAATACCATTCCCCATCGTTAAAATGCAGAAGCAGATAAAGAGCAGCTCCTGTGTAATTACCAAAAATTCTTATTTCCATAAGAAACCAGCACTTCATAAATTTTCCAGCCCTAGCCTTTCTCTCCAGGGAAACTGGATTTCTATGAATATAGAAATTTGGTAATTGCCCCTGAAACTGTGCTTTTCTGTATTAATGAATAGCAGAAGCTTGCTTTTGCTTACAGCCCCAAATGGTAGAAATTCCTTCCCCATCACTGTGTCAAAGAGAACCCGCCACCACCACCACCCCCACCCCCACCCCCACCCCCACCCCCACCCCCACCGTCCACACCCATTAGACCTGTTTAGGACCTCAAGGTTTGGGTTTCAGGAAGAGTGATTTCTTCTCCAGGGGAAGAAGGGAGTGGAGAGGGCCTGCCAGTCAGGAGCCTAGTTCTGCATTTTCCCAGTTGCATTTGTGTTCTTCCTTACTATAGGCATGCATTTTTTATTTCAGTGCAACGTGTTTTAAAAAAATAAAATAAATGCACTATTAGATTAAAAAATGTACAGCATTATATAGCTCATAATGCCATGGTAGATTTTAAACCTCTAAAAGCATATGCATTAAAGCAATTTTCTAAACGAATGTAGCAAGAGGTCCACAAACGCACTGCAACATTTGATAATAGTTGCCATCTTCAGCTGAGGATAATGATGTTAACAAATGTAATGGGAGTAATGAGTGGAGATTCAAAAAGCTGCTTTTGTTTAATTTTTTTGTAATGCAAATTCAGTTTGGGCATAAAAGAAGGCGGGAATGGGGGGAAAGCCCTCTTATTTGAAATGAATCTTAATCCTAGCTGATGATAGGCCAGTTGTAAGGAGAAGTGGCTTCAATGTGGAATTAAACAATCCAGAGATGCAGTGATTAAGGTGATCAGGACAAAATTGGAGGAAAAAAGAAAAAAAAAAAAAGGACCGGCAGAATTGAACCTTCTTTCTTGAGCCTGGAATTACAGATATTTGAGGAAAGAAGCCTCAGCACGCCATGGGTGTTTTCCCTGGAGTTATCTGTGTTGGGAATTGGAGACATGTCCCTCTCACCGACTGCCAGACCTGTCCCTGGTGCGGACTCCTCAACCTGGTTCTAGGAGCAGCTGGTGTCAGAGGACAGGGAACATGAGGGAGGAAACTGCCCTGACCCTTCACCTAAGCCAAGTTGCTCTATGCGCTCCTGAGTTAATCAAGCCACACAACTGGCTCCCTTCGGGGCCTTCTGCAAGCTATTCTGCCCCTCAGTTTTCTCTTCTGTAAAATGGGAGCAGCAGGGAGTTCTCACCGTCAGCACATTTTTGAGAGTGGTGGTGCTCACATCTTAACTCCTCAAAAGAATGGAAGGTGGAAAAAGCTGGGCCCCAACAACCTCCACCAACCTCATTTGCTTTGCCCTGGGCTGAGCTCAGCCTGCCCCATGAGGGAGAAATCATAACCATGACCCTGATGCATAAAGGAAAAAGCCTGTTCAAGAATGCTGTCCTGGGAGGCTCCTCTGGGGTCATTCAGGAGTAGGCTTTATTTTCTTGGTTTTCTCTAGAGAAGACAGGAGCAGCAAAGCCTGAGTTACTGGTACTGCCTCTCCAAGAATCTGCCCATCTTGGGAGCTGGGATGGGCATAGAAGTAGAACAGCCCTCACTGGATATAGTTTGTGACCTTGAAGTGATCCAACTCCGATTGTACTGATAACCGGTACTGTGTGGCTTAGGGCTCGATGTTCTCTTTCTTTGCGAGTATGTTCCATCTCCCCAATTATGTTGTCAACTTGTAGAGGGCAGAGACATTGCTATATTTATGATATTGTCCACAGGGCCCTTCCAGGTGCTGGGCTCAGCCGGCATTGCCTAACAGCTACCATTCATCAAGCTTTGCTCATTTGCAAACACTTGTCTAAGTGCTTTACATAGCTCATTTCATTTAACACTAACGACCTCAGAGGTAGGCACTGTAATTATCCTAATTTTACAGATGGGGAAACTGAGTCACAGGGCGGGTAAGTCATGCAGAAACACAGGTTGTAAGATGCTGAGCTGGGCTTGAACCCAGAAAACTACTCTGCTTCCCCAGTGCTAGTCCCTAAGGATCAAGCTGTATACAGGTGTGGGTTGCTAAAGCTGCAGAGACAGACTCCTCCAGAACACACGTCAGCTCCTTCCCACTGTCCATAACCAGGACGCCATGCCTGGAGGACAGCCCGGCCCAAGGAAGGCTGCCTGCTGGCAAAAGGAGGGTTTTGGGGCCTAAAATTACTCTGAGGAATAGAGTATTGTAAAAATAATATGATTTTGAGATGGTGCAGAGAAGTGAGAAATATGAGTTACAGTCACTAACTTCAGCAATTTACAGCTTTAATTAATCTGAAATTACTACATAGATTTTTATGATTAGCAGGGACATCTCAGTGAGCAGAGAAGGAATCTTTAATGATGATCTCAAGATGAATCTGGGAGATGAAATATCCACCCCATAAACAGAGTGGTGTTAGAGGAAGCAAAGTAAAATAAAAATCCCAGACCATCAGAACAGTCACCTGTCAGCAGGACAAGGTGTCTTTCAAGACTGTCCCTTGCAGAGGGGACAGCCATCCTTGCCCCAATAGCAGGACTGCACTGAGGCCAAGGCAAGTCCAGGGATTCATTCTTTGTGTGTGTGTGTCTCCAAGGAGGTCCTGGCTGGAGGTGGGGGCTCTGAGCCAGGCCCCTGCCCCTTCTGTCTGGACCTGTCCCATGGCCAGTCTCATCTTCAGGGGTCATTGGTTGCCTCGAGGCCCCAGGCTGGGACCAGCTCCCTGGGGTCCATTCTTTCTCACAGCCGCTCCTTAGGGTATGGGTCAGGAGACTTCCCAGTGCCCTGAAGATGTTGCTTTATTGTCTTCCCCTGATGAAGCCTTACCCCAAAGCCAGTAAAACCAGAAAGAAGAGGCTGGAGGTGGGAGGTGGGGTGGGATAATGGTTCTGTAACCCTCTACCCGCACCCCGTCCCCATGCAATGGGGGAAATAGCCACTTAAAAATCCTTTTTGGCTCCTGTTATGGACTGAATGTTTGTGCACTCCCCCTGGCCCCTGCAATTCATATGTTAAAGCCCAAAAGCCCCATGTGACTATATTTGGGGCTTCTAAGGAAGTACTTAAGGTTAAATGAGGTCATAAGTGTGGGGCCCTAATCCGATAGGATTAGTGTTCTTACGGGAAGAGATACCATAGAGCTCACTCACTCTCCATCTGCCATGTGAGGACACAGCAAGAAGGCAGCCATCTGCAACCCAAGGGGAGAGCCCTCCCCAGTCTCTGACCCTGTTGGCACCTTGACCTTAGACTTGCAGTCTCCAGAACTGTGAGAAAATGGATTCCTGTTGCTTAAGCCACCAAGCCTGTGGTATTTTGTCATGGCAGCCCATGCACACTTGTTTCATGATAGCTAATGGCCAACAGGGTCACACATTGAAACTAGGCAGTATCTGAGGTCCTTCAGTTTGATACCAAGTTTGGCAGGAGTCAGTCACCTTATTTAGGTTTATCCCAGAATGAAAAGTCCATGAGGTGAATATTATCGATATCCCCATTTCACAGATGAGGAAACTGAAGGTCAGAGTTTAAACTTCTTGCCCAAGTTAAAGAGCCAGTGAGTGCACTTGAAGGCAGGTTCTCCAGCTCTGACAGGCTCTGACTCTGGGACAGGACCCAAGCTTAAATGAACTTGGGATGATTTACTGGGCAGCATGTAATGGGAGCCTATATCTTACATCCCACCCCCGACTTTCTACTCTGCCATGTGTCTGACTCTCTGGAGTGAGAAGGAGAGAACGTTTGGCCATAGGCCCATGCAATGGTATCGCCTCACTTGTGTGTAATGTACCAACTCTTACATAGAAGCCCTGCCCGTGTCTCCAGAGCTCTTAGGAACACCCTCTCTCAGGACAGTGTGTGTCCCGAAAGTGAACATACCAGGAACACCTTAGGTGTGAAGGAAGTTATCTGTTCCTCAAAACACAAAATATTAGCCTCTAACATTTCTTGAGGGCTTGCTGTGTGACAAGGTACTGTGTATTTCATGTTTCCTGTGATCCTCACAACAGACTTTTGAGATGGGTATTATTGTTGTTATTTCCACTGTACAGAAGAGAAAATTGAGGCTTAGGTTAAGAAAATTACCCAGAGTCAAACAATTTCATTGGTCTGGGAAGACCAGGAAGACCTTAGTGCCTAAGATTGTTTGTGATTCTGCAACAGGGAACACTTGACAGCAGGTCTATACAAAGACAGAGTTGGTATCTTTGGAGGGAATGAGTTTCCAGTCATTGCAGGTGGTCCAGCAAAGAGGTCTACTCTCCTAATGGGGATAGGATGCTGTGACAGAGCCGTGACTTCGGATGGTAGGGTTCAACTAGACGGGTTTAAAGTCCCTTTCAACCCGAGTCTCCTTGACTCCACAGAATTAAGGTGAGAAGACAGAGGGTCACACTGTCCTCTGGGGGGTGAGTACAGGATGTACAGGGCATAGAGAGGGAGGCAGGAGGTGTTGAAGACATGTTGTCCTGAGCAGCTGGTTGAAGCTAGTTGAAGCTAGCTTCACTTTGCCATTGCCCTAATGCGGTCTTCATATCTTGGTAAGTCTAGAATGGGCATCCAGTGTCTGCTTCAACCTCCGAGGGATAGAGAGGACACTCACTTCCCCAAGATGAGAACAAGGACCTTATGAGATTGCTTCAGAAGGCATCTGGTCTACCTGCCATCAGGCAGCTGGACTGTTGAAAAGTTTCCTTGGGGCCAGGCATGGTGGCTCGCGCCTGTAATCCCAGCACTTTGGGAGACTGAGGCAGGTGGATTACGAGGTGAGGAGATTGATACCATCCTGGTCAACATGGTGAAACCCCGTCTCTACCGAAAATACAAAAATTAGCTGGGCACGGTGGCACGCACCTGTAGTCCCAGCTGCTCGGTGGGCTGAGGCAGGGGAATTGCTTGAACCCGGAAGGCAGAGGTTGCAGTGAGCTGAGATCGCTCCACTGCACTCCAGCCTGGAGACACGGTGAGACTCCATCTCAAAAAATAAAAAAAAAAGAATTAAAAGCTTTCTTGGGTTAAGCAGGGTCTGCCTCTACCAGCATTTTGGAGTGCCTGGTGGGCTAAATGGGCTGACCTGGGAGATGTTCAGACTGCCAAGGCAGCCCGTGTGGGAGGAGGATGGAGGAGCAGAGAGGAGAGGTGAGATGCCTGAAAGGACGTTCGTGACCATTCACTCTGTCCTTTTTTCCTTATCTTTGGGAGCCAGGAAACTGATTCCTTTTGTTGCCACCATATTTCTGGCTTCCAGAAGGTGGTACTTATTTAATCATTTGAAGTTTAAGCTGATTCTCCAGGCAAGGAGTGACCGTTCCTAAATAGTGTGCTCCCCTACAGGTGTCCACTGGCCACCACCACCCACCTTCTGGGCTGAGGGCATTCATGTCAGGAACTTGAGGCACTGGCACCCACAAAGGACAGGCTTCGTAGGTACTTATAACCCACTCATTTGCCATCGGAATCTCGGCCAAAGCCAAGTAAGACCGTATCCCAGAGTATGAAGGGCACTAGATTCTGCTGCTCCTGGGTGCTAGTGTGTCTGGGCACAGAAGCACGCATCTTCAGAGCTAGAACGCTGGCCACATGCTGCTGCTTTGGAAGGTGTGTGGTTGCCTCCCTTCATTTTGCAGAGGAGTAGACAAAGGTCTAAAGCTAACCTGTGGTTTGTGAACTCCTTAAGATTATATGTGACTTAACCCTTCAGGTCAGTAGTTCTGTGGAAGACTTCTAAGAGTCTGCACTTTGAAAGAAAGGCCCAAGGTGGTTTTGATAATTGGGCAAGTCCGGGAGCAATGATCTAAAGGACTTGCACAAGATATCAATGACAGAAGAAGGGCTAGATGCTAGGCCTCCTTCCTCCCCCATGCTGCACACCTGTGTGCAGGTGAGGGCGTTGGCTGCGAGACACGGCATTTGCACAGCTGTGTCTCCCTCTGTGAAGGGCTTGCAGCGCACCAGGAAAAGTCAATCCGGCCCAGAACGCCTGTGATAAAGGGATTCACTGTACAGAGGGCCTTCCCATTTACACCTCTTCCTTCTCAGCCCTTAATCCTGCAGGATTATCTAAACTAAACACTGAATTCTGATTGCTTTTCTCCCTGGGAATAGACCGGCACCGAGTCCTGGGAAAGTCAGAAGTGATCTGAACTACGATCTCTACGCCTGTAGGCTTCTGTTTCTCTTGGCACAGAACAGGAGAGGCCGATTGGAAACCATCGAACAAACCAACAAACAAAAACCTGGGGAAAATAAAAACAATAACTAGGACAGACCTTGCACTATAGCAGACACAGCTCATGTAAATTGGGAGGGAAAAGAGGCACCTACTGGAGAGGAGAGGGCTCCTGCGAGAGGTGATTTTGGTGCTGGGCAGAAATCCGGGTTGGTATGAGGAGATGAGCTGCTCAGTGGTGAATTGAGGCCCCTTTATTCCCTATGGTCCTTCAAAACAAAGCTCATTAGGCCAAGCCACTCTCACCTTTTCAGCTGTCTCAGACAGAGGAATAGGCTTATATTCTGCCTACCCGTGTTCACTACCGAAAGTTCATGACAAGTCCTGCTAATAAGCTACCCAGGGCACACTGGGCAAGGCACTTCATCTTGCAGGGTACATATTTGATCTCCATTTTATAAATGAGAAAACTGAAGCTCAGAGATTAAGAACCAGCCCAAGGTCACACTTCCCAGCCTAGTGCTCTTCCGGCCTTCCCCACTGTGGAACACTTGGGACTTTAGAATCCCAAACTTTTAGTGCTACAGAGATCAAACATTACGAGGCTCTGGGAAGGTGGGTGGCAGTAAGGAGAAAACCTTCACCTGTTTGAGATTATTCAGAGTTCTGCTTAGAGGCAAGAGGTTAGACAGGACACATGGGTGAGGTGACAGAGACCCTTATCGGCCACTCTTTCTGAGCCTCAAGTTTCCCACCCATAGCCAGAGATAATTCCAGGCCACTTCCATAGTGGTTTTGAACCTTGAAGAAATCTGCTTGTTTATCACAGAGATTATCTATCTACTGTACAGAATGTGTTAATCATGGAAGATGATGGAGGTGAGAAGAAGGATTTTTAGCAAGAAACAAAATCTTTCTTCCCTATGTTGCTGGGGAGTAGAAAGTATCTTGCTTCACAAAAGCAAAAACTGTAATATTAAAAGAAAGCCAATATTCATACTTAGAGTACATCGGCTTTCAGCTAGGCTCGTCCAAGACAAATTTAGACTCCCAGGCTGGCTTTACTTGCCACCCAGCACTACCCGGCCTCTGTAACCATCAGAGGGTTCTCTGGGATTGCAAACTCATTTTAATAACAGCCGAAGCAAAATAAAATTAGCAAGGTGAGTCTGCTGGGGGGGAAAATCATATAATGTAAGTCAAAGGCAAATGCACACACTATTTTTAGATTCTGCATTGTAGGGGCTTATCTGCATTCCCCGCCCCTCCCCAGCCCGCAGACGTCCCCCCCCCGGTGTGGGTACACAGAGTCTTTGCACCGCACACACATCCGGGGCGCACACTCGTACCTTGACAACGCTCCACTTAGCTCACTGCCTTCGCCACCCACCTAATGTGCACAAGGGAAATGGAAACGCTTTTCCAGTGTTCCCCTGAATGAAGAGTTCTCTATTAGTCACCACCAGCCAGGCTGGGCCTCTGGTGGATAGTACCATCCCTGCTATGAGGTACCAAAATAAATGGCTTTTGAGGTACCATGGGGAAATATACCAAGACTCGCACACAATTAAAAGTTATTAATACTTGCATTGTTCCTGGCTGTGAGTGTACATGACACCTACCTTTTCCCTTTGGCTGGAGCGAAACAAGAGAACATATGTTCTCATCACCGGAGCTCCCAACCAAGTCACCGAGTCACTGGGAGGAATGCTAAGTGCCAGGCCGTACGGCCCCACCTCCCGGCAGCTCCTGCTCCTCCCTGCCAGTCAGCCAGGCTTGGCCCATGATGGTCCGGGTTGGGAAACTGCATGTCTGAGTTTCAACTACAAGATTTTCCAGACTTCAATTTTGCCATCTGTCTAAAAAACTTTTTTTTTTTAAGTGTGTGTGTGTGTGTGTGTGTGTGTGCGCGCGTGCGTGCGACATATGGGAAGGGGTAAATGTGGGGTGCAGCCAGGGGAGGGTGAGAAGCACAGAGAGAGCAGCAGATACTTTGACTCACCTTGTTGGGTAGAAGGAAGAAAAAGGAACAGATGTGAGGACACTGAGCTTTTCAAGGAATAAGTCTGAGGAATGATAATTAAGTTTTTATCTTTTTTTTGGGTGATGGCAGGGGGATTATTATTATTATTATCTTGCCTGGTTGGCTTCGGGTCATTCTGTCCTTCCCTCCTTCCTTCCCACCCTTCCTCCTTCCCTCCCTCTCTCCTCTCTTCCTTCCTTCTTTTTCTCATACTTTCTCCTTCCTCTCATTTTCTCCTTTCTTCGTTGGTATTAGAAGTGTGAACTTTAGAGTCTCATGGGTGATCCTAGATAAGTTGCTTAACCTCTAAACTCTCAATGTCCTCATCTGTAAAATTAGGATAATGTCACTTGTGGGGATTAATACAAGAGAAGAGTTGGCACGGAACCTGGCACATAGCCCGTGCTCTGTGACGGGGAGTGTTGGTAATGGTTGTTATGATGCTGGTCATCATCACCGTCATTATTTTTCTTTCTTCTCAGTGTTTCTTGAGCTACCTCTAGGTATCAGGTGCTGGTCCAGGCTCTGGAGATAGACATTTCAGTCAAAGTCCCTGCCCTTGGGGCACCCACAGTCTTGTGGGGTAACTGTCTTGCTTCCACATTCACTCAACTGCCTTTTAAAGGATGTAAGATTGTGAGTGGAGCAGGACTAAGTGAAGGGAAGACCTTGATTGCCAGGTGCTGGGGATGGTCAGGAGTGGGCAGAGTTTTGTATTTTGAGTTTTGATAATAGGATGGACTAATGGGCCTAAAATCCATTTGTCACTTGGGAACCAAGGTTTCCTGGGACCAGGAAACTAGCAACGGCAGAAGCACAGTTGGTTTCAGTGTCAATATTTGCCACATGTGGTGAGTAAACAAAGTCTCCTAGGTCAGAAGCCAGCTGTCTGGGAAGGGGAGATGGTGTCCAGCAGGGGCCCTGGTATAGACCAGACAGCTCTGCAAAGCAGACAAAAGAATTCCAAAGGGAGGAAGAATAAGAACTATCTTCCCAGCTCCCCCTTGGAGTGTTAGGTGGGTGGTGAAGGCAGCCCAGATAATCTCAAGATGAAATAGCCCTGGGGTAATTGAGAGTTGGAGACTGGAGCTCCGAGCAATATTCCTTCAAAATCACTGGTTTGCATAATGGAGTTGCCGGGCAGCCCTGAAATTCTCGGCAGGCTCCGGCTTCCGCTCCCCTACTGCTCACACAGTCACCACTGGCTGTTGCACCAGATCCTAAGCCCTTTTATCTGCATCTTTATGGCATGAACCACAACTGCAGTCACATTTTCAGAGAAACTGCAAGTTTGCTCTGCTAATTTAAGAAACTTCCAAATTCAAACTTACCAAGTAGATAAATTAGGAGGTGGTTATTTGCATCCCAGAAAGTCTTCTATTTTACAATAGGTTTCAGCCACAAGAATCCTTTAACTATCAGCTTCTTCTAGATCATTTTGGGGTTCATTTATACCTCACAGAAGCTTTGGGAGAAGACATAAAGTTAAAGAATTAGAACTACTGTTGTTGTCTCAACAGTTGGAAATGAAGCTAAAACACCTAGTATTATGATGAAACTCAGTGGCAAATACTGTTTGATTCACAAAAACTTGATTGTTATATCATGATTTAAAAGTTGTATTAAATATGTTTTCATTCATTCATTGCAACAAACATGTACTGAATACCTACTATGTGCCAGGCAACGTGATATAAGACATAGTCCTCATTTTCAAGGAGCAATAAATCAACAGTGACAGTGTGGAATAGGAATTGCTGTGAGGAGGGTAAGCAGCAAACGCACTGGACTCATCAAGGAGGGTCTAGATCAAACTGAAAGAGGAGCAGTCAGGGAAGGCTTCCTGGAGGAGGTGAAGCTTAAGCTAGGTTCTGGAAAAAGAGTAGGTATGTGCTAGCTAAAGAAGAAGGGAAGGGCTATCACAGCAGAAGGATCAGGCCGTAGGAAGACATCATGTTCTAGGGCCCCCAGGGGCAGTGGATGGAGGTGTGGGAGTGACAAGGATAAGAAGGAGGACAGAGGCCAGCCAGGGTCACAAAGGATTTTCTGCACCTCATCAGAGTGATTGAACTTTTCCTAAAAGCAATGTGGGTCATTGAATTGTTCAGCAGGGAGACCAACATGATCCTATTTGCATTTGAGAGACATCATTCTGGCAGGAGGAAGAAGGGTGGACTAGGGAGCCAGGCAGGAAAGTGGCAGCCACACAGGAAGTGGCCAGGGCCTGACTGAGGTATTGGGAGGAGGGGTGGAGAAGCCAGCTTTGGTACTAGGTCAGGGGGTTGGATCCACAGGACTGTGTAACTGGAGGGATGTGGAGTGTGGAGCACTGTAGTAACCACGGCTGCCACGCGCTGTCTGTTTACCCTGCACCTGGCACTGGCACTGTGTGCCCTGCGTACATCTGCCATGGGCATGAGGTCTGGGGGTTATGAGGCTGAGTGCAGGGGTGACATCCCCAGGACGTCCAGGTTACCAGGCCTGAGGGTAGTAGGATGAGTACTTAGAACCAGGCACTAAAGCAGCGCCACAAAGGGTCTGTAAGTGACAGACAAGAAGGATTGGGCTAGGAAGCCTATGCCCAGCAGGAGGAGTGGACTCCTAACATGGCATTTTTGTTTGAAGATGCAGTAATAACCACATGGAATTGAGAATGGGTTGGAAACACAGGCCTCCCCCACCCCCTGCTGGCTTTCTGAAGGGGATCTTTGCACAGTCCCCATGGCTCTTCCCCAGCCGGCAGCCAGCTCTGCCTCCTCCAGAGGACTGCCTGTGTACCTCCAGATGCATCTCATCCTGAGCTCAGTGGCAAATATTGAACTATTTTTCAGAAGTGTTAATTGGGATTTTTAATTGACCATAAGCGGGTTCTCAAAGGCTGTTTGTCTCTGATGGCTGTTTATTCTCTGGGGGACGATCCCGCCCAGGGTAGTATCATTGTTCAGAAAAGCATGAGCCGCCCTGCCCCCTAGTTGCCTCTCCTTCAGTTTTGCCATATTTATTTATTTATTTTATTTTATTTTATTTTATTTTATTTTATCTTATTTTATCTTATTTTGAGACAGAGTCTTACTCTGTTGCCCAGGCTGGAGTGCAGTGGCATAATCTCAGCTCACTGCAGCCTCTGCCTCCCGGGTTCCAGCAATTCTCCTGCCTCAGCCTCCTGGGTAGCTGGGATTACAGGCACATACCACCACGCCCAGCTAATTTTTGTATTTTTAGTAGAGACAGGGCTTCACCATGTTGGCCAGGCTGGTCTCAAACTCCTGACCTCAGGTGATCCGTCCACCTCAGCCTCCCAAAGTGCTGGGATTACAGGCGTGAGCCACCGCACCCGGCCCAGTTTTGCCAAATTTAAAAATAGGAGAAAGTAAAGCAAAGTCCGTGCTGTCTTAGGAGGAAGGACCTGAAATGCTTTGTTTAAGGGTTGGCAGTGAACCCTGACCGACTCCGTCTCTGATAGTGGTGGTCCTGTGGCTAGCAGCGTTGTTAAAATATTATAGAGGGTCCTGCTCTGCTTCTAGCTGGGCGGAGGGGAAGCCCCCAGTTCACGTTGGAGCGTCTACTCCTGGCACTGGTCCAGCGTATAAGGGAGAGAATCTGGCACAGACCTGTCTCCATCGCAGTTGCCACTCCAGCCAGGGAGTTAACTCCTTGCTTCTCCATATTGATGAATGCTCCTTAGAGCATCCCATTATGCTAAGTGAAACAAGCCAGTCACAAAAGGACAAATACTATATGATTCCATGTATACGAGGTACCTAGAGTACTCAAATTCCTAGAGACGGAAAGTAGAACGGTGGTTGCCAGGGGCTGGGGCAGGGAGGAATGGGGGTTAGTGTTTAATGGGTACAGAGTTTCATCTGCAAGATGAAGAGTTCTGGAAATGGATAACAATAGTGATTGCACAATAATATAAATGTACTTAACACTGCTGAATGTAACACTTAAAAACAGGATGGTACATTTTATGTTATGCATATTTTGCCATAATAAAAAAAAAATGTGGAGAAAAAGTCAAGGACTACCATAAGAGAAGAAAGAGACAAATAGATCCATTCCACGTTTGCCTGCGAATCTTTATGTTGGATCTTCCCAGCAGTGTACGCAACAGGGCAGGACCAACATCCTGAACACAGAGGTTAAAAACCAGAAAACTGCCAAAGGGAACGCTTACAAAAGAAGGAGCTATGTGAGGTAGGTGGCCTTGTGCAGGAGACTGAGCACAAGAGTCAGCCAAATTTAAGTTTGATCCTAGCGCTGCTGACGCAATGCTGTGTGATGTTGGACAAGTGATTTAACCTCTCTGAGCTATGGTTCCCTTATTGATAAAACAAGAAGACAATACTAACACTACCAGAGCCGCTACGAAGTTAAAAGCAATCTGTGATGTGCCTAAGGAAGTTCCTAGCAAATAGAGGGCCCTTGTTAAATGTTAGCTCCCATATTAGTCCCTGAAGATTCTGTGGAGGAGGTGGGGTTTTCAGGCTGCTTAAATGCCAGCAGCTGCCTCAGATGACAAGGGAGGTTGTACTATTAATGGGCGAGCATGGGAGATGTCCTTTTCCAAGGTGTTGCGCAGGGATTGAACATGTTGGAAGTGAGCTGAATAGTGAGCACTAAGCTCGTGGTTGTAACTATGGGAGATTAGCATTTCCAGCCCCCCTGTGAAGCCAGATAACGGAAGGGAGAGCAATTAAATAGATGCTTGGGAACATCTCCGCTATACCAGGCACCCTGCTAAGCACTGGTGAAGCACAGACAAGAGGAGACGGGTCCTGACCAGCTGCTGCTCCCAGGCCAGGCAGCAAGATGAGCGTCCCCGGGCTCTACACCCACCCTGGGGGGCCTGCAAGGAAAAGTGCGGCCTCCCCAGGAAGACGGTTTCACATTAACCAATGTTCAAACTGAAACAGGCAAAACACTAACCCCTGTTTTTCTTTAGTAAATAATCTTCAAAGAGCACATTATACATTTATGATTTCTGCCCTGAGAGGTACCCCTAGTTCTCCTTGCAAGTGCTTTTCTTCGGTCCCCACTTCATTTTCCTTAACAGCCATTCCAAGTCTCTTCCTTTCTCAATACCCCAAACCAGTTCACATCCCACTCAGGGGTGAGACGCCCTCCCCACCATTGAAGAGATCAAGCCCCCAGGTGGGAACCAGCTCAACTTCCCCATCTGTCTCTCCAAAGTAGCCTCCTGTTTGAAAACGAAGCAACTGTACCCCGTGCTAAGCTTCTTGCTCCCGTCTCCCCGTGTCATCCTGGATTTTCCTTCATCATTAAGGATTACTTGCTAACCTTTCCTTCCTCACCTGCTTCTCCTTTTCCTTCAGCTATCTTCTAATAATTCTTTTTATGATATCTTGTTTTTCAAGCTCTTCTCCAGTGATCCCTCCACTTCTCTAATGGCCCTTTTCACTAAACCTCCAAATTTGTCTTTGCTGACATTTATTGAGCTTCTATTACATGTTCTAAATGCTTTACTTGTCATATTTAATCCTAACGACAACCTACAAGGTAGGCCTTGCTATTATCTCCATTTTATAGTTGAAGAAACTGAGGCTGCTTGAATTAATAACTCACACAGCATCACATGGCTGTAAGTGGTGGCACCAGGATTTAAACCAAGCCTCATGGCAACCACCCAGTCTTCCAACCAGAAATAAATCTCTCCATTGTCCCCACTGACTCCCTCAATGCCACTTCTTGGGGTGCTCATCCTCTGGATCTCTCTGTACACCCTCAAAGCTGTAGCATTTGGAATTCGCTTTTTGGGCTTCCATGATACCACTCCGCCGGCTCTCCTCTAACCCTTCCTCAGGTTGTCTCAGTGAGCTCTTCCCTGCGTCTATCTGCTGCATGTTGGCTTCTCACTGGCTCTGGCCTGAGCTGTCTTGTGTTGTTCTCCGTGTGCTCTCTGGACAAGTTTACCTGCTCTGATTCTAACCACCCCCGAAACACTGATGACCCAACATACACGTCTGCAGTTCCTACCATGCTCAGCATGTCTTGAAAGGAGCTCAAGGCCACGGTTGTCATTTCAAATCTATTCTTGCAGGTTGGTTAGGAAAGAAAGAGAGAAAGAGAGAGAGAGAAAGGGAAAGAAAGGAAAGAAAAGAAGAAGATCTACCGTGTTATTTAAGACAGAGATCATGGAAAACGTCATCTGTGATGTCTTTGCCTTTTTTCATCCCTAAGTCTCATAACCAAGTCCTCTTGAGTCTACCTTCTCAGTAGCTGTGGACTCTCTTTCTCTCCCTTTTTTCCTACTGTCATTGCTTTTGTTTAGGACCTTGTAATATTTGCCTTGAGCACTTATTGTGTTGCTTCTGTTGTCTTCCCTCTAATCCATCCACCAGACAGCTGCCAAGCATCTTTCTAAAGTCCTATCTATCATGCTGTGTACCTCCCCTGTCTTCCAGTCACCGAAAGGCTGAAGGTCAAGTCCTTAGCAGGCATCCAAAGCCAGTACAGCCTGGCTCCAGTGCACTTCCGACCTCATCTTTGATTACATACTTCACCTGCCACCCACCTGCACCCTGGGCTTTATTCATGTTAACTATTCACAAGTCCCTGGAAGGAAATCATACATTCAAATCTGCACCACAGAACAGACAGTTCAAGATCTATCTGTTCCACGATGCTTTCCTCAACCCCCAACCAGGATGGCTCCCTCCCCTGGGTTCTCATCTAAGTTAGTTCAAGCCACCAACGTGCCACTTAGAACACCATATTACGGCTTAATGTTTAAGTGTATACCTCCTTGGCTAGATGGGGCAGAGACCTAGCTTTTCTCAGCTGTGGCTCTCCAGAGCCCAGCATTCATTTGAAAGGAAATGGTTTGGGGGTGTAGCACATTGTAAGCACTCTATAAACCCTAGTTTCCCTCTATTTTGAGACATGAACAGAACAGGTATCAAAAGAGTATATATGGACACATATCTTTTTTTTTTTTTTTTTTTTTTTTTTTTGAGATGGAGTCTCACTCTGTTGCCCAGACTGGAGTGGAGTGGTGCTATCTCGGCTCACTGCAACCTCCACCTCCCCAGTTCAACTGATTCTCCTCCTGCCTCAGCCTCCCGAGTAGCTAGGATTACAGGCATCTGCCACCAAGCCCGACTAATTTTGTATTTTTGGTAGAGACGGAGTTCCACCATGTTGTCCAGGCTGGTCTCGAACTCCTGACCTCAAGTTATCCACCCACCTCACCCTCCCAAAGTGCTGGGATTATATGTGTGAGCCACCATGCCCAGCCTGTGGACACATATCTTACTTAAAAAAAAAATACATATATATATATATATATGTGTAAAGATAGAACCTAAAAATGATGGAGGGAGGGAAACCCTTATCTGCTACACAAAACCACACTTCACTGAGCAAAGAACCTGCTTGTACATTCAAAATAAGTCATCTCAAAAATGGCATCTCCTGTTTGCATAAAGACACTAGACTGGACAAGAAGAGAACATGATGGCCACAGGACATCTTGGTTTGAATGAGGCTTTTGACAAAGTCTCTGTGTCCTTGTGGGCTAGGCTGATAAATACACTTGGAAAATAGTCAGTGATCCATTCAAATGAGCCTTTGGGGTCTCAGTTTCTTCACTTGTAATATGAGAGGCTTAGATTGGACAGCCCCTAAGTTTCTTCAGCTAGAAAAGGTAAGCAACTGAGACCCCAACAGCTTGTTTTTCTTTTTTAAAAATGCAGCTTATTAGTAGCATCATGAACTTACTTCTCCCAGCTCTGGAGCCCGTGCTGACACAGGCTTTCCCCAGTGTCTGTTGGTTTGTCAATGGCTGAACAATCATGTTCAAAGAATGTAGTTTAACAAGCTGATGTGTACCTGGAGGGAGATGTCAAACGGTGGGGTGCAGGGCTTGATCCTTGACCCTGCCCATTCAGTCAATTATAAAGCTTTGGAGTAAAGCCCAGAAGGCATGTTTTTCAAATAAATGAATGACACAGAATGCAGAAGGGAGAGCCGACATGTGGGACTCCAGAATCAAGATCCAAGACACCTTTCAGACTGGAATGATGGGATGAAAGTAAGATGGATCTTAACAGAAACAAATGGAAAGTCTTGCACTGAGGTTTCCAAAAAATCGATTCTGTAAGTACAGGCTGGGGAACACTTGACTTGATGTAGGTTCAGATAGTAAAGGTTAGAGTTGATAACAAGAGGATCTTAGGGCGTCTTGGCTGGCTGCTAAAATGCCACAGCAAGATGCTGAAGATCTTTCTGGAGCTGAATTAAAGTTGGATTCCAAAGCAGAGGACAGAATGCTTCCTGTACTCCATGCTGTTCAGACCACATCAGAGCCCAGGCTCCCGTTCTAAGCATCACACTTTTGGAGGGACTTTGAGAAACTGAACATGTTGGAAGTGGGCACTCAAGATGGCGAGGGGTCTGGAAATGCTGTCTAATGAGAAACGCGGGAAAATGAAAGGGTAGTCTTCGTGTGCGCTGGGGAAGTAGACCAGTTTCACGGGCTCCAGAGGACAGAACTTGGGAGCTATAGGACAGCCAATTTCAGTTTCATTCCATGCAAGGGAGTCATTTCAACGGAGTCTCCCCATCCAGCAATAAATACCTCTATGCAGGTCATGAGCTTCCCACCACTAAAGGTGTGCGAGCAGGGCCTGGATGCCCCTCAGTCAGGGAAGCAGAGGGGAAAAGATTGATGGAGGTGCTCTTGAAGGTCCCTGCTAGCGATCGGCTTCTGATTTTTATTATGATTGTGATATTGCCTAATTATAGAACCATAGCTGCTATGACTCTGTGTGCTTGCATACATTTTTAAAACCAGACTTCCCCTTTCTCAGCCCACGATTCAAGCTAAGTGATAGTTGTGGTTTAAAAATCCCAACCAACATCTAGTTATCGAGTACCTACAATGGACAGAGCCCTATCCTGAGTGTGTTTGGGGGAGGGATGGGATAGAGAGGAAAGTACAACAGAAAAGGCCTTCACCTTTTGGTATCTCAGACAAAACCCACTCAGAACGGCTCCAGTTGAGACTGTGGGGGTGGAGAAAGTGACAGGCAAAAGGTGGGGGTCTTCCCTGCTCTCAGTCACAGTAAGCAAGAAGGAGACAAAGGGGCTGATGTAGCAAAGTGCAAAGAAGCCTGGAAAAGCAGAGGAGGAGGAGGCCAAGCAGCGGGGAGGCAAGGAGAGGAGACGCAGCAGGGGGAGGCAAGGAGAGAACCGTGCCTGAGGACTGCATCATTGGGAACCCTGCCTTAGGAAAAGGACACCTTGCATCACCTCTGCACCAAGGTGTGAAGACTTCACACCCCTCTAGGCCCAGCTCTCCAGCGAAATTGACATATTTATTTTTAATAGAGCCCATTTGAGGTAGTTTGTGTTTTCAAAGGCTGATGTACTCAGTACTTTTCATGCTCACAGCTTAAAAAAAAAAAAAGTCATTTCAGAGTGGAAGTGTTGACCTAAGGCTGGGTGGAGGATGGTGCCCTCCTGCAGTAAGGCCCCCTGCAGCCTCACCCACCCTTGGGTGGGATTCCACTCCCATCTCTGAAAGCCAGAGCTTGTGGAAATGAAAGTTGTGAGCATAAACCCCCCCGGGGAGAGAAGGTGGAGCAGAATAGAGGAGAAAAAGCCTCGCCCAGCCCCTCCCCTGTTCCTTTTTTTGAACATGTAGTGTCGATGTAGTCATGGCTTTTAAACAACATTACACACACTTGTCGTCTAAGATAAAATGTTATTAAGATTAAACGCCGAGCGGGGAACGAATCCGACTTCCCACTGTCATATTTCAGCTCTGTTGAGTGATTGCCTTTCGGTAGCCCTGGCTCCTAAGCAGGGAAACGGCATTATTATCATTAATAAGCCCATAATGGGGAAGAGAAATTATAAACATTTCTGCAACAAGCGGCCCTCCAATGTTAATATTTTATGAGCACACAGAGAAGCCTGCAACTGCATGTAAATGGCAGAATTATACGCAACCATAATGTAAACATGCATAATTGGGTTGAGTCGGTGGGAGTGGGGAGCCTGTTGGCAGAGGGCGGGGTGGCATTTACAGCCTGGGTGGGTCCCCAAAGGCAGAAAGTGGGAAGCTCCAGGGTCCCTGTTACTCAGACTCACCTCTCCCTGCCCCTTGTGTTTTCAGGGAGGTCCATCTCCCTAGGACCCTCGTGTGCAGAGAAGCTGCCCATCTGCTTTCTCACCTAACACGTCATCCTTAGCACTGGTCACTTTAGACTTACTCCTGAGACAACCCATTCATTATCACCCTAAATGCCGTTTCCTGGGGATTTTCAAGTCTATTCACATGTGTGTGTTTCCTCCCTCATAAAACGTAGTATACACATCTAGGGGACAGAGATCCTGTCCTTTGTAATCTCGAAGAGCGAAACGCGTGTCACAGGAGCCCTAGGAAGGTTTTTTGGCTAGTTGTTTTGGTTTGAGGTTTTAGCTGCGGAACCCTTGCTTCAAACCAACAGTCTCGCGGGAGCCCAGTGAACACAGCAGCTGCTCTGATGGAAGCAGGGTGAGCCCAGAACCCCTCTCCTTTCCCACAGCCTCTTCCCTCCCAGGGTTCCCTGAGGTACCTTCATGAAGCACAGAGTGAGAACTACTGAAAGGTTCCCTTTTTCTGTTTCCAGATGATAAAACGAGAATAAGTGTGACCTGCCTGCTCCAGGCACTAGATCCCAGGTCCCCTGCCTTCCAGGGAGGGGTGAGCATGGTCCAGGGGTGGCTGGGCCCTTCCTCCAGCTCTGTCATGGACTGGCTGGTAGCCTTGGACATGTCTCGCTACCTCTCTGAACCTCATGTCCTGTCTGTAAAATAAATGGAGATGGCTCGGCGATCCCTAATCCTCCTTCCAGCTCGGAAATCTCAGAGGTGTACAGGCCTCAAGGAAATCACACCGGCCACTGATGTATGCAATGCAATTGATGTTGAAAGGCCCGTGAGGGCAGCCTGGAAACCCATGGATGCCTCCATCCTTTGGGGGTCTGTAGTCACTTACCAAGCCCGCCTGGGTGCTGTTTTGGGGCTTTAAGCTTCCTGGGGCAGGAACTTGGTGAGGACTTCCCCATGCTGGGTTTGGACATACTGGGCTCAGAGCCCAGGACTGGAGCTGACCATGAGGGCAGGGATCACAGTGCCTAGTACAGTGCTGGCTCTTAATAGGCACTCAATAGAATCTGTTGAACAAATAAATGGTTGGATTAATGAATTGCTTAACAGTTTTGTTAGTTAATGAAGTGAAGCAGCTCTGTCTTCAGATTTACTTCATTGTGGTTTTTTTTTTTTTTTTTAAGTATAGTCTCTGGCTTTTGAAAACTATTTCTGGAGTGCCTACTAGGTGCTGGCAGCATGCTGGCAGCTTGATGAGAAGACAAGAACACCTCTGGCTAGAAGCCTGTCTCTTTTCCCTACCCCCGTCCCCACCTCCTTGACTTTCCCTTTCCCCTTGCTCCTATTCATTATTTCTCTCCGCAGTTATGTTATTATTGGCCTTGGCAAAGAGTTTCAGGGGTGTCGTTTGTCTGAGCAACATTATGCAGAATTAAGTTCCAGGGTAATTTCTGATGCAAATACCTATCCTCCGAGAGAATGTGAATTAAGCCTGCTGGTCTCAGCTCGACAGAGGCAGATGCATTTGAATCCAGGTCTCCAGCAGTCAGGGAAGCTCCAGGAGGGTGTGGGACCCCCTTGGGTTCCTCCTTGGGGGGCTCCTGAGTAGCCCATGACGTGGGTCCCAGGGCAGAAGGGAGCCTTGAGCAATCATCCCCTTCACCCCCACTCTATGTCTCATCTAAGCACCCCAGAAGCTGAGGACCTCTGCCCTGACCTCATCCCTCCCTTCCGTAGGGAAGGAGTTTCCAGAAATACGCTTCATTCCCTGCTGGCAGGAAGTTTGTCTTTATAGCTAAGCCAGTCTTTCTTGCCGTGTATTACTATCCTTTCACATTTCAGTGTGCCTACAATCCCCGAAGGACTGTGTTGTCAGACAGGCTCTGATTTCTCAAGGCAGGGTCTGAGAGTCTGCATTTCTGACCCGACCAGCTCTCGGGTGATGCTGTCTTGCACAGCACATTTCAAATAGGTTAGAAAACACAAAGAAGGTAAAGCAAACATAAAAGCACATGCAAACAGCTCTGCTTATTACAGCTTCTTTGTATGCATCCCTTAAACGTTTCTGTGTAGAACCACGCTGTCTCTGTCTGCAAATTTCTTAGCCTCTGTGAGTCTCGGTTTCCTCATCAGTAAAACCGGAGTGACGATGCCTGTCCTGTAGCGGTTGTGAGGTTACCTGCTGGAAACAGAAGCCCCTGGAAAGATGATGGGAGGAGAATGGTGGCTATGCTGCTTCCCTGGAGCTATGAGGTGGGGAAGGGGTCTCTGTTGCTCCAGAACCTACCCTTTGCATAGGGTTGGTGTCCTCAAGGATAGCTGGTAGACGAGAGCTGAGAGTCACTCACTTTCCATGGAGAGTATGGAGGTTGCCAGCGGGACAGAAACAATCCCTGGCCTGGTTAGGATGACCTTGGTTAAAAAGGGAAAAGAAGACTATTTGTGTCTCGGGATAGCATTCAGCCCTTAGTGGAAGTGTTTTGAAGATGCTGGTGATTAGATTGTACATTCACTTAGGGCCTTCGGCCTCTTCGAAGTATCTTCCCACAGCCTCTCTTCATGGCCCTTTAAGGCAGGTAAGGTGGGCATGCATTGTTCCCATCAGGTACAAGGTACAGAGAGGCTGGGGGACCTACCCAAGGTCACAGAGCATGTCCTTGGTGGAGCCCAGCCCAGAATCCCATTCCCTGCCTCCTGGTCTTGTGTTCTTCCTGCCACCCTTAAAGATAGGAGCTGCAAGTCTGTGTGGGGCGGGAGCAGGGATGGGTGGCTCTTCTCCCTGCCTTGATGATGTTGGGCTGAGGAGGTGAGAAGGGAGCTGCTTCTCTCTCCCATCCTTCCCAACTCATCCTGCTGGGACTAAGACCTTGTCAGGAATTAGCAGGCCTGGCCTGGGCCCATCCCCGAGAACAGAGCCCTCCCTCTCCCCACTGCTTGGAGATGGGAGGGGACTGGTGAGCTGCTGGGCCTGCCTAGGTGCCATCCTTGATGGTTCATGGCACAGCCAGCGCCATCCCTGTCTGCTCTGCCCCTCAGGGTTGGAACCTCTGTGGCAGTTTTACGCTCCAAATTTTCTAAGTCATTATCTTCCCAGACACCATTTTTTTTCCCTGTATTGCTGCTGCTATTAAGAATTCCATTCTTCCCTGCCCTTCTGCCAGTTCTGGCATTCTCTCCCCGCCCATCATCTGAATGAGTGCTTCTTCCTCCCTCCTTCCTCCGACAGCTGTCATAGACCGTGGGGAATGTCTTGGCCATGATTGTCCTGGGTCTGCAGGAGAAGCTGCCTGGGTTCCTCACAGGACTCCCCATAGACATCCTTGTTACTTGGACCACATGGCCCATCTGGCCATGAGGACAAATGCGGTCAGATCCAAGGTCCAGACCATCCAGCCCTCTTTCCCTTAAGCTCCCTGGGACCTTTGCATGGGAATGCAGACATGTGCCATCTCTTAAGCTGCCCTTTTCAGTTTTGTTAATTATTCAGAATCTCGATATCTTCTCTTAAAGCCTAGAGAGACTACACTTCTAAGCTCTGATTTCTTCACGTTTCAAACAGAATGCTAATATTAACCTTCCAGGGTTTAGAGGAGTGTTCAATGTGCCAAACACTGTTGGGTACATAGTAGATGCTCAAAAAATAATTATTGAAACAAAATATTGCAAAGAATTAGGGGGTTTAAATGCAGATTAGTCTGGGCGTGGTGCCTCACACCTGTAACCCTAGAACTTTCATAGGCTGAGGCAGGAGAATTGCTTGAGCCCAGGAGTTTGAGACCAGCCTGGGCAAAATAGCGATACCTCATCTCTAAAAAATAAATAAATAAAAATTAAAATTAAAAAAAGTAGCCAGGCATTGTGGAGCACACCTGTAGTACTAACTTTTAGTCAGGAGGCTGAGGTGGGAGGATTACTTGAGCCCAGGAGTTTGAAACTGCAGTCAGCCATGACTGTACCACTGCACTCCAGCCTGGGTGACAGAGCAAGATCTTAACTCTAAAAATATTTTAAAATAAAACATAAACGCAGAGTGGCTCCCAAATCCAAATAGCCCTTGACTTCTCCCTTCTCGTTGAACTTCTTTACCTGTGATCTCTTTGACTTGCCTCCTCACCCTCTGGCCTCTCCTCCTTTTCCTCCTGTCTCTCCTGCTGTAAATCCTCCCAGAGTTCTTGGCCTTCTGCTTCTGCCTGCCCCCATCCATATTCTGCATGTGGACATCTGGGGTACCCCTGTGTCTGCAGCTCTGCAGAGATGGGGTTAATAAGAGCCTACCCACAGCCAGCAAACTCTCACAGTCACAGACTCAGAATCCTAAAGAGGAAAGACACATTCAATGTGTCATAATCCACTTTCCCACTCAGTGCCTGAGTCACCAGTTCTTGGATCCAAAGTGTAAAGATCGAGCTAAATAAATGTGAGTTACCATCATGATCATCGACGTCATCATCAGGCCTGTGGAGGGTATGGTAGATGAGCTTCACCTTGTGGCCTGGGTGGTCCTTGCCTCTGTGGTCAGATCTCTGAGGCCCTGAGGGTCCTGAGGACCCCTCTGCCTCTTTCTCCCACCCCCAGGCATATGCCTGCCTCTTGCTTAAAATTCTGGATTCCCTTTATATCCAAGTGCCCCCTGGAAAGGACACTTGAAGGTGCCATAGTCATTTACACCTCAGTATGACCAAATTGGCCACAACCAGGCCAAGAGAACTTTGCAAGGAGAGGAGGTGCCGGGTGCCAGGGGACACGTGCCCAGGACTCTGCAGTGTAGGGCAGAGACCTGGGCTGGGGAGGCTGGTGGAGCAATGGCAGCTGTAAACCCTCAGTGCGAAGGCTCCTGCTCTTGGCTCTGCCACTGGTGGGATCAGGCCCAGTGCCGCCTTCTTTCTGAGGCCCAGTTACCACTTGTGAAAAAAGAAGGGTCAGACCCAAGCATGCGTTGTGCTGTGCTCTGGGAACTACTCCCACCTGAGACTCAACAGAGGGCGGTATGAGCACTTGACTGTACCTCTGCCCACATGCTGAGAGCGGGTCAGCACTGGGACGCCCTGGAGTTACTAAACTCTAAGGTAAGGGTGATCCACCCAGACCCATTACTCCTTCCCAGTCCCATCTTTCCACATAGTTCAAGGTCAGGCTCAACCCTGTCAGCCCATGGAGGTCTTTGGCCAGGAGCTGGGGCTCCTGTGGTGGGGAGGGAACCTGGTACCTCAATTCTGGATCTCAGCTTCTCTTCCCTGCAGCCCTGTCCCAACATTTACTGGTTTTGGGTCAGTGGCACAGATGCAGCTGCAGAACCCTCCCTCCCATCCTCAAGGCTGTGGATCATAGCAATCTTCAGGGGCCCAAGCTCTTTCCAGGTCCTGCTTTTCAAAAATGAGCCTCAAATGCAGCAGGTGCTAAGTGTCTGTTCTCATGGCCCCCTAGACAGTCATCACACCACTGCTAGCAGTCATCCTCTCCCTGCACGAATGACAGGACTGTACAACTTTCCAGACAATTTTCAACCTGCAACTTACCTAGCCACACCCCTGGGACCAGGCAGGGTAAGTATGCAGATAAGGAAAGGCTCAGAGAGGTTGAGCTATCACTGGAAGTCACCCAAAGTTATGCATGCTTTCCGTCTCCTCCTGGGGAGCTCAGAGCTCACAACAGCTCCAGGGGTAGAAAGCAAAGCTTTGAGTTCTTCTGGAGTATTTGTAGGCACCTGTGCTGGAACCCCATCCCCTCTGAATCCCGCCACAGACCCTCTTACCTAAGGGTGCTGGGACCCCAGGTCTGCCTCGAGGGCATATGTGCTCCATCACTCTACCTGGGCCCAACTGTGCATGTCCTGCCCATGACCCTGGCTGGGCCTCCACCTTGACCCTGTTTTCTGCTAACCTGATCGGGGAGGTAGGGAGAGGAGGTAAGGAATTGAGGGGAAGGGTGGAGACGTGAAGATAGCCGCTTTCTGGGAATCAGGAGGCCTGGATTCCAGCTCTAACTGTTAATTTTCTGTGTGACCTTGGATAAATCACACAGCCTGTCTGAGTTTCATCTTAGGAAAGAGCCTGATGAAATGATCTTTAAGATTCCTTCCAGCTCTGAAATCCTGACTCCTACAGCTTCCCTCACAATTCTGTTGCCCACTGTGTGATCCAACGCCAGTGAAGGTTGAGAGGCCTGAAGGAAACCCCAGGGAGATCCCTAGGTGCCTCGATGCCACAGAAGGCCTTGGTTACTCTCCAGGCCTGGCCCAACTCTGCCCTTGGACTTCAGGCCTCCTGGGACGGGGACCTCAACAGGGAACCTCCTCTATTGCCAAGTTTTCCCATGACAGGCTCAGAACACCGGCTGGACCGGTCCTGGCGTCTCCACTGGGGCCCAATTTGGCTTCTTCAAGAAGGGACTTCGGAGCCTTCCTCCCCCTGTGGAGCAATTAATCAGGCAAACTCCAGTCTCTCCCTTTGGCTAAAGATCTGAGCCCTGGGCAGAGCCTCAGCGATGTATGAAGAAAGTGGTCAGACTCCACTCAACACCTCATGTTCTATTTGTTCTCAAGCACACACAAACACCTTCTTTACTTAAAAGTGTTTAACATTCAGCAATACATTTTACATTAGACAGACACATCTTATCAGAACAGAAGAACTAGCACAAAGGAGGGGCCACCTCCATCCATATCTGTCTTTTCTTTTTTTAATGCAACTCCATCATCCCCTTCTCTCTCTCCTCTCTCTCTCTCTCTCTCTCTCTCTCTCTCTCTCTCTGCTCCTTGCTAACTCTGCATCTCTGTATATAATTGAGTTAAATGGTTTTGATATCCTAGCATCTTCACCCCACACACCCTCTTCTTCTTCTTCTTCTTTTTTTTTTTTTTTTGTTAATGAAATGTGTGAACAGTTTGTTCCCAGCTAAAAACAAGCCCTGATGGGTTTCATACCTTTCTGTGTAGGAGGGAGAGGTAGGTTCTGAGCAAGGCACTGGCTGGCAGTGGGGGAGGCCACTGGTGGGAGGTGAGGTGGGGAGAAAGAAGGAGAAGGGAAAGATCCGTACAAAACATCATGTGTGATCTGTCCCTCTTTTGCTCTCCCCATGCACAAACCCTGCTGGGGTCCCTGTGATTGGCACATGGGCACAGGGACTTGGGAAGGCTCCATCCTTTGGGAAGTGAGTCAATACATCCATGGGTCAGGAGAAAGGGACTAATGCTTGGAATGGCCGTAATGGGAGGTAGAATCCTCCTAAGAGTTTATTCCGTCTCCAGGGAGAAAAGAAGGCAAGGTATTGATAAGAAAATCACTACTTCCTGGCTTGAGGATGCCAACAGCACACACGTATCTGCCTGCATTTGTGCACATATGTGTGTATGTGTACCACCCTTCTGTGTCCTTGAAAACAGGTATTGGGACCCTGGGGAGAGGTGATGGACAGGAGACAGCTAGCTGTGTGATACAATTATGGCAGCTAACATTTATTCCATACTGCCTATGAACCAGGAGTTTTAAGGACAGTGCTCACTTATAAAAATGTGTACTGTCTTTCTCCCACATTGTATGTGAGGAAACTGAGGCTTAGAGAGGTTGAGTCACTTGCCCAAAGTCACACATCCTTCAAGTAAGTAGTGAATCCATTATATGAGCCCAGCCAGTCGGCCCCAGAGGCTACAAGCTTGACCCGTCTACTCTACAGCAAAGAGCCTGGAAGCAGAAGTCCTCTTTTATCCATCAGTTGTGTGACCTTGGGTTGGTCACTCACGTCTCTGAGCTTCCATATCCTACAGGGTTATAAGGAGACTCGAATACAGAGCTGCATGTCAATGAGCTTTGCAAACTTTGAAGTGATGTTGAGAAACTCGCAGATGACTGAACTCGGCTCTCCTCTCCATGTTCCAAAGAGACTAGCAGATCACTTTACACCCAGTAGATTTTGTGCTCTTAGCCTTTTCAACTTAGAGGTGTGCAGTCCGGTTTACCACTGACCTAGAGAAAGGATGCAGGCCGGGACGTCCTGGGACCAACTGTGCTCTGCCCTCTGTGCCATTTTCCTCATTGCTCAGTTGTTGGCACTCCCTCATTTCAGACGTCATCCCTCATCCCATCACATTTTATGACACTGCAGGTGTCTTTATAAGCTGCCTCTAATTCCTATTGGAGCAGGGTAAGATACAAATTAGTCAAATAAATAGCAGTGGTTGTTCAATAAAAACTTCCTGGTTGATGGAATGAAGGAATGACTAAGGGTGAATGAATGAATGGATGAATGAGTGAAACTGGCCAGGAAAGGGGTAAGCCCTCTGCGGAGGAGCAGAGGGACATTGGCAGGGTGTGAAGTGGGACAGATCTGGGTCTGATTTCTCTTTCAGCTGTTTAATAACAATGTGATCTTGGACAAGTCACCTAGTCTCTTTGGGCCTCAGTTTCCTCATCAGTAGAATGGGAGCCGAGAGATAGCAGGCTCAGGACAGTTCTCTCGCTTCCTTCCTCCCTCCAGCCAGCCTCTGGCCCTCACAGTTTTTCCTGAAAAAGTCATGTACTTGTCTCTGTCACCTCCAGACTTGGGGACATGGAACATAGTCTCTCCTGGCTTGGCTGGGAGCGAGGGGTAGTTTCACCTACCAGCTTTCCCTCCCTTGGAAGAATCCTTTTCCAGCCTTTATGCATGGGCTGGAGGGGTTGTCAGGTCCAGGTGCAGGATGTCCAGGTAGAGCAGGAGCCAGCACCTCTCAGTAGAATGTAGGAGTTCTTTTCACCTATTGTCCTCAAGAATTTGGCTTCAACTGAAATTCAGAGACATACAGAAAAGCCTCATGTGCCTGTCTCATGGATGGGCCATGGGAGAGGTGGCATCTGGAAGAAGGATGGGCAGGAACTCTTCGAGGTGAGGTAGGGGAAGAAGCACAGAGGCACAGTCAGGCACCGGGGAATGAGTGGCTCATGGGAGGGCGTCTTCGGGTTCAAGTTCATGGCTGGAGCAGGTGGGAAGGAGGGAAGGCAGCAGTGATGAAGAGGTCTCTGGACAGGTCTGGACAGGCAGCGAAGGGCAGACGGGATGGCCTCATTCACTTCCCCAAGGAAGATGAGCTGCATCTCGCATGTTTCTGAAAAGAACGCTGCTGCCATTCGAGGAGGACAATTCCTTGTCCTCCTGGGCCATCCTGTACACAGCAGGTTGCTGAGGAGGACCCCTGGCACCCAGGCATCTTTGTGACAACCATAAACACCCCCAGCTTCCTAAAGAGGGTAGGGTCTCACTGTCATTGAGAACCACTCTGTAGGTGGTAAGAGTATACTAAAGAATGAAGCAGGAGTGACAAGATCAAATGTGTGTTTTTGAAAGTTCACTGTGGTGCCCAAGCAGAGATGTGCAGAGACAGACTGGGACAGGGAAGCCAGTTAGGAGCTTAAATAACTCTATCAATTTGTGGTGGCATTAATGGAAGAGACTCCCGGGGGCTGGAGGATTTGATGTGGGTGTTTGTGATTCTGCCCTGTGCTTTAGGAGGGACTCCCAAGGAGACAGTGAATAAAAAAGTCCAAGGATTAATTTATTAAATTAATTAAAGAAACAGTATCCACTAACGCCATTCTCATGTGGGTTTTGTTTCCTTTTTAAATGGAGAGAGGGGAGGATGCTGGAATTGGGAAAGAGGGGCAGGGTAGCCACGAAGGAGAACGCAGTCTCCAAGCAGCCATCTTGGCTCTAAAAATTAAAAATGGAAATTCAATAAAACCCTGGAGTGTCAAGAGACTGTTTTTCCAACTTGAAATCCTGCAGCTTGTCCAGAGGGGCCTGCCTTGGAATAGCCTGCAAAAGGGAAGCCTTTCCCAGTTGCATAGGACTTCACTGCCCTGTGGTCAAGCCAGTGGACCTTCAAGGAGGGGGCAGCCTATGTCCCTAAAGCACATAGGAATGTTCATGAATGCACATAAGAATCACCCAGGGCGCTTGTTAAAATGCAGATATTTTGAGTCTGTGGGCCCAGGAGGGGCTGGAGATTCTGCATTTCTAAAGAGGGTTCGGGTGATGCTGATGCTGCTGGCCCAGGGGCCACACTAGGTGAGTGGCAAGCCCGAAAGCCTTGTTGGACCCTGCCAGGTCCATGTGTTCACAAAGGGGTTTGCTGGGAGTCAGCAGAGCTTGGAAGGCATGGGTGGGAGAGAGAAGGGTGGGTTTGCAGATGCATGTTTTGTGTCCCTGGGACCCAGACATCTGGTGGATATTTAGACTGGAAAATGCAAGATGAGAATCCAGGGTCCGAATGAGGGAGGATGAGGGAATGTGGGGAGCAGAGGCCCCTCTTCAGTGCTCAGCTCTGGGACAGTTCCCCTTCCCCATGCCCTTTGAGTAACTTGCCACCCTCGGGCTTCACCTCGTCGGGCTCTGTGCTTCAAGAGCTGGCCAGATCTTCCCCTGGGTTGTCACCGCAGCCATCTCTGCTGCCCTCACTGCTGCAGGTCCAGCCCCTTTGTAGGGGAGGGGACCACAAAGGACCCTGTCTGGTGGGGGTGCGAGCCTGCTGGACCCGTCAGAGCCTCCCAAGGTACCCTGTTTGATCTTTCCTTGGCAAAGTGGAAGGATTTGGGAAGCCTGGCCCTGGGGATGCTGTCCTTACAAGCCCTGGTGACCTGGTGACCCCACTGTGGAATGGGAGCAGACAACCACCATGGCAGCCTGGCCAGCGCAGGCCACAGGGATGATGGGAAGGCTGCTCTGCTGGCTGCCTTATCATGGACTCCAGTCGGAGTCAGTTCTCCCCCGTAGAGGTCCCTCCCAGCCCTGGACCTGGAGCCCTGGACTTTGGAGTGCTTTCCAGATCCCTGAGAAGCTCTCACAGCTGGCATGCCCCACTCTGGGAAGACCCCTACACTTTGTGCTCCATGGCCTAGCTAGGATCTGAGGGGACCTTGTGCAGGGCAGTGGGACTCCCTGTGCCATGTTGCTCAGGCTTGCGGGGGCTCTGCACCCACAGGAGGGTCAGGGGCCACAGCAGGACCACCAGGCTTGGGGGCTGGAAGTCATGGGTTCTGCTTCCTACTCCCAGTGTGGACTGGGACAAGTCACTTGGGTTTTCCTGGCTTGGGGGTCCCATTTGCATAATGGAAAAGAAAATCTTTGCATTTTTTACATTACATTTTAGCTCAGGAGGACAGCAAGAGAAAGAAACCTGGATGACAGAGCTAGGCCGGAACTCTAGAGATCTCATGGTCAGGCCCTCTCTTCAGCTTAGAGAAGGCATTACCTTCATTGATGGATAAGCAACTGAGGGAAGCCCCGAGAGATGACGAAAGGTGCTGAGAATGGAAGGAAATGGGAATCCAAACAGCTAGGACTCAGGCCAGACAAAGACCTAGCGAAGTCCAGGGCATCGTAGGACTTGCTGCTCCTGGACGTCTGTATCATGGAGAGTAGGGTCTCATATCTGACATCTGAATTCTTTGTCATCATTGTGGAGGGACTGCTCTTCCTGGTGGGCACATGATGGACATTCTAACAGGAAAAGTTTACTAAGCTTAGTTTTCCCCCTTTGAAGAATGAGCTGAAACAAATCGGCCTGCTGGGTTTGTAGGCTGCTGCTATTGTTCTGGCCTCCCCAGGAATCCAGGAGAACTCAGGCAGGCTTTTTGTGGATTACATTAGAATAGGCTTTGAGCCCAGACAGCAGGGAAGGTGAAGGTGAGGTAGAGCAGTGGCCCAGGGCCCCCAGGAGGAGAGCCAGAAACTATCCTAGAAAGGGTGGAGCAGCTGGCAGCTTTAGGAATATGAGCAGGCTATGCTGGGGTACAGGGTATGGCCAAGGTCATCAGAGAAGTTACTGCTCACCAAGGGCTGGAAAACATCACCCATCACCCAGCAATCATAGCCAGGTTTCAAAATAGCCATTGGTGGAGTCTCCTTTGAATGCAACCCAGTCTGCCAGGCCTTCTGAGTGCCTCTCCTCCTGGAAGTTCCCCTGACCCTCTCTGGGGAGGAAGGGCTGCTGACTGCGCTCCCGCAGCTCCAACCACTGCACCTGCTGCCCGGTTGGTTCGTGAATCCTGGTGTTTGCTAGGTCTCTTCCTGGGCCTCTGGGGCAGAGAGGCTCTGTGGTTAGCCACAAGCCTGCTTGCTGTGGGGGACCTAAGTCCACCTTCAGCTCTCCCTCTGCTCCGTGCCTAACACGCATCGCCCCAGACTGGCCAGACCCAAAGTCAGCCTCTGGAGTGGCAGTGAGCCCTGGCCTCTGCTCTGGCCCAGGCAGACCCGAAGTGGCCTTCCATTCAGCAGAAGGCGGTGGGGCCACTGAGCCTGGAAGGAGCCCCTCCCCATATGTGTCCCATCACTTTGGCTGCAGATGTTCTCCGCTTGAACCTGCCTCTGGCACTCATTTGCAGACAATCCAGTAGCATTTCTGCTCTCTCACTCTCTAGTATTGAAAACTCATTACAATCCTATTCAAAACCCTCTCTTGGCGGTCACCCCATTCCGAGTAGAAGCCAAAGTCCTCGCCTACAAGGCCCTGCTCAGCCTGGCCCTACGCCCTACTCCTCTTTGTCCTCATCTCCTGCCACTTCTCCCCATCTGCCTTCTGGTGCATGCCATTTGTCCTGAAACATGCCAACCTGTGCTGGCCCCTAGCCTCGGAACTTGCTGTCCCCCGTTCTGCTTCCTGGAGTGTTCTTCCACTAGGTACCCATGTGACACACTCACTCACTACCTTCAGGACTCTCAGGAATGTCACCTTTTCAGAAATGCTTTCCCTGACCCTCTCTCAAATACAGCTGCCCCCCAACTTTCCCTGCTCAACACCCCCACCGTGGTACTTAACTACTTAACACCATTTGACCTACAAGGTATTTTCTTGTTTGTTTAGTTTACCACTCCATTGTAAACTCCAAGAGGGCAAAGATTTTGTCCATTTTATTCTTTGCCATATCCTCAGGGCCTGAAACAGTTTCTGCACATAGTAGATGCTCAGTAAATATTTGTTCACGAATGTAAATCAAAACTGCAAACCCTCATCTATCGAGGCTTCTCCTCCCCCGCACCCACCCCACCCTGCAGCCTGGGGCTCACTTAGGCTGGGTAACCCCGCAAGGAGAAAAAAGTGGGGGGATCTCTCCCGGCTTCACCATTCCCCAGCTGACTCCAGGCTGGGAGGAGGGATGAGAGGAAGAGGGTAAAAGGGTCATTGTACTTAGCAGCTGCAGCTGGTAGAGCGAGCGTGTCAGCCGCCCTCTTTCTCACAGAAGATACTGTGAGTTATTTGGAGGCAGCTCTCTGGGCCTTTAACACTGCACTGTTCCCCATGCAGGCAATGACCTTTATGGTGGGTCTCCGGAGTCCGCCTTAGCTCTGTTCTAGGACACACTGCATGGCCTCTTTCATCGGCAGGCAGTCCTGGGAGTGGAGTCTGAGACAGCTCTGTCAGAGGTGCGGTGCAGCACAGGGTGACGATCAGGACTCTGGAGCAAGGCTGCCTGGAGTCATGTCCCTCCTCGAATGCTTAGTAGCTCAGCAGCCTTGGGCAAGTCCCTTCAACTGTCTGTGCCTCGGTTACCTTAGCTGTAAAATGGGGTTAATAAACATGTTTGGTTAGCATATCACGTGTGCTCCAAACAGAGCTGGTGTGCAGGAAGTGCTCAGTAAAAGTTAGCCGTGGTTATTGTCCCTTCTGCCCTGCACGGTGTCTACCTGCCCCTTGGTAGGGAGAAGCCCCCCATGGTCCTGCAGCCCTCCAGAACGTTCTCTGCTCCCTCTTCCCACAAGCCAGGGTCCTCACCAGCCCCTGCCCTGCAGCCGCAGAACCTAAGCCTCATTCCTCTGCCCCAGGATTTCCTCAGCACCCTCCCCTCTCCCTGCCCCCTGCTCCCTCCCTGGCTTTCCTGGGCTCACAGGACCACAGATAGGACCCATTTTTCAGACACACACAGGGAACCCACAGAATGCCCCAGTCTGTTAAAAAAGAACCTCATTCTACCGCTTCATTCGATGCCTATTCTATGTCTTTTACCCAGACTGGAGCTGTGATGGGCTCAGGGGCTTGGGACCAGCCGCCCACCCCACCCCTTGGCAAGCCCTTCTCAGAAGTCTAGCACCTCTTCTTAGAATGTAGAGGTCCTTGTCGCCTATGATTCTCAGCTTTAGGCTCCTGAAGAAATTCTGAGACCATGAGAAATGGCCCTGTTTTACATGCCATCATCACAAATTGAGGATATCAGAGACGAAAGGAGACTTGGAGCTTCAAGCTTAAGATTTGGACTTATTCAAACCTTTGTGGGAGATGTGAAGAAACTGCCACCCAGCAAGATGAAATGATTGAGCCAAGTCCCTCACTGGTCAGGGGTCTCCGGGCCTCCTGGCTCCCCTCCCAGTGCTCTCCACCCGGCCTCTCCTGTCCCTGTGGGATTCTCCTTCCCCTGTGGGACTCTCCTTCAGTTAGCCTTCTCGTGGCTCGGCCACACCCCTCCGCGATGAGCATCTGGTGGGTTTACTGACAGCAGCCTGGGTGGCACTCCCAGCCCACCCACAAGCCTGTTTCCCAGAGGCATAACCCTGGGCCCGCTGGGAGCCCACAGCTCCCAGTGCCAACCCCTCAGGTAGCGGAGTGCGGCCCTGCCACCTGGCCCTGTGAAGTGAAGCTCCCACCCACGCTGCTTGCTGGGAAAGACATCTGCTGAGCAGCTGCTGGTCCATCCAGACAGCTCTAGGCCCTCCCTGGCCACCTGTGATGGAGGCTGATTGGGCTGGAGGTGTGACAGCTGAGGGCTTAGGAAGGACTGGTCCCAGGAGCACCCCGTCTGTGCAGTTGTGGCAATGGAACCCCCTGGACCCTTTGGGGAAAGGAGGGCTGGCGAGGCAGGTTTGGGGCCTGCTATGTTTACAAGGGAAAGGCGACTGGAGGAGAAACCAGATAGCTCCCAGACCTCACTCTCGTGCCCCACAGGTGTCCAGAGCCACTTGCATTGAAGTACAGTTAAGATGTTGAATGGCAGAAGAATCTTCCTAGCCCTGGTCCAAACGCTTTCCTTACCCCTTTTGTAAAGATAAAGGAGAGGTCTGGAATGTGTCAGAACCATGTCTAATATCTCTGCCTCATTCCCTGCCTTTGAATTGTAAAAACTCTGCTATCTGATGCTGTGGCTTTCTTCTTCCTTCCTCTCTTATGATTGCTTTTTTTGTAATCAAAACTAGCGATGATTTTTTTCTGCCAATTTGTGATAATATTGCCAGTCCTTTCATTGGCTCTCTGCTCTATTTTACTGTTTCAATCATGATAAACTTTTTATGAGAGAATCTGGTGGGTTTGGAACCCATTAGCAGAACTGCAGCTCGAAAGCACTATTTCCTCCTCTACTTCCCAGCTCCCCTTCACATCCCCAGCCCCCAACTCATAAAAAGCTAGCCCTGGAGTGGGGACCACTCAGTATGGAGAGAGAATCCTAATCAGGAGTGGGAGCCGTTCGATGCAGTTTGCATTTCACCAGGAGGAATTATTGATAAGACCGAGGCTGAAGTGGCCAGCTGAGAGTCTGCGGGTTACTTTCAGAGCTGCTGGTGGATGAGAGATGAGAGCAGGTGTCAATAGCCGGCCTTTATGCCAACGAGAAACGGTGCCCGAGATGCTTCAGTTTTGGCCTCTGCTGGGGGAGCAAAGGGGGACGTGCACTTAGAAAACCAACCACACAGCTAGGCCTGTCCTTACAGTGATTTCAGGTTTCTTCTCACATGCCCAGTTGTCAACTGGGACCCATGTCTGAAGGAAAGGAAGCCCCCCAGACTGAGGTGGGAGTATTGCTTGAGACCAGAAGTTTAAGATCAACCTGGGAAACAAGGTGAGACCCTGTCTCAAAAAAAAAAAAATCAATTAGCCAGGTGTAGGAAGGAGCACACGCCTGTAGTCCCAGCTACTCAGGAAGCTGAGACGGGAAGATCACTTGAGCCTAGGAGTTTGAGGCTGCAGTGAGCCATGATCACACCACAGCATTCCAACCTGAGCAACAGAGCGAGATCCTGGCTGGCAGGCTGGGAAGCATAACCCTGATATTTTGTGGTATGTTTGAAATGTTCCGAGTCATGTTATTGTCTGTGTGTTTTTAAAACAACACATTAATGAAACAGACTATCCCTGAGTAGTTACAAACGCTACACACACTGTTCTAAGTCCTTCACATGTGTTAACTCATACATCCTCATGGCAAGCTTGTGAAGGAGTTGCTGTTACTATCTTCTTTTTACAAATGGGAAACAGAATGGGCGATAACTTGCCCAAGGTCACACAGCTAGGCAGCAGCACAGCCAGGATTTGAGCCCAGGGAGCTGCCTCTGGCATCTGCTCTCTTAAGCACGCCACTCTCTGCCTGATAAGATACTTTACCTTTCACAAACCTGTACCCCACCCAGATCATCCCATGTGGTTCTTAGGATCCCTATAGGACAAGCATCCAGGGCAGATTTGCCCCATTCTACAAATGCAGAAATACAGACTCAGAGAGGTC
This sequence comes from Macaca fascicularis, assembly GCF_037993035.2. NCBI lineage: Eukaryota > Metazoa > Chordata > Mammalia > Primates > Cercopithecidae > Macaca > Macaca fascicularis. The sequence goes on along the minus strand of NC_088388.1, from coordinate 116,534,584 downwards.
ATCTGATTTGCCCAAAGTCACCCAGCTGGTAGCAGCAGAGAGAATCTGAACACACAGCAGAGATTTAAAGGGCCATCTCTCTGAGGGCTTTGTGAGGATATTCTTCTGCTTGGACCACTCGGCCCTCCCCAATGGAATGGCCTCTCTTCGAGTCCATACAGAAGAAAGGGGTGCTTGGCCGGGTGCCTCATGGAAGATTGGGATCCTGAATCTGCAGCGGGATATCTGGGCGGGGTATCTTGCGGGGATACTTACTACCTTGACAAATATCCCATTAATATCCAGTGAGAGGCCTTGGCACCTGGTATGCATGACCCAAATCATGAGGACGTGGTACCCATGCCATTTTGGATGACCCCATCCACTGAGAGGATCATAGCAGTTCCTTCTGGCCCATCAGAAATGCTTCTACCTAGAACTCCCTTACCTTGTTGTAGAACGTGGGTACTGCTTCGGCTTCCCCCCTTCAAAGAACCCAAAACTTCCTGCCTTCAGTAGTGACTCCACCCCAGTATCCACCTAGGATCCCCCAGTTTGGAGACAGGCCTGGCTGGAAAACCAGAAAGAAGCACCAGCTATGTCCCAGGTGCTATCCACAGCACCTGCCAGGCACACCCCTAGGGCTCAGGTCATGAGGAAATGGGACAGAACCAGCATTCCTATGAGTGCATGTCACACTCATATATACAGCCGAGAGGACCTAAACTAGTACTGGCAACGTAAATCGCTTTGGATGTAAGTGCCGCACTTGCTTCCTCCAGTGGAGAATCTACCGAAGGCATGCAAGGTGGGGGGATGGAGGGAAACCCACCACATGAATGAGCCTCGAGGAAAGGTGGATGTCTGAGGAAAGGATGTGGGACATGCGCTTCTAATTGAATCCATTTCTTAGCACCATCTTACAGGGCCAGCTCCAGCCTGCACGTGTGCACAGAAATAAGGAGGTAAATAAATGGAAACGCTGAGTTCCAGGGCAGCCTAAAAGGTTGGGAAATGAATCAATGTTCTCCCCAGGCAGCTGTCCGGAATGAAGTGTAATAGTTAATAAAGGCTGATTGTGCACACGCACAGCTGGGACCAACCAACAGCGTAAGCCCAGGCCTGGGAGCCTCATCCTCTTCCTGAGCCACCCCCACCTCCCCAACCCAGTGGTGATCACAGGCTGATTAAATCAGACTTCTAGGCAGCAGGTCCAATTAGACAGGGAGCAGGAGGTTTGGGCATTACCTGTGGCTGCACAGGACATGTCACGTAATCCTTAATCTTTCTGATTTGCCTCTCTGGGCATTGGGGAGTTTGGAGGGGGGCAGAGGATGGGAAAATGGGGATGGGGCCAGACTCTTGAGGAAAGCAGAGCATCAGACCATCTGCACTTGGGATAGGCCCCCGTGAAAAGCACTCTCTCGAGCATGATGGGAAGAAACGAGCAGCAGACAGGATTCCCTGCCTGGGGAGTTGACTGGGTTCTGTTTGACTCCTCTTCTGGTTGGAGAAGTCCACACAGGAGCTGGCTCAGGAAGGTGCGTAACGTAAACAGAAACACCAGCACAGATCTTAGAAAAGCAGAGGATAATTCAGAAATCATTGATATTTGGCTTTGGAATGCATTGATTTTCCTCCCAGAAGATTTACCTACCTAATTCCACTTGGCTTAAGCAAGTAATAAAAACGTGTTTGCCTTTCTTGATCACAGTTAGACTGGCAGCAAGGGCCAAGGGTGTCATGCTGACTGGCTGAAGGAAGGTACTCTGGGTTTACAGCTTGTCCACAGAGAGCCACAAAAACAGGCGATGAAAACCGATTGCCCGAGGAGATGAGCAAGCCCAGGGGAGCACAGATGTCTTAGAGCCCAGATCCAGGCAGGTGGTCTGGGGAGGCTTCCTGGAGGAGTTTCCACTTGAGTTTGGGAACAAGTGCAGAAATGTATTAATACAGCATACCCAAAGGTTTTTCTTCCTCCACTTCCTACTTCCAGACATAGGTAAATCAATTGGCATTTATCTCCTTACTTGGCATAAAAGGCACTTATCCTGCACGAACTGTTAAGTGTGTTGTATGATACCCTGAGTCTTTGAATCAGTTCAACAAGTATGTTGGGCTCATGGTGATACCCAGTTTAAGCACTAAAGGAAAGGAGTCAAACAGAACCCAGAATGATAATGACATGTATTGAATAAGAAAATGGGACACGTTGGACAAACAGCAGGACGCGTACACCATGTGTGTTGCCCACTCGTGGGCTCACCCTGGATGCCCATGGGCTTATTGTGAAGTTGCTGTGATTGCGTCTCTGGGAACTGTTCCATGTACAGGTACTCATGTTGAATTCCTGAGTGATGGCAAATCCTTATCCTTGGAGCACTTTTCCTTTCGACTTTGCCAGAAGAAAGGCACTGATCTATAAAGCCAGCAGCATCTTTGTGAATCTTTGCTAATGGGAAGGCCATGTGATTGGGGAGCAGGGGGAAATGGCCAGCTAAAGGTCTAGTGAGTGCCCCTAAAGAAAAAGCCACTAGCAAAGCACTGATGATGTCAAATACCAACCCCAAATTATACAACAGGGACTGCCTGCCCCTCTGTTCAAGGGCACTGGGCTGAGAGGCAGGAGGCCTGAGTGTAATCCTTGCTTCCACAGTAACCTGCTGGCTCCCTTGGAAGAATCCAACCTCCTGAGCTCTGGTTTCCTCGTCTCCAAATTGAGGGGGTCAGCCTGGATGAGGCCCAAGGTTTCTTTTACCCTAAACACCTGCAATGACATCAGATAAAGTCTCCTTCTCCCCTGCCCACTCTGCCTTTCTAATACTGTGGCCATGCGGTTTCCATTTTTATTTGCTTCCATGTTCCAGGATCTGAGCATTGCTTTTGACTGACTGTAGGTGTAATAGAATTTGTACCTTCTCAAAATTTAATTACTAGCAGTAAATGATCAATCAATCCATTGATTAACTACTTATTGATTCCCCCGATGTGACTCTGAGACAGTTAGGCTGCATTTGGAACACAATCCTTTGGTAATTGGCTTATACTGCTGGGCAAACAGCCTCTGTTAAAAGGCATTTGGGTCTTGGCAAATGGCTTTTTATCTAAGTATTTATTTCTCAGATCCTAGACTGCTGTTGGGAGACATTTTATGTGTGTGCTGGGTTTAGCAGGTAAGCCCCGAGATGTAAACATGGACTCCACGTGGCCACTGAAGTCCATGGAAGAGACCGAGGCCTTTTAACTGAGGGAACCAGGATAAGTCATCTCACCTGAGTGTGGCCTCTGCAACCTGCTCTATGAAGCGAGGGTTTGGGGCTCCATGATCTCTAAGAGCTCAGATTCCTTAACTCTGATTCTAACTGTCCATTTCGCAAACAGTCTAGCTTAAAGAGGCAGGACATTTGCATATCAAACACTGCTGCAGGCGCAGGTTGCCCAGGCTGTGTCCCTCACCAGGAGCTGTGGACTGGGCTGGTGCTTTGAAGTGTTAACGTCAAGTGCATTCCTTATGCCAGGCACAGGCCAGAGGGAATAGGCCTCCTGGTTTCCGAATGTGCACCTCTTTCAACGTGCAGCCAGCTCTCAGTTATCCATGTGGATAGGTGCGTGGAGAAAGGAATTCCAGTCCGACTTCCTCTGTCACCCAGGCCCTCTGGGCGCCTTCCCTTCTGTCGAGTTATTACGTGCCCAGGAACACAAATTCATTTCACTGTCCACATCAGCAAAATAACCCTCAGGGACAGGTTCGCTCCCGCCTTCCCCATGCCTTTGCCCAAAGTCTTAATGGATTCTCTAGTCAAGGGCGTTCTAGAAACCGGACTACAATAGAAGTAAGGATGAAACATTACCCAAGCACAGAGGCACAGCCCTTTCATTCTGTCCTGGGGAGTGGCCAGATGCCTCCAGGAGGAGTTATGCCACTTAGTGGACAATCACAGTGGCCTCTGACGATAGCCTCAGTTGACCCTTCCCATCAGCCCTCACGCAGCACCTGGAACCTCCTTGTGCAGTTTGAATCTGAGTCTGTCATTCCCTTGTTTCAAAACCTTCGAAGGGTCCCCATTCTCCCGAATCAAGTCTGGCCTCCCCATTATGATATACCTGGTCCACCCTGGTCCAACCTAACTTGCTGCTCACCTCCTGCCTGCTTGCCTGTCTGCCTTGCACATAATAGGTATTTGGTATTTACTGGAGTGAATCAATGAATGAGTTCTGAATGATAAAGAGAAGTTGAGGTATATACAGTGTACTTAAAATTAGGAGGAAGAGCCAAGCATCACAGTGCTTAACCTCTTTCCTTTCCTTACTTAAAGGCACACAAAGGTCACCGAAAACTTAGGAGCCAGAAAGTTTCCTTCCTTTAAAAAGGGTCTAGAATCACAGGCTTGGCCAGGCCATCAGCTCTTGCTTGACATTTTCATGGGCCTCTGAGGCCCCTGTGGTTTGTTCCTGGCCACTCTTTGAGCCCATCTCATGCCACAGGCCCGCTTGCTCATTGAGTTATAGCCACATGAATCTCAGTTTCTCAGACAAACCAGGATGTTCCATCTGCCCCTGCCCCAGGGCCTTTGCACATGTTCCTTCAGCTGGAAAACCCTTCCCCCATGCTTCACACTTGGCTCCATCTCATCCTTCAGGTCAGTGTGAATGTCATGTTTCTCAGGAAATGTCTCTTTCCTGACCTACCTAAAGCACCCCTTGTCCATTTCACTTTCTTCCTGGTTTCTACCCAAACACTCCCATCTTTGTTGTTTTTAATCTGGTCTTCCTCACTACATTGTCAGCCCCATCAGCACTGGGGCCGTGTCTGTCTTGTTCACTTGTGTATGCCCAGGGCCCAGCACAGAGCTTGGCTCTAAGAAGGTCCGCTAGCTGGTTGTTGAATGGATGAAGGATCTGGCATGGGAGGCTTGGGCTGGAGAAAGTCGTGCTGCCGTCTCTCACCACTCACCCAGCTCAGGCAGATGGGGACCTCGAAGGTTTCCCAAGGCAAGGTGCCACCACAAGCAACGTGAGGCAGAGCTTTCTCAGAGCCAGCCTGAGGGCCCGTCCCCCAGACCATCTGCCCACCCTGGTGCCTGCCTGTGCCAGCGCTGCCAGGCCCATTGAAGCTGCCCTTCAATGGAGGACTTGTCTTTGAGGGCTGCACTCCCCAGCAGGAAGCCCTTTGGCTTTCTCCTTTTATAGGGAATTTTTGCTGCTGGATTGACTGTAATTGTCGGATTTACATTTGGTACACCTGCAGCAAGAGGCCCTGGGGGCACCTAGGCATTTGGAAATCAATAGGAATAAACAAACAAATATATTCATAGGAGTGGGATCTGGAGAGGAGAGGTGGCTGGAAAGGGAGGGAGAAAACAAATCCAATTGCCAGGCTTACCAGTCTATAGCAGAAGACCCGTTTCCCCCACCACTGCCGCCCCCCAGACCGACTCCAAGCTCCCTGCCAGAGTACCCGCCTTCTATCACTACAGTGAAACTGAGACTGTAATTTGGGTGCTAGCCTGAATGGGTTCATTTCTTTTTATTAACTCCAGCATCAGGGTTTTAGGCAAGTTGGCTATTGTTCACACCTCACTCCTCTTCTCTCTACTCCCCACGCTTTGAAGCAGCAGGAACAGCCGGAAGGAGATGGCATTGAGCAGCAGAAGTGGCTGGTGTGAGACCCGGTTGCTTTGCAGTCAGATGGAAGCTAGAGCCTGAGCACTGGTAGGAGGGTCGGGGAGGGCAAGCTCTCTCTGCCTGGAACCCAGTGCCATTCAGGGACTGGCACAGGTGCCTGCCTGGGCTCACTTGCCAGCATCCCACAATTAGAGAGGGACCTGGCCAGCCTCCCAGGTACCCGCTGGGCTATAGCATAATGAGGCACAAAAACAACCAATGGGCACACTGTGCTTTGCAGATTACAAGGTGCCTTTACATATCCTCATGCCGAAGCCAGTTTTTGCTGAGAGCTTACACCAGACTCCCGAGACACTGAGCAGCTGGCTGGGGGCTGCTCTGGAATGAAGATCCCATGGGATCTGTAGACTGCAAAGCACCCTGCAGAGAGATAGGAGGCATGACATCACTATCTAGGGCAGATATCCTGTGGCCTTAGCCAACCTCTCGAGTCTCAGTTTCCTCATCTGGATCGTAAGCTCCGATGAGGACAGAGACCACATCTGTCTTATTCCTCACTATATTCCTGCTGCCTTAGCTGGCATATAGTAGACATTTCAAAATATTTTTAAAAGAGTGAATCAATGAAAAATGAAAGAAAATGGGAATAAGAGTATCCACCTCCCAGGGTTGTTGTAGGAACAAAGGAGACCGTGTGTATAAAACCCTCAGTGCATAATAATGTGAATTGTGTTTAGCTGTTATATTGTTCTCAGAGTCAGGTCAACTTGCTTGCTCCGACATCGGGCACCTAATGAGCAGTAGTAGATCATCTGGCACTAGATTCCATACCCTCCCTTCTTCTCCACTGCAAGAATTACACAAATCTGCCTTCACTGTGTTCGGATACCGGGTGGCTCGTGGGACAGGAAGAAGTACTGGACACTGAATGGGAAGCAGCATTTCCTCTTGGGAGTAAGGATGCTGCCAAGCCTCCGATCACCTTTTTCTGGGTGTTATAATCAACAATCAACTCTGAAGGTTGGATTCTGTGTCAGGTCAGGAGGTGGCTTTTGAGGCACTTAAAGCAGAGGAGAAAGTCAGGCTGAGGGGCTAGTGGGAAACTGAGTCCTGGATGCAAAGAGGAAGGAAGAGTTGGGAAGAAACAAAGAGGAGTTAACTACCTGGAAACAGGCTCAGTGTCTGGGCTGGCTCTTCAGTGCCCAAGGAGATGAGCACCACCCCCACCCCCGGCCACCCCAGAAAGCCAGCCCATTTGAGACTGAGGGGCTAGTCAGACCCCAGGCAGAACCATTACCAACGCTGACTTACTTTTTTATTTTATGAGACGGAGTCTCTGTCGCCCAGGCTGGAGTGCAGTGGCGCCATCTTGGCTCACTACAGCCTCTGCCTCCCGGGTTCAAGCAATTCTCGTGCCTCAACCTCCCGAGTAGCTGGGATTACAGGCGTGCACAAATACGCCCAGCTAATTTTTGTATTTTTAGTAGAGACAGGGTTTTGCCAAGTTGGCCAGGCTGGTCTCGAACTCCTGACCTCAAGTGATCCACCCACCTCGGTATCCCGAGGTGCTGGAATTATAGGCATGAGCCATCATGCCCGGCCACCAACATTGACTTTGTCAGGAGAGCAGGCTCCTTGTCCCACCTGCCCTGCCAGCCATCTCGGGAAAGCTGGGTGTTGCTCCTTGGACACCCAGCTGCTGTCCAGACTCCTGGATGAACCAACCACCCAGACCAGGCCACTAATACCTGCTGACTGCCCACCTGACAGCCCCACCCCCAAAAATGCATGATGGTGAATACATGGATTTGGACAGTAATTACCTGCATTATGGAGAACTCACCACGCATCTGCTAGGCATTCCAGATCCATCACTGCATTTCATCCTTCCAGCCACCCTGAGAGAGGCAGAGGCATTGAAATCACCACTTTACAGAAGAAGAGATCGAGGCTTATAGCCCTCCGACCTAGCCTCGTCTAAAACCAAGCCTGAATTTGCGACCTTCCTTTAGACAATGCACTCCTGCCGGGGCCGGCCCTTCAGAGGGGTCTTTTGCCTGTGGCTCAGGTCTCATACTCCCCACCACCTGAGGCTGAGGCAGTTCTGCAGAACTGGGGGTGGGACACAGGCCCAGTGAGGGAGGGATAGGAGTGGGAAGTTGGGATAGGACCCAGAGAGAGAGGCCCGGCAGCAGCTTTGTCCTCAGGGGCATCTGGCAGCAGCTGAAGGGCCAGGTCAGGGAACAGGCAGAAAGTCAAACCGGGGATAAGACAAAAACAAAGGGCTGAAGTCCTAGTGGGTACTCTGTTATAATGTAGGCGTCTGACTATTGGACGGAGGTAGGGGCACTAACATTGATTACACACCTTCTAACATGCACTATGGAAAATGCTAGCCACTGGGTGGGTTCTTTACATGTGTCGTCTTGTTTGATCCCCAGCATGCTTACAGCAGGTATTAACACTCCCAATTTACAGATGTGGAAATTGATGCCGAACAGGCTGGCTCAAGGGCCTATAGGTAGGAAGCACCAGAGGCTGGATGTGACCTCAGGGCCTTCTGAGGTCCACGCCCCTCTCACCATACTACTCCGCTTCCTGGGGCCCAGGGAGGCCAACAAGCAGCCCCTCGGAGCATTACAGGGGTCTCAGCAGCAGCCCTGAGCTCTGACCACAGTGATGGAGGAGAACCAGCCACTGACCAACCGGGCAAAAGTCCTTCTTCAATCTTCACGCAGGCAATAGAGTGTCCTGGACTGTTTGGTGGTGTGTGTACCTTTGCAAGAGTCTCTGACTTCCCAGAGCAATGGATTCCTCATCTGGGAAATGAGGAGGTTGGGCTGACTATAGATTCCTGTTTCTTTCGTTTTCTGACTCTTGACCAACCTATACGTCAGCATGTCTTAGGGCTGTGTGGCATTGCCTCACACCTTAGTAGCCCTCTGTCCTGGGCAGGGACTGAGGCGGTTGGGATTATGGGCTCAGGTGCCATGCTGCCTGGTGTGAACCCCAGTTCCACACAGGTTGGCTGTGTGACGGTGGGCGAGTTAGTATCTCTGGGCCCAGTCTCCTCATCTGTAAAAGAGGGACAATGACAATACCTGGCTACAGAGATAGATTTTCCAGGAAGCCACCGCAGCTTAAGCTTCAGAGCCCCTTATTTGCACAGACCCAATCCGAGGCCCTGTTTTATCAGTAGACTGCCAAAATCATATATGCTTCACACCCAAAAACCCAGAGCCACTCCTGCCTGCCTGGGCGTTCCTGAGTACACACTCGGCTCTCAGACCACGGCCCGCTCACTCTGCCCGCAGGAAGGGTTAGCTGTGCTTGTGGCTGTCATTGCTGTTGTTCCATTGAGGTAGCCTCATTTTACAGAAGGGAAACCAAATCTTAGAAATGTTTTTTGACTTTTCTATAATTGCCTAGCTAGTAAGAGCTGACTCCCAGTCCCCTTGGGGACACCAGAGAAGAAAATGAACTGGCCCGGGGCTTCAAGGGGCTGATTGTGCGGTCGGGGAGACTGGGCCCACGTGAACAAGGCATCACAACTGTGAAAAGCCATAGGTCGGAGGCCAGCCTGGGAGCAGCCCAAGGGCTCAGGGAGGGTCATGAGGGCAGGCGTTGTCAGCGCAGACTTCAGCAGGAAATAGGACTTCCACTGAGATGGGCAGGGCTTGGCCTGACTACCAACAAGCATGGCAGAGTGAGAGAAAAAAGAAGGAAAGGCAGAAAGGGTGCTGGGCCTGGGGGTGCCCGGAACAGCAAGCAGATCACAGTGTCTGTTGATGGACGTGGTTCTGAAGGTGCCCAGCAGACACCTTCAGATGGGTCCTAGCTGTGAAAGGGACAAGGTAGCTGCTTGTTCAGCTAAGGCAAAGCCAGGAGGAGTAGGGGTGCGGAACTCCGCCATCATGGGTCTGTGGGTGCATTCTTTTAAAGACAGCTAGAGGCTCTGAGAATGCTAGGCCTCCCTTAGTGCACCATGTATTGTCATTAGTTTGTAAACCAGGCCATCAGGAAACAGTTCCGCAAAAATCCATGAATACAATAAAAATCCATGAGCTCCCTTTGTGGAGTATCCATTATGGGGTAGACATTGTCCTAAGTGCCCCCTGCCCTTTTCTAAATTGAGGTGAAATTCACATACAGTGCTAGGTACTTCTCATATACAAACGGAACACCTCAAAACAGCAATGTAAGGTAGGAGCTGTCATCCCTATTTTTGCAGAAAGAGGAACTGAGCCTCCTTGAGATGATTTGGCTTGATCTCTATCACATGGCAGGGAGGCGTCAGAGGGGTCCTGGGAGGTAGATCTGAGTGGATTCAAAGTCCTTACTCTCTCTACCCCACTGCAATTCATAAATGAACTTATTTATATAAATTGTTGACTAAAAAATACCTGCTCAGAAAGCCTGTCAGCAGCCACCGCCCCTTAGAGTGTCATTGTTGTAGATTTGGCTACTCGCCTACCACGGCCCCTCGCTGCTTTAGGCCTCCGGTTCTCTGCAAGTCTGGCTGAATGTGGGCCCCTGAGCTGTTTGCCTGAACGCTGCCACCATTCCTCTCTGGACCCCAAATCCTGATCCCTTCCCCTGGCCTCTTCTCCCAGCATCCTGGAACTACGCCCTCTCTCTTCCCAGGTCCGGCCCCTCCTCCCAGCTGCTGGGAGCCACAGCATTTTCTGGGGTGCACTGTTGTGTATCAAATGTTTGGTGATGGCGCTGAGCAATACAGCCTCGCAGCCGGCCTTGCTGTACTTGTTACAGCTCAGCGGAAACACCGGTGCTCTTTGGAAGAGCAGGGGAGGAATAAATGTTTCAGTCCCGCTATAAATAATGTAGCGGGGAAAGATGTTGTGTAAGTGGTGCTCTGGGTTTTGCCAGGAGGTATGTTTTCCTTCCTTCTTTCTTTTTTTTCTTTTGCCTTCCTCCCCCAGCCCCCCTGTACTCAGTCCTATACAGAATGCCTCCCACCAGGGAGCAGAGGGAAACAGCTCTGCTCCGAGGGAAGGAGAAGATTAAACTGTTGAAACTAAACAAATCAATCCCTGTAGAGAAAGGGCAGGGGGAGGGGAAGTTTCTGGCCTGGCCGGGCACTTGGCGGCGATGTGGGCATAGTGAGAGAGAGCCTCCTGGAAGACGCTGGGTTCACTGCTTCCAGTGGTGGTGGGAGAGGGGCAGGAAGTACCATGGAGATCCTCCTGTATCTCCATGGTACTTCCTGCCATGGATTCTAGCCCTTCCACTTTCTCAGTCCAGCACGTGGAAGAGCTCCCAGAGGGATGCAGGCTGGCTTCTGCTTACAGGACTGGTGCCACTGGTGGGGGATGGCCTCAGGGTCCTGGGAGCCAGGCTGGAAAATCAAAGGTAGAGGAGGCAGTAGCAGAGCGCAATTTTGGGGAAAGTGGGAGCAAAGACTGAACCCAGGTAGGAGGGCCAGGTGGGAGCCATGACAGCAAGGTAAGCGGTGAGATCAGAAGCATCGTGGGAGGTGGGCAGGCTCTCAGGGCTGATTCTGTGATATAGCAAGGATCTCGAAGGCTGGCTTTTCAGTAGCATGAAATGCCATGGGTCCGAGAATGGGTCTCATGCTGAAAGATGCCTTCGCCTTCTTCCTGCTGCTCTGGGCCTCACTGTCGCCTGGGGTTCAGCCAGAATCCAATGCAGGCCTTCCCCATCTCCGGGGGCAAGTGGATGTGGTAAGGCAAAGGCAGTGACCACTCTGGTGGGGCTTATATCCGGGAACCAGAAGAACCCGTGATTTTTTGTGAGTCTACATTTCTTTAAATGCTGCCTGGCAATCACATGCTTAGGAATCATCTGGGGAGCTTGTTAAAAATTGCAGGTTTCTTGTCCCCATTCCAGGCCTACTGAATTCAAATTTTGAGTGGGGCCCAAGAATCTGCATTTTAAGTAAGCACATTGGGTGACTCTAATTTGCAAGAATTTTGTTAACCCCTATTTAAGAGCTGCATTCCCTATCTTTGGTTTGAAAGGATTTGCTGGAGAAAGTCTCTACACCTACCTGAAAACCAATTTCCTTGTGTAGTTGAATACCGTCCATTTCACAATCTAGAAACATCGATTAAGCACCTACTATGTGCAGGGTGTTGTGCTAGGCTGTTGCCTAGAGCCAAAGACACAGCCTTAGGATGGAAGGGACCTCAGAGAGCATCTGCCACCCAGTGAGACAGCCTTTTCTCTGGCATCCTTGACGAGTGGTCATCCATGAACTCACGACTCTGTGAGACAGCCAAGTCTGCAGTTGGCTGGATTGCAGGTCCTGATTCTGCCTCTGGGCACTTGGGCCAAGTGTGCTCCCTCTCATACATGACAGCCCTTCACATTTCGAAGCCGTCTGTCATGCTCCCTTGAAATCTCTTTTCCAGACTGAAAACTACCAGTTCCATGAAAGGGTAGTTTGCCTAGACTTCTCAGCTTCCTCCTCACCTGCTTCAGCCTTCTCTTCTCTGAATACTTGGGTTAGTGACCATCCTTTTTTTTAAAAAAACATGGCACTTGACCCTGGGGTGTGACCAACAGCCCAGGGTCTGTGACAAACCCTTTCTTCCCTTTTTCTGTATACAGACCAGCCTTTGCCCTGGGAAGCTGCCTTTAGAGGAGAGAGGCTGGCTCCTCCAGGACATTTGGTGGCAGAAGCACTTCTGAGAAAGGCAAGAAACAAGTTGCATCCAGGCCACTCCAAGCCCTCCATGGTCCTTAATGCTGAAGTCTCGCTGACCTAGAGTTTGGGTACTGGTGTCTGGCCTTCAAGGAACTGTTTGCTGGGCAACAGCAAACAGGCAGGCCCCAACCCTAGACTGTGCTAGAAGGTGCCAACTCTGCCTTCCATCTAGCCATTCTTTTTCATAGGCCCAGTCCCTGTGACTCCATCCTCAGCTCTTCTCCTCCATCCAGGCAGCACCAGGAAAAAGCTGCTCAATGAGAGAGAGAGGTACCTTTTGATGGGGACAAGCCACCAAGGGGACTGTGCCCTGAGTCATGCTTTGTCACACTGGCCTTAGGGAGGGATGCAAGAGAGGAGACCTAGGAGGACCAGGTGGCAGACGAGGAAAATGATTTAAGCAGTGGCATTTGGGACTGATTGGAGGGGAGAGAGTCTGGGGCTGGGGAGTCTTCATTATAATAATTGTATCCTTCCCCTCTAGTTACGACCTTGCAAATGTAACTTGATGTTTGTAATGAGCCATAATTAGACAATCACCAAAAGTTACAGTGAGTAAAGTGAATGCAAAACCCAGCCAGTGATGGCACACTGTGTATTCACTATTCGATGCACCTGTTATATTCCCATTTTCCTCCTCCCTTGCGGCAGAAGCCCCAGGGAAGGCCTTGCATTGTCATGGCTACCTCCTAGGCTGCTCTGTTGTTTCTTGGCTGAGGTCTGTAGTCCTCTGAGGTGCCTCTGTCTGGTTACCAGGCCTTGAGTTTCTTCCTGCTGTTTGGGGGAATCATCTTCCAAATTTGAGTCCCTGGATCATCAACCTGGAGAAGGCTGAGCCCAACCCTAGGATTCTGGGTTTTCCAAGAAAAGAGTCCTTGGACCAGGCCATTGCAGAACCCCTCATCCTGGGAACAGTGGCCTAGGCATTTTTGTCACCATTTCTAAGAAAGCAAAGGACTGGTGCTCAGGATCGCATAGCTAGGAAGTGAGCAATAATGAAACAAACTTACCTCTTCTGCACTATTTGTCTACCAGTAGAAGCACAATCCCCAACTCAAAGGAACTCTTAATGATGGGATTTTAGGCATCCGCGGTGTCTATAGTGTCGTGGGAAGATATTGAGGGGCAGAAGGTCTTTCTCAAATTCAGAACACAAAATCATCTGTAGATGCAGCTCACCCTATGCCTGAGCTAAGCTAGAGGACACCCATTCCTGCATGGATGTTCCATGCAAATGAGCTCCCCTAGTAGAATTTTGCATTGGTAACATATATAGGGCGCCTGTTAATGCTAATAATGGTGAATGGTGCCCTGACCCCTCTCGGCAGCTGGGCCCCAGCTCCCAGGATGGAGGGACTTAGGTTGTTTACAACATTTACATTTTAATTAAAATCCTTTTTGGACTCTCCAGAGTTTCCATGAATCTATTAGCCTCGGCTACAGCCTCCCCTCTTATGGCAAAGTCATTTTGGAGGATGAGATCTATGCGAAGACTTTGCCGTTGCTGCCTACCAAATGAGTCCTCATGGAGAACCGGAGAGCAGGGAAGGAACTCAGAGATTACAGAATCCAACCTGTCATTTTTCAGATGAGGAACCTGGGGCCCAGATGGGGAAAGCCATTTGTCCAAAGGCATATGGACTACGGCAGAACCAAGCCCTCAGTTTAGGTCTGGCTCCTCAATGGTGCTTTCAGCATTAGACACAATACCAGCACCTTTCCAAAAGGGAGGAACTAGGAAGGGGCAGGCTTTGGTGGTTTTCTTCTCCCCACCTGGAGCTCTGCATTCTGAGCTTGTTCTATGGGACTCAGGCCCTACGAGGGGACTGGGAAGTAGGAGACCCTGCTTATGTATTGGGGCTGCTTCCTACAGCCTGTGTTGGGGATAAGAAACAGGGGAGAGAGGAAGAAACAGAAAGGATGATATGAAAAGAGAGAAGTGGCTCTGGGTAAGCTTAGGATAAAAGTGTGAGGCAGCGGCCGGGTGTAGTGGCTCACGCCTATAATCCCAGCACTTTGGGAGGCTGAGGCGGGCCAATCACTTGAGATCAGGAGTTCAAGACCAGCCTGGCCAACGTGGTAAAACTCCATCTCTACTAAAAATACAAAAAAAAAAAAAAAAGGTAGCTAGGCCTGGTAGCGCATGCCTGTAGTCCCAGCTACTTCGGAGGCTGAGGTAGGAGAATCGCATGAACCAGGGAGACGGAGGTTGCAGTGAGCCGAGTTTGTGCCACCGCACTCCAGCCTGGACGACAGAGCGAGACTCCATCTCAAAAGAAAAAAAAAATGTGTGAGGCAGAAGACATGTCCCGGGCAAGTCAGGGAGCTTAGACGCTGACACTGGCCCAGAGCAGTCAATCCTGAATCGTCCCACAGAGCCAAGCCCAGTGGCTTCCTCCACCTCCCCGAGAGGTGCTAACTCATTGCACAAACTCTTGCCCTTTGGACCTCAATATGACCCGTGTTTAAACAATAAAAATGTCTTGGCAAGGTCTAGATCAGCCAAGCTGTTTTGAAAGATAGTCTCACTTCACTAAAGAGGCAGAGAATACAATTGCTGTCCTGACTTTACTGTTAACTATACGTCCTTGATCAGGGCACTTAACCTCTTTTGGCCCCAGTTTCCAGTTGTTAAACAAGAACATTGCTAGTGGCTTCATCGTCTGTGGTCAGATTTATATTAGCTATATGTGAAAATATTCCATCAACTAAAAACCCCTATAATAATATCTAAGCTCTCAGCGTGATTATCACAGCCAAGGAGCTTCTTCGGTTCCACTTACTACTGGGCGCAAGGGGAAAGTAAACTCAGCACAAAAGAAACACACTCTTCCAAAAACCAGCCCCTTCCTACTACAGAACTATGCTGAACTTGGCTTACCTTAAATCCCATTCTTGCTCCCAGGAACTCTGAAATAGCAGCAGTGCTTACCCAGAGCTGGAAGGCAGACTACCTAGGAGCCAGGAAGGAATCGTGGGCCAGAGGAGAGGGAGGCATCTCTGTTTCAAGTCCGATAATAATAGGCTGGTGCATCTGGAAGTCAGAACTACACCCAGACTGAGGGTAGGCACAGGCAGGCTGACTAGGAGCTAAGGTGCAATCTTCACCGCGTGACCTAGGGGCACCCAGTTAACCAACATTTGCTCAAGCAACACAAGTGAGGAGTATCTGGATGCTGGGATGCTGGGGAAAGGTGTGGTTTGTTTCACTGACACTTTTGTTTATAGGGTTAGTTCATGGCTAAGTTTTTACCTAAGGAGAATCTTTGCCACTTGAAAATGTGCTTATCCTAATTCTGAGCTGTTAATTGCCTCTTGCTAATGCTTATATTACACTCTTCTGAGATGTTAAGCCTTTGTTGGTCTAGGTCAGCTGTTGACTTGGGCCTTTGGATGGAGTCCAGCCTCCCCTGAGCCATGGATCCACATCCTATGGCATAAACTACGCCTTCTTCTTAATGCCCTGACATGTCAGGCCTCAGTCAATCTCAGGTCTCTCTCTGAAGACACTGGCTTTAGTTCTTGCTCTGCTGGTAACTGGACTGTGACTTTGGGCAAGCCACAGCTTTCCAGGGCTTCAGTTTCCCAATCTATAAATTATGAAGGAGTTGAACTCCATCATCCCAAAGAAGTGGATCAGGAAAGTCTCCTCAATATCAGACCATGAGTTAGAAGGGGCAACCCGCAACTTGGGCCTAGCACCGGCAAACCGTCCGCGCTCAGATCATCGGCTACTGCACCTCTGATGAATGTGTAGCATGAGCTCCAGAGACTCTAGGGCTGCAGAAGGGACCCCGCAGTGGCTCCTGTTTATGCTTAAAAATGGGTCCTAAAAGAGGCTGGCATTCCATCCAGGGCTTGTAAAGACAGCCTTGTGACTCCAGTCACCACGAAGCCTTTGTTGTCAATTAGCGGGCAGTTGCACGGTGGAAAGGCCATTGTTCTCAAGTAGTCATCTCATTTTGCCTTGGTGCCAGCTGGCATCCAGTGACCAAGCCCAGCTCCAGCGCCGTAAGGTGATGCTGGCAAGAAGCAGCAAGCAGTCTGTGCTCACTGTGCTGGGCCAGCGCACGCACCAGAGTCAATCCCTCCTTGACATTCCAGGAGCAGAACACCCTTTTCCAGCGGGCCATGGAGAGGCTCCTCTTCGTTGTGGAAGAAGAGCATAGTGGGCTATTCACTGATCACAGTTCAGAATCTCAGGGCTAAAGGGGGACCTTCAAAGGTCACTAATCCAAGTCTCTCTTAATGCTATAATAAAATCTCCCTCTGTAATCCAGTGTCCATCTCTAATGTGTGTCCTACCAGCTTCCAAAAGGGAGAATTTGGGCTGTTGATAGTTATAAATAAAGTCAGAAAAGCAGATCTCCACATAGATGAAAGCATGGGGGTGGGGAGGACGTGGTTTGGCCAGGGGCCTAGGATTAGATGGTCACTGACATGGAGCATTAAATTCAACTCTGAGCTTTTTGGCAGCAAAAGCAAAAATGGAAATATGATTGTTACATGGGTGTCTGACAAAAGGACTTGTGGCAGGAGAGACACGCTTTTTCCCGATTCTGAATTTTGAAGCAAGCTACATTCATTTACTGGCCAGGGAAGGTGACCCTGGAGGCTGTGGATTTGTTTCTGTTTCCCTGTTCTTACTCTGATGCTCTTCTGTTCTGCGAATCTATGCCTTGTGGACTCAAGGCTCTCTCTGACTGGCTCATTTTTCTTCGTTTCTTTCTCAGGAGCCCATTGGGTTATGGTTTTGGCCTCAAGTCCCAGGGAGACAGGGCCCCTTTGGAAATTTCAAGGGCCTTTGAGAATCTGGAAGGAAGGCACTTGATGGGATGTGGATGTTGACGGACAGGGCAGAGGTGTCGCCTTCCAAGACTGGCTGCTGTCAGCCTGGGAGTGTGGCATCTCTGTCACCTGTGGAGCATCCTGCAGCCCACATAGACCACCTTAGAGCTGATGGGTTTTACCAGCCTCCAGTAACCAGTGTGAAGACCCCTTATATAACTCAACATATTAGGTCTTTATTTTTATTTCTCTTAGAGCAAAAGGTCCATTTCTAGTTTTCCATTTAAGTAGTCAATGGCCAACCCAGATGGCATAGCACTGCCACCTCTTAGTAAGCTTCCAGTTCCTCAGGGGTGCCTGGGCACTTGAGGGCCACAGCCACCAAGTATGTGTCCCTACCTCCTGCAGCCCCTGGCCTGGGCAAGGACTGGACACTGTTGCTAAACCCTTCATGTGTGTTCTTCAGGGGTTGCACAGTGTGTTGATTAAGACCAAAGGTCTGGAGTCTATCTTCAAATCCCAGCACCCCTACTAACTCAGTTTTGTGTCCTGGTGCCAATTTCTTAACCCTACTAAGCCTCAACATTTTTCATCTATAAAAGAAAATTGTGGTAATGTCTATCTTACTAGGCAGTTGAGAAGACTAAATTTGGATGGATGGATGGATAGATGGATGGATAGATAGATAGATAGATAGATAGACAGATAGATAGATAGACGACTTAGGTAAATGTTTAGAACAGTCATCCTTCGTGTACAGTAAATGTTCTATAAGCCTTTCCATCATCACCCTTATCCTGAGAACCTTCCCATGGGTAGGTATTATTATCTCTATTTTACAGCTGATGAAACTGAGGCTCAGAGGAGCTCAGTTTCTAGTCAAAGGTGACAGCAGGGTTACCTGGTGGAGCCAGGATTTGGAGCTGGCTTGCCTGGCTCCAGATCCAGTGCTCTCCCCTGCCCTGTCACCCCCGCCCAAGATGGAGTCTTGCTCTGTCACCCAGGCTGGAGTGCAGTGGCGCGATCTTGGCTCATTGCAAACTCTGCCTTCTGGGTTAAAGTAATTCTCCTGCCTCGGCTTCCCGAGTGGCTGAGATTACGGTGTATGCCACCACACCCAGCCAATTTTTGCATTTTTGGTAGACAGGATTTCGCCATGTTGGCCAGGCTAGTCTTGAATTCCTGATCTCATGATCTGCCCGCCTCGGCCTCCCAAAGTGCCAGTGCTCTCTTTACAACATCTTGCTGCTTTAAACACCAGTTCTGAAGAATATGAGCCTTCACCTCCCCTTGTCCCTCACGCTGCACACTCCCAGCTCAGCACTAGCGGTGCTTTCTGTGGCTTTCTGTAGAGTGGGTAAAAGGCAAGCCAGTTTTGGCAGGTGTGGCCAGGCTTCTCCAGCAACCAGGTTTGCCTTCTAGTCTGAGTCCTCAAATATGTCTCTTCTCCCCAGCATCTCCATCCTGAGATTAAACAAAATCCTCATGGCACCTGACATAAATGTGGTTTGGGGCTGGCCCCAACTTCCACGTACACTAGGGCAGTTGCCCTAGATTGCCCTTCCACAAAGCAATGGTTTTCAGGATGGCCGGGTGTCCCTGGGATTTCTGGCACTGGGGAGCTCCTAATGGAAAGCCTGAAGGGACTGAAATACGGATTGCACTTTTTCACTGACTACACCAGACAGGCCTCATTTTAAATCCTGTCTCTACTATTTACTAGCTGTGTGATCTTGGGCAAGACACTTAACCTCTCTGAGTCTCTGTTTCCTCATCTATCAATGAAGATGATACTATGAACCCTATAAGGCTGTTGTAAGTACCTGTAAAGTCTATATCTGGTGCAAAGGAAGGTAGAAGTTATTTATTATGGTTGCTTTTATTATGATGACCATTGTCATTATTACAGCCTGCTGCCTTAGAATTCAAAGCCCCAAAATAGCCAGCCCTCTTCTGCCTGCACATTGAGCCCTCCCCTGTCCTGAACTGAGGCACACCCAGACCCCTCTGCCTGCTGGTGTGGTTCCCCCTGCAGACAGCCCCCAGTATCAGGGCATGGAGATGGCAGCTGGGGCTGCAGACCTTAGTGTGAGCTGGCGCCATGCCCAGGGGCGGCTGCAAGGCTCACGCCATGGCTCAGCTTTGGGCTGTGCACTTAGGGTTTGGAGAGAGGGGATGTGCTGGCAGCTGCCACAACATCTGGACACCTGGCATCAGGGCTGGGAGACAAGCGTGGGCAGAGGGGTTTCTGTTTCAGGAGACTGTTGTGTCTGATTCTATATTTTACATCCTGGGGTAGAAATGAAGAGAAAGGCCATTGCAGGTGGCCCCACCAGGGTACCCAGAATAAAGCATTGCCTTTCCTACCCGCCGTTTCCTCCACCGGCTCAGTGCCCTCCACGCCGCAGATAAATGGTTCTCGATGGGGAGGACAGGGGCGGGTGTGCATGTGCCTGGATGAGAACAAGGCCGTCCTAGCTGTGTTCTGGATTGATCTCTTAAGTCCCTTCCAATTTAACATTCTGCAGGACTCTGAGCCCATAACTCAAGGAAGCCGCAGCCTCCCAGAGCAGTGACATCTCGGCTGTAAATCTTGCCCATTTAAATAATGCCTCTGTTCCGATTCCATGTGCTCACGTACCTTCTGGCTCCTGGTTTCTTGCAGCGTTCCTCAGAGCCAGGAATTATTTGTGCCCCATCTCATGGATGGGCCAACAGGGGCTCAGAGAAGTAAGTGACTTTTCCAGGGTCATAGAGCAGACCGATAGTGTACCCAGAATGTGAGTGCATAGCTCCCAATTCCAGAAATAGTCAGATGTTCTCTCTCTTCATTTTTTCTAACAGTTTAATTGAGATAGAATTCATATACTATACAATTCACCCATTTAAAAGGCACAGTTCGGTGATCTTTAGTATACTCACAGATACGTGCAACCATCACTACAGTCAATATCAGAAAACCTTTCTCACCTCAGAAATAAACCCCCCACCTTCTGGCCAACATCCCCCTATTTCCCCACCCACCTCTGTCCCTAAGCGACCACCAATCTGTCTCTATAGATTTGCCCGTTTTGGATATTTCATATCTGAATAGAAGGAAGAATAGAATAGAATGGAAATATGGTCTTCCATGTCTGACTTCTTTCACTTAGCGTAATGTTTTGAAGGCTTATCTATATCAGGACTTTTTTTTAAGAAACAAAGGTCTCATTCTCTCACCCAGGCTGGAGTGTAGTGGCATAATCATAGCTCACTGCAGCCTCAAACTCTTGGACTCAAGTGATCCTCCCACCTCAGCCTCCTGAATAGCCAGGACTATAGGCCCGAGCCACCGCACCTGGCTTTATCAGTACTTTATTCCTTCTTATGGCCAAATAATATTCCGGCTGTACCACATTCACCAGTTGATGGACATTTTGGTTGTTTCTACATTTTGCCTATGATGAATAATGCTGCTGTAAACATTCTTGTGCATGTTTTTGCTTGGATGTATATTTTCATTTCTCCTGGATATATGCCTAGGAGTGGAATGGCTGGGTCATATAGTGATTCCACGTTGAACCTTTTGAGGAGCTGCCAGACTGTTTTCCAAAGCAGCTGCACCGTTTTACACTCCCACCAGCAGGGGATGAGGGGTCCAGATTATCGACGTCCTGTCCCATATTGGTCCCCTCTTAAATTCTCACCTAGCTCATGGGCTAGCCCAGGGGCCTACAAGCAGGGGAGGATAAAGACAGACAGGGCTTAATGTAGGCCAAGTGATGAATGAGTTGGGGGAA
This sequence comes from Macaca fascicularis, assembly GCF_037993035.2. Lineage (NCBI taxonomy): Eukaryota > Metazoa > Chordata > Mammalia > Primates > Cercopithecidae > Macaca > Macaca fascicularis. The sequence continues at coordinate 116,513,725 of NC_088388.1, read as the reverse complement.
GGGAGAATCCCTCTGGGACCACTGTCCCTAGCCTTCTGGGATGCCCCAGGATTCCCCTCTAGGATACTCATCATGGTATCAAGCTTGACTAAAGATCAGTGCTGGCCTCCATAGGAGATCATCTGAAGTGTTGGAGCCAGAATACTGGATCCACTTCATGGCTGGGGAAAATCATGAGAAAGGGGACTGTGGTTCACGGTGACTAGGATTATAAACCTTATTTGTGAGCTGGCCATTTCCCCCCCACACACACACGCTGTCCTGGGACAAGCCTGGCTGAAGACTCTCCTTGTTGCTTTGGGTAACTCAAAACTGCTCGGCAAAGCCAGGGAATGTGCTGGTTGTCCTAAGTTGGGGAGGGGGCCTGTGGCACCAATTCCATTCACATCTACTTTTGTCACCATTTGGATGCCAGGGTCATAGTTCATCTCCCAATGTTAAGTAAGACTGGATCTTAGACCCTAAGAAAACCTGGGAATAGCATTGGAGAGAGAAGGCAAAGCTAACATTGGAGAGAGAAGGCAAAACCATCTCCTACTGAGAAAATGGAAAAAGAAGGAGAAGTCCCATGGAGGGAGAAGCTGGCCCCAAGCTTTCTGTGCCTGTGAAAGACCATGCCAAGCCAGGGAAGGCCTTTTATGGGGCTGAGGGTGTGGCAATGGGGGGACACCTTGCCGCCCACAGCTCTAACCAATGCACGCACAGTTATCATTGTGACTGGGCACTTTATGACCGGTCCCAGTATTCCTTCTGCTCATCTGGATGCTTCGGGGACCCAGGCAAGAGTCTTGTGGCATTTTGAAGCTAAGCATCTCCAGGGTTCAGATTTCCATGGATCACCATCTCTCCCCTACCTCTTCTTCCCAGCCTGGGTAAGACTAGAGCTGTGGCTACCTCAGGTGTGAGTATGTGACCTTTTAAATGGTGGCGTATTGCAGGTGGAGCAGGTCTTGCACCCATCTCTGCAGTCACAGATGGGGAGGTGACTGGGAAGGGTAAGTGACTTACCCGATTTAAGGGCATGGCAGTGGTGGGACAAGGGCTATGCCACCCTGTAGCCTTGGAAGAGTGGGCAGTATCACCTGCTCCATTTCCTAGTTCTTTCCCATGGAGATAACATACATGGCAGCATCACATGCATAGCCCAGGTGACCTCTCATCATGGAGAGGAAGAGCTGGGGACTAGAGTAGGCAACATGCTGGAGACTAGTTCTGCCAATGCCTTGTCTCCAGAAAAGGTAAGATATTGGGAAGTCTGAGAAGCAATTTTGAAGTTGGGGCTTCCCCTGCTAGGAGGCATCCAGGACAGCTGGATCTTGATGAGTCTAGTGTGGCCCAACGGTTTGCTGTCAGCTTTGTGGTCTCAGAACCCTGAGAAGGAAGATGATGCAAGAAGGAGGCACGGTCAAGAGCACCAGGCCTTGCTGGCTTAGAGGAAACACTGGCTCAGAAGCCAGAGGTGAGCCTGGGCTGCCCTAGGAGGCTGGACCAATGCCCATAATCAGTGACAATAGCTGGTAGATGACCACTTGCAGAGTAGGCATTGTCATCCCCAGTGTCTCCCTGAGCCTATTTCTGCAGAGGCTTGGGGAGACATCGGGGATGGCATCTGTCTTGAAGGGATGCAGTCACTGTAAAACCAGATAATGTCAAAAAAAGTACTTTGAAACTCTGAAGAACAACAAATTTGTAGGGGTGCAATCATTCTTACATTTGCTGGAGAGGTAGCCAGGGCTCAGGAGCTGAGCAGAGCCCATCAGTGCACTGTAGAGCCCAAGCTGTTGGAGTGCTTGGGCTGGGGCCACTGGACAAAGTGCTGCCACTGCAGCCCCTGCCAGGGTGGCACTTCCGTGGCCTTATCATCTGTTTCTGTTTCTTGTCCCACCCCTGGGCTGAGACCAGAGCTGCAGACGCTGGTCCAGCAGCCATGGACGGAGGCAGCAGCTGTTTCAGGCGGTAAGAGTAAAATGTGGGCCTTAGTCTGTGCCCACAAATCAAGCCGTGTCCATGTTCCCCATCATCACAGGCACAACCTCCAAGGCCCCACCCAGGGTTGCTTTCCAGGCTAGAAGGCATGGAAGACACAACAGGGCACACAGGAGACATCCCTGTCCTCTCCCTGGAGGTTGCCCTGGGAACTCTTACTACTGGTACTCTCCCAGGTTGATCAACTGGCAGGGACCGCGGGCCTGTTTGGGCGATTCTGAACCCACTCAGGCCCAGGCACTGCAGGGTTCCCTTTGGGCTCAGCCCCAGATCTCACCACAGTGGAAAGCTGGGCAATTAGCTGCTGAGTCCTGAGCAGCCCTCAGCCACCACAATCATCTGAATCATCCTAGCAAGCCACCCACTGGGAACCCCAATCCCCACCACACACACACACACAAACACACACTGACACACACAAACACACACACTCACACGTACACACAAACACACACACACAAACACACACACAAAAACAAACACAAACATACAACACACACACAAACACACACACACTCACGTGCACGCACACACACAAACACACACACACTTTAAACAGAATGACTCAGATGGACTCCAAGGACAGCCTCGGATCACCAGCTCAGTACTGTGACCTTCCACCAAGTATGTGTTCAGACTGGCAGAGGCTCTGACAGCCTCTTTGCAGGAGGCTGCATGTGATCTCTTCTGACTTTCTACCTAATTGTCCTGAAAAAGAGCTGGAGAGGACAGTTTCTCAGAGAGCCACGGCTTCATCTCTTCGGGGCATTCATTCATTCATTTCTTCAACTAACATCTGTGGAGTATCTTCTGAATCCCGTAACTGGATCCTGGGAACATGCAGAAGAAACCCAGGCCCTATCCTCTTCAGCCTGAGGGTCTGCAAAGCCATTGACACGAGGCAATCCGTACGCAGTGCATCTCTAGCTGAGGTCCTGCCAAACCTGGCAGCACTTCAGAATCATGTGGGGAGTGGGCAGACACAGATTCCTGGGCTGCACTCCGGAGATCCAGACTGAGAAGGCGCCGGGCGGGGCCTGGGAACCTGTGTTTCTTGGAGGTTCCCAGATAATGCCAATGAGGAGCCGCATCTGGCAACCACAGCTCTGGTCCATTCCCTGGTTCCTAAAAAGAGGAAACCGAAACCCAGTTAGTGGCCCAGCCCGGCGCCAACTGCTGCTCAGTGCCCCAGAATGTCCTGCCAGCCAAAGGAAGGACAGATTGAGCCAAGCAAGGGGTTCCAATGAGGAAGGGTCGAGGCAGCACATCAAGAGGCAGCTCCTGGGGAGGCCATGGTTCCAACAAGCAGAGAGAGGAAGCACTCGGTGGGCTGGGACAGAGGCACGGAAGGAGCAAAAATCTCCCTGTGGGAACTGCTTAGGCCTGTTCAGAGAGAGGAAACCTACGGATAGGTCCAGAAAGGCAGGTTGAGAACAGATTTGGGACAAAGGAATTCCTGCATTATTCAGTAGCCATTGGGGAAAGTTTCTTAACCAGTGCTGTTTTAAGACAATCACTCTTACAATGAAGTGGGCCGTTAGTTCGCGGGAGTTCGGTAGGGACGAGCCCAGAGCAGGGAGATCAGGGAGGAAGAGCCAGCCAGGAGCAAGTCCACCTGTTTCCAGTGTGTGTGTTGGGGTCACAGTGGGGCCCAGAAGGAGAGGAGAGATGGAGAGTCAAGCCCTGGTGACCACGGGAAGCCACCAGGGAGATGGGTGAGTCAAAGATGTTAACATTTTCAACTTTGGCACCTGCAAGAACAGGCATATGGCTGGTGGAGAAGGGGAACTTACCAGGGCTGGAGAGACCAATTTTAAGGGAAAGACTTTCTCTTCGGGCCTGCAAAATTAGTGATACGTTGGTGGGGCACGGTGGCTTATGCCAGCACTCTGGGAGGCCGAGGCGGACAGATCACCTGAGGTCAGGAGTTCAAGACCAGTCTGGCCAACGTGGTGAAACCTCGTCTCTACTAAAAATGTAAAAAGTAGCCCCGTGTGGTGGTGCATGCCTGTAATCCCAGCTACTGGGGAGGCTGAGGCAGGAGACTTGCTTTAATCCTGGGAGGCAGAGGTTGCAGTGAGCCAAGATGATGTCATTGCACTCAAGCCTGGGTGACAAGAGCGAAACTCTGTCTAAAAACATATATATATATATGTGTGTGTATATATATGTGTGTGTGTGTGTGTGTGTGTGTGTGTATATATATATAAAGGGGGGGGAGAGAGAGAGATAAGTAAAGCACTCAGAGCAATCGTGGTCAGAGTAGATGCTCAAGATTTCGTTGTTATTTGCTGTTGTACAGACAGGTTAGGCCTGAGCTGGTGGGAATGTCACATTCTTCACCGTTGGTCTGATTCTCTGTGGCAGGCACTTGCCTTCCCAGGAAGCTCTAAGCATCTGGCTTTGCAGAGATTTTACCTCCTGTCTCTGGAGAAGGCGCCGCCTTGGAGTCTGGGCCACCTGGATTGCTAAAGCCGGGGGTTAGGTGCTGGAGAGGAGAATAAACATTTATGGAGCAGCTACCAGGAGGCAGAGTCTGTACCAGGTGTCTGGCTATGTGTTCTTTCTAACTCTGCACAACCAAGGGATGAGGTGTTACCGCTGTTCCCATCTTGCAGAGGAAGTGAATCACCTGAGTCACTCGGTGACCCCTGATGAAGGGGCTGAGACAGCCACACACACAGGTCTGTCCGACTCCAAAGCCTGTGCTTTTTCCCTTATAGGGCCCACTGCTTCCACGTTCCAGAATCCTTTCTCCTTTTCTTTGCTCACGTTTTATTTCCTCTGACACACAAGGAATTGAACTTGACTGCTGTGTGATCCAAGGGGGACAGAGGGGAACTGCATGGAAGCGGGTCCTGCGTTGCTTTCAGTCTCCTTCATAAAGGGCTTTGGCACTCAGGAAATGGTTGCAACTCAACCTTGAGCCTGCCTCTGCTGGGGAGACCCAGGAGCACTCTGGACACCACCCTCACCCTTTCCCCTGGGTTTCCAGAGTGGAAGTAATTCACCCCACGGACACACAGCTGGGCAGAAAAACCAGGCCTGCTTTCCAGGTCACTGAGGCCCCCCTCTGAGATGGGGGAATGAGTGCGTAAAGACGGGCACAGATGGTGCTGGCAGAGAAAGGGAGATCAAGGGGATTTGGTACGGGGCGGTGCTGGTCACTTGTGGGTGTGGCTGGGCAGAGCCCCCATGCAGGGCTGGCTGGCATGACCACCCACCAGGGCTGCTTCTGAGCTGGGTGCCTATCGTGGGACACCGCTCTGAGTTTGCTCCTTTACTGATGGACCAGAAGCCCCATCGTGCCGGCAGGATGTGACATGGCCACAAGGGCACAGGGTCACCTGTGCTGCTGGGGGTTGGCAGGGGGGTACAAAGGGGAGGAGGTCTGAGAAAAGGCCAAGGCAAGAAAGGTTCCCTGGGGACAAGTCTCCTTGCTCCCTGTCCTTCTCTCTCCTGAACTCCCTCTTGGTCTTTCTCGCTCTGTCTGCCTCCACTGTATCTTCTCTTTGTGTTGTTCCCTTTAGCTATCCTGTTTCCCTTTTGCTTTCTGCTAATCAGAGTGAGTCTCCCTTCTCATCCCCCTTCCCTTTCTTCATTTGTCTCCTGCCTCCTTTCACCCCTACTCCCCGAGTCTTCTCTCCCCAGCCCTTTGCTTTCGTGTAAGTTTCTTCCTCATTATCAGGCTTCAGCCTGGAGTGGCACCAGTTTGCTTGTTCTTTATGCCCCTTGACCTGTGGCTCACACCTAGGTCTCAGAGCCTTAGCTGCCCTCTGACTCTGAGAAACACGTTCCTGAGAAGGGCTGGCTAAGTGATGACCTGAGCAGCTGGCTGTCCCTGTGGCCCAGCCCTTGCCATCACTCATGCTTGCTGGGAGTGGACTCCTGCACAGACCCCAACACTGCCCACCTGGTTCATTAGCCTGACTCAATTCAAGGGTTTGCTAAGCACTACTAGATGCCCAGCTTTTCCTGGGGGAGCAGTGTAAGGGCAAGGGGACTAGAAAGGCTCCGTCCACCTTCTTTCCTATCTCTGTCTTTGCTGAGAGGTTACTTGGACTCTTGCCTCTTGCCTCTTGCCTCTCCACCTCCAGCTCTGGTGAGCAGGCTCAGGAGTACGTGTAGGAAAGGGAGATGGGAGTTATAAGCCCACCTGTGTCCTTAGCAAGCTGTATCATCTTTCTGGACATCATTTTGCTTTCAAACATGAGAGGACTGGACAAGATCTCTTCTAGGGACCTGTGCAGCCACAAAAAAATGCTGAGTAGTGGCTACTTGCTGAGATCAAACGCACGTCACAGTCAGCCTGGGATCTGAAATTTGATCATTTGTGATTCATTCCTTTGGTTCCTCCATGTTTTTTATTTTGTTTTGTTTTATTTTCTCTAGGAGACCTCTTTTGAACTCAGCTATTCTTGGGACATTAATACCAGTGGCCTGCTGGCAAAGGTTTAACAGCCAGCTCTCAGGGAGGTGGGGAAAGCCCTGATTGATTGGTAGTGTTTGCAGACTGATTTCCATGGTGTAAGTACCTACCATGGCCAATTGCAAGCGACCATGATGTCACTCATCATGGGATTGGGAAGAAGTGCACAGTTGGCTGTCTGAGCTGGTCTGAGTGACTCCCACACACTCATTAATCTGTTAACACCTTGGCAGGTGCACATAGTAGGTGCTAAGTAAAAGCTAAGAGGTAAGAAACAGCCGACAGTATCAGAAGACAGAAATGTCCTTGGAGGTGAAGTTGGTAAGGGGAAGGAAGCGAGGGACTCTGAGTAGGACTTGGGGGGATCCCAGCAGAGACCCCTTCTAAGATTAGACTTCCCACCCATGCCTCCCGGCCCATCAGGCACTTCTGTCCTCATCAAACATTCTGGGTGAGGGTTCCCTCTCAAAGCTTGACAGAAAATCTTTCCCTGGGATTCCACACCTCTCCAGGGAGACCCGGGACTCTGTAGCCGCCTCCCTCCCTTCTCATCTGGCCAGGCCATGGCTGCAGACTATATTTTTGCAATAAAAAAAATTCAGGACCTGTGGGTCTGACAGAGGACTTTTTTTCTGACTTTGAATGTATTTAAATGAAGTCTTTCAAGGTCTAAAAATTAAATCCTGGTTATACATTTAATGAAATGCCTTTATTGAAAAGAATAAAATTATTTTACATTTGAAAAGAGCTGTAAAAATTCAGCTAACCATATCGCAGCTAATACCACATTTGAAAATAGAAACCACTCAAGTTATTAGGATTTGTTAATACTGGGTATTGGGTACACAGATGTTGGGTATATAAATCTTTATGCTGGTCTGTACATCTGAAATATTTCATAATAAAGAAAAAATGTCCCACGAAATCAGGAAGCTGGGCTCCCATGGTTCCAGTCCCAACCTTCCCTGGAATTTCTCTCCTCACCCCTTTAAATTCCAGGGAGGAGAGAAAATCAACCTCAGTCGTCCTGGATCCTGAGATAAAGGGATGCCGAGGAGACGCTGGGGTGGAGACCCCAGGAAGTCCCCTTTTTCTCTCTGGAGCTCGTTCTTATCCATCAAACTGGGAGGTAGTTTCCAGGGCTCCTGAGATCCTTTGGGGCTGCGACCATCTGCAAACATCCTTGCCTGGGCCAGGGAAGCCCTGCAGGCCTCATGGAAAACGTTTTCCTTCCATGCTCAGACCTGAACCACCACTGTGGGGGCTCTCTCAAGCCGTGTCCCTGCATGCGAAGCCGAGGCTTTACTGAGTGAGCCTAGTCATCCCACCTCGGGGAGCATGGGCCCCACACGGGGGGTTCCCGGGCCCTGTCTGTGACTCTGAGGCGACCTGTGGGGTCCGGGACAGAGCGTGAGTGTGCTTTCTCTTCCCTGAGCTGTTTGAAGTGGGGTCAGCGTGGGTGAGGTGCAGGGCCTGACCCGGCAGGTTCGGTCCTTGGCCAGCCAGCCCTGCTGAGATCCCTTGACCACACCAACCATAGTCCCTGGTAGCTATTGGAGAGTGGAGTCTACCGCACAGGGGCTGGGGGTGCCCCTTCAGCTCCGCCTGGTGCAGAGGAACATTTCCAGAGGGGGTCCCCCGCCCTGGAGGTTGAGAGGGAGGCTGCACTGCTGAGCGGACTCCATGGCTCCCCCTCGGCATCTCCCTGACAGCTACAAATAGGCTCTTGAACGTATTTAATAAACCCTGGGAAGGCGTCGTGGCCGCCTCGCCTCTGCTGGGCAAAGTGATGGATGTCGTCTGTAGGAGGGAGGAAAGACAACTTTCTAAATGGGCTCAATTCAGGGCAGGAGAGCAGTGTGGAGGGTGCGTTTTGGGTGCCAGCTCACATGCGTGGATGTGCACGGGCACACTCGCATCTTTTGGGGCCTGGAGGTAGGTCGGACACGTTGCCCACCTTGGCTCTCAGGAAAAGTGAGCACAGCTCGGAAAACCAGGTGCCATGCCCAGAAATCCCCTTTGCACTCCTGCCTTTAAAATGAGGGCTGGAGTCGGCGACCTCTTGCACTTTGGGATTCTAAAATACCCGTTGGTTTCCTCGGAGGAGGCTTTGGATCTTGTTTCTGGAGCCTTTTGAGACTTGATGGGGGTGATTGTGAAGTGGGTTTCTCTGGGGAGAGAGGAAGCGCCCGAGTCAAGGGGCAAGCCTACCGGGCGGCCCTGAGCCCAGGACTTCATCATGGGCCCCTTCCTGCAAGAAGTCTGCCCCAGAGAGAAGGTGGGCTCTTGGGATAGGAACTGGGGAAGGCAGGCAGGTGACCTGCCAGCCTCTTCCCTGACAGTAGTTTTATGACCTGAGGGGGCCTCTCCATGTCCCCCACCTCAAACGGGCTTGGGCCGAACATTCCAGCTCTGCCACCTACCACCTTCTGTCTGAGAACAGGTTGTGGTCTTTTCTCAACTCTCCTTCTTCCCCTGTGGAATGCAAGTAATGTTTGGCCAGCTCACCCCAGAGGGTGACAGGGGTCATGTGAGAGGATGTGTCTGGTGGTGGTGACGGCAGTGTAAGTGCCAGTGGGAGGGATGGTGCCTGGGTGACCACCCGAGCGTTGTTTCTGGGGAGTGGGGGCACCCCCCACTCCTCCTGTGCAGGAGGTGAGGGTCTGGGCAGGTGCGTGAGGCTCAGAGTGGACCGCCCCACTCACCTAAGACTGCACAGCCTTCAATTGGGTAGGATCCGTCTTTCAAAAACGATGTGGTGGCTCGCCTTCGATGAGCTGGGGAAATAAATGAAAGACATTCAGAAAAAACTCTCCCCCTCCAGAAAATTAAAATAAAAGGTAAATTTGCAGAATCCTTTGAAGGGGCAGCCTCGCAGCAAGGGGTTGCATTTTCCTCCTCTATGCTAACCTCTGAGGGGAGGGAGATGGGACAAAAGACATACGAATATTTACAGGGGAATAGTATGTCCTCCACCCTGCACACACACAAACACACAATCAGACATGCACACACACTTTGGTTTTCTTCAGTTCTCCATCCCAGTCCTGACATCCATGAATTGAGTTGAACCCTTTCAGAAGCTATTTATATTTTCTGCTTGTCCCACCTCTTGAGGTTAGATGGTCCATAAGTTTACAAGCTTCTGTGTGAAGTTGCACTTCTTTCTCTGGATCTTAAACTAGCCCCATAAAAGCTTCAAAGAGAACTACATGGAAACAAGGAGACATAAAGAGAACACAGGTAGATAAATTCAGACTCGGAACTAGGTAACAAGTACACCAGAGGCAAAGTCTGAAATCCCTGCAGGCAGAGGGTTAAAGGTTTCAGTGGAGATTTCAGTACAGGCAAATCAAAGGAGTTTTGCCTTTCTGGTGAGGAAGGTTGAGGATAACTGTCCTGGTGTCTCTTCCTTTTACTCCCTGAGGGCTTCCTGGGGGAGGCAATTATCTCCCAAGCTACCTGAACATAAGACAGCTTTGGCAATGTGGGCCAGGAAGGGTGCCCTGGACAAAGGGTTGGAGGTGGAAAGGGGATGAAGGAATCCAAGAGTGAGATGGGAATCACCATGGTTGTTTCTCAGCCCCGCCAGTCTGACATCTTCATCTGAGCCGGGATCATGACAATCCACTGGCCCAAGAAGCAGCCAGGAGCCGCAGATCCCACTCTGGGCCACTGCAGCCGTGGGCAGGGATAGAAGGGCTCCCTCAGGCACCCCTGCCCATCCACAGGGACACAACCCCACTATGTCTCACCATGCTCCTTCCAGCCCCTCGCCAGGCCACCTGGTGGCTTTGCTGGTCTAGTGTCCTACTGAGCATGTTGGCAGTGGGGCCTGACCGTTCCCCTTATTTGCCCTCCAGACTGTGCCAAGGTAACCTGTGGGTGTCAGACTTATACACAGACCCATCTAGAAGGGCAAAATTTTGCACATAGGACCAGAGCTCAAGCAAGAAAAAAAAAAAGAGGACGGCAGGTGTGAGATAGGAAGAAGAGTGGTGCAGAGCCTCAGAGGGGCACTGTAGGTATGAAAGCACTCCTTGCAGGGGTTGGCACTATGGTGTCCAAAAGTGGGCTAGAGACTCAGATACCACAGGAGCCTAAGTCATGCCGTCTATTCTTTAGGCTTTATGATCCAGTGTGGTTGGGATTAGGGATTACAAACTAGAAATAATTCAAGGGCAATGGTAAGGGCAGGTGGTGAGGTAGAGATGACTGCCGTCGATGTTCAGAGAAGGAAGCTGTCACCAGGGGCTGTTGGAGTGGGGAGAGGCAGGGTGGGGTAGCAAGAGACTGCTGACTTGGTGGCAGAAGACATAGCTTGGGATCCCAGCCCAACCACTTGCCAGGTGTGTACCATGAGGTCCCTGAGTCTCAGTTTCCCTCGTGGGTAAGACAGACACAATAGTACCTCTTCTCAGCACCGCAAAGGGTCTGGCTGGGAATGATATGCAGTAGGTGCACCATAGACGCGTGTTTCCTCCCTTCATTCCATGAGGGAGGCAGGCCCTGAGATGGGACCTAGAATAGGGCATAGAGCCAGTCACAGGCCTCAGGTCCTCCGCATCACAGGGCAGGAATTGGAGTTGGTGGGGGTGCAGCTGTGAGTGCTCCCCAGCCTGAGTCTGTCTCCCTCTTCTGAGTCAGGGCCCCCTTGTATTGGAGGTTAAGAAGGTTCTGATCTATCGCTCCGCAGGCCATACTGCCCGAGTCCCTCCATCCCCTTCCCAGATAATTAAAAAGCCTCCACAGTCAGTACCCACTGGCCAGGTCACATGGGAGGGCTGCTACAGTCACATGGCAGCTCTGTGTGCAGGCAGCGTGTGCGTCTGTTCGATGGGGCTGGGTGTGAGACACTAGGGAAGTCATTATATCCTCATCTTGGATGCAGGCAACTAACCATAAGAGACATCCTCGCACTAATGTGATCGCAGAGGATGTTGAAATCAGACTTGAAAGATAAAGAGCTAAGACTGGGGTTGCCCCCTCCCCAGCAGTGCCTGTAGCCTTGTGAGTGATGAGGCTCCATCGTTAAGGGTGGGGAGAAGGTGGCACCCAGCCATCTGCATCATGAGTGATCCCTCTCCAGGACCCTGGGGTCAACTAGTCCCCAGTCCTGGCATCCGATCAGACCCAGCGTACTTGGCCGGATGGCTGGGGAATTGAGATGCGGCCTACCCCTGTTGGAAACAGGCAAACTTGTCCTGCCAGATGGAGTGGTTCTTAGCCTGATTTGCTGCAAAATGCAATACGTGTATTCCCCTCTATCGAAATAAAATAGTACAGGCAGAATAAGCTTTTTTCAAGAGTTATGGCTATGTGCCTGGCCTTTGTATTATTTTGGTAGAACACAGACATATGTGCTCATGGACATACATGTTCACACACGCACACCTGCACACACACAGCAGGAAACAAATCTCATCTCAGTTCTGTGACATGACACATCTTAGTGAGTTGCAAGTCTGTGCCCCACACTGTGGCAGGGGAAACTGAGGATGGAGAAAGAACCTCAAACACAACCAGACCCTACAAAGGAAAAGCCTGGAGAGTGACCCGTGTGTGGAGGCCAGTGAGGGGCTGGGATCAACACGGGGAAGAGGTGTGTGCAAGCACCACGTGAAAGAAAACGGTGATTTGGGCCATGGTGGTGGGGACAAGAAGGAATGAGCTTAAAGACATGTTTTGAAGAAAGCATCAATGGGATTTTCTGACAATTTACAAGAGAGAGGAGTCAGGGATGATGCTCAAGTTTTTGGCCTGAGCAACTGGACAGTGGATGACTGAACCAGAACCCGGAGGCTGGCTTTCAGTCCTGACTATGACACTTGCCCTTGTATGATGTAGCACAAGTCATCCGAATAAACTGTACTCCATCTCTAAAGTAAGAGCAACAATCTCCCCACTCCTACCTTCCCTAGATTTTCCTAGGGTGAAAGTGGGTCACATAGGTCAGGGTGTCAGGTCCTCCCAGCACACCATGAGGATGACCACAGAGCAGCGGCTCAGCGATGGAACGGGCTGCCTCGGCAGGCACAGAGCCCTTGGTCTATGAGAGGGCTGTGGGGCGGGTTTGCCAGGTGGGAGTGGCAAGTGGGACTAGGAAGAAAGGAGGAAAGAGAAAGGAGAGTGATGCTTCCACAGCCCAAGCACTGAGACCTGAGCTGGGACTTTGCTGTGTATTTGGGAACTGTCACTACAGAACAAGACAGGGCTCCTGCATCTGAGGAAGCTTCAGATGCAGCCCCCAAGCTGCAGAGGACCATTCCACGAGCCCACCCACCCAAGTCACAACACCCACACAAGTCTGCTCACTTCTCCTCCATGAGAGAACATTCCTGGGGAGCTGAAAAGTCCTTCCTGTGGGGATGGATGGCAACACAGAAACATAAAAGCCAGGCATCGGCGTCATGGGGAGGAAGAGCAGATGGGCGGTGAGCCCTACAGGAAGGGGGCGGGAGGCATGGTGTGGGCAGGGCAGGGAGGCCACCAGTGTTCCTGGGGCCTCTGCAGCCACTACCAGTTCTCTCACACTGGGCAGCAGCGTGGGCCCAGCCAAAGTCCCTGAATCCACTCTGCTGCCCACACAAGCCTATGGCAGAATGGCAACAGAGACAAGCCTACCGTCTGCATCCTCCTTCCCTCCTCCCCTCCTCCCCTCGATTCCTCTTCACTTCAGGGGTGGGGGACCCCTTCAGGATATCCCCCCACCCTCAAGGCTTCCTTCAATCCACCCAGCCCCAAAATTAGGAAAGCAAAGCCAAAGACTTTTAGATCTCTTTTCATCCAGCCTCCCACCCATCCAGCCTCCTACCATCCAGCCTCCCAACCAGCCTCCCACCCATCCAGCCTCCCACCCATCCAGCCTCCCATCCATCCAGCCTCCCATCCATCCAGCCTCCCATCCATCCAGCCTCCTACCTATCCAGCCTCCCACCCATCCAGCTTCCCACCCATCCAGCCTCCCACCCATCCAGCTTCCCACCCATCCAGCTTCCCACCCATCCAGCTTCCCACCCATCCAGCCTCCCACCCATCCTCCCACCCATCCAGCCTCCCACCCATCCAGCTTCCCACCCATCCAGCCTCCCATCCAGCCTCCCACCCATCCAGCCTCCCACCCATCCAGCCTCCCACCCATCCAGCCTCCCATCCAGCCTCCCACCCAGCCTCCCACCCATCCTCCCACCCATCCAGCCTCCCACCCATCCAGCTTCCCACCCATCCAGCTTCCCACCCATCCAGCCTCCCACCCATCCTCCCACCCATCCAGCCTCCCACCCATCCAGCCTCCCACCCATCCAGCCTCCCATCCAGCCTCCCACCCAGCCTCCCACCCATCCTCCCACCCATCCAGCCTCCCACCCAGCCTCCCACCCATCCAGCCTCCCACCCAGCCTCCCACCCATCCAGCCTCCCATCCATCCAGCCTCCCATCCATCCAGCCTCCCATCCATCCAGCCTCCCATCCATCCAGCCTCCTACCCATCCAGCCTCCCACCCATCCAGTCTCCCACCCATCCAGCCTCCCACCCATCCAGCCTCCCACCCATCCAGCCTCCTACCTATCCAGCCTCCCACCCATCCAACCTCCCACCCATCCAACCTCCCACCCATCCAACCTCCCACCCATCCAACCTCCCAGCCATCCGGCCTCCCAGCCATCCGGCCTCCCACCCATCCAGCCTCCCACCCATCCAGTCTCCCATTCAGGGGCCCCTAGGCAGCCTTTCTCCAAGTATATCCAGCTTTGTTTGCACACTTGGGATGACAAGAGTCTCACCATTATGGCAAGCATCTCTTTTCATTTCCTCGGACCCTGGCTGATAAAACACGCCTGCCACACCCACCAGGACAGCTATAATTAAAGACAGATAACTCGCAACTCTCATTCACTGCTGGTGGGAATATAAAATGGGGCAGCCACTTTAGAAAACAGCATATAGCAGTTCCTCAAAAGGTTGAACGCAGAATTACCAGCAATTTCACGTCTAGGTGTCTACTCAAGAAAAAGGAAAACATACATCCACACAAAAACTTATGCAGGATGTTCACAGCAGCATTATTCTTTATAACCAAAAAGCAGAAACAACACAAATGTCCATTAATGAACAAAATAAATGGATAATGTCGTATATCCAGACAGTGGAATATTATTTGTCCGTGAAAAGGAATGAAGTACAGATTCATGTTGTGGCATGGATGTGCCTTGAAAATATTAGTAAGTGAAAGAAGCCAGTCAAAAAGACTACATATTGTATGATTCCCTTTATATAAAGTATCCAGAATTGGTAAATCCACTGAGACAGAAAATAGATTAGTGCTGGGGGAATGGGGTAGGCTGTTGGAGTGATAGCTAAAGGGTGTGGGATTTCTTTGGGGGATGATGAAAACTGTTTTAAAATTGACTGTGGTGATGGCTGCACAACTTTGTGAATATACTACAAACCACTGAATTGTACATTTTGTGTGGGTGAATTGTATGTTATGTGAATTTTATCTCAACAGAGCAGTTGCAAACACACACACACACACACACACACACACACACACACACACACTTGCTATCTTGTGTGGAACTAGGATGACCAGCTGTCCTAGTTTGCTAAGACTAAGGGGTTTCCCAGGGTATGGGACTTTCAGTGCTGAAACGGAGACAGTCCTGAGAAACTGGGATGGGTGGTCAAACTCTGTGGAACCCAAATCTGCCTCTTCATAATGTTTACTGACTGGTTTGAGGTCTCCCCCTGGAGCCACCCAGAATACATCCAGGCCCTACCCCTGCCCCAGGACAGCACAGCTTGAAGAAAGCCACAGGGAAAAGCCTAAACCACCTCCACAGAGCTATTGTCCTCCGTCCCTCACTGTGTCCCTGCATATGTGAGGAGTGGGGTCCCCTCACCATTCTGGGGGCCTCTACAAAATGGGCTGTGCTTTGTAGGTGGGTGTTTGAAGGAGGGACCTGAAACAGAATCCGGCACCCAGTGGTATTTATCGATGCAAGGGGAGCAGGGCCATTACCCTTTGGAGATTATTTCTCCATTAATGCAACCACAGTGCATTGGCTCTTGGGGGAAGCTATATCTTGACACGTAGTCCTAGTAAGACCTCTAAATTGTTTGTATGTGGACTTCTCATTTCTTTTGCCACTTTTCCCTACTGATTTTGATCTGGTTCTATTTCATTTTATCTCTGATTCATTCATTTCTTTTAAAGCTATTTATTGACGGCTGGGCACAGTGGCTCACGCCTGTAATCTCAGAACTTTGGGAGGCCGAGGTGGGCAGATCATAAGGTCAGGAGTTTGAGATCAGCCTGACCAACATGGTGAAACCCCGTCTCTACTAAAATACAAAAAAATTAGCTGGGCATGGTGGCAGGTGCCTGTCATCCCAGCTACTCAGGAGGCTGAGGCAGGAGAATCGCTTGAACCCTGGAGGCAGAGGTTGCAGTGAGCCAAGATTGCACCACTGCACTCCAGCCTGGGCGACAGAGCAAGACTCCATCTCGGGAAAAAAAAAAAGATTATTGAGCACCTACTATGTGCAGTAACACTGGGGATACCACCATGGACAGGGCCTGGTCTCTGCTCTTAAGAAACTCATAGCCTCACTGAGGATTCTAGACCCTTACACAGGTAATTAGGATGCTCTGAGAGAGATGCTGGAATTGCAGTGAGCATAGGGACAGCCTTCAACCCCAGTCTTGGGTGTCGGGGAAGGCTTCTCAGAGGCAAGGGCCCAAGGACTGATGGATGAGCAGGCAAAGTGAGGAGGAATGTAGGACTGGAAAGGGGGCTCCTGCTCAGAGAACAGCATGTGCAAAGGCCAGGAGCAAGAGAAAGCATGACCCCACCAGCTGTGACGCAGCCAATGGACAAACCAGCATGGAGTAAGGTGTTCACGAACAGGGTGTATTTTATCTGGAGCTTCTGGAAGTAGTTCCTCTATCTTGTCTACTAAATAATAATATTAATAACAACAATAATAGCTCCCATGTATTTACTGACTACTGCTGAGGCACTGCACCAGACTCTTTTCATGTATAAATTCTAAACCTTACAATAACCCTACAAAGTAGATATAAAATTCATAATTTACAAAGTAGGAAATGGAAGCTCAGAAAAATTGCTTAGGGTTGCACAGTTAGTAATTGGTGAAACTGAGTTTTAAGCCCAGGACCTGATTCTAAAGCCAGGTCTCTTGCCAGCCGTGCTTTGAGTTAAGGGGTTGGGGGTTTCAATGAGGCAGGGGGAAGTGTGGCTCCCTGCTCCCTCCCTCCCCTTCCCCGTCTCCTTCATGGAGCGAGGCAGGTGGTGCCTGTGGGGCATGGGCCTCCCATTCTGGCCTGCCTAGGATACAGCCCACAGGAAGCCATTTACTTAGCTGGAGTGGAGGGGCAAGTGTAGGGATAATTTCTAAAGAGTATACGTCTTGTTCATGTGTTCATACATGCTGAGTTACTGGGCCCCAGGTGCTGGGTTTTGCTAATCCCAATACATTGGGAATTGTTTAATAGGATTTTTTCCTTTTAATTAAAATATGATAATGAAACTTGCTGCTTCACTCTTAAAAAGGAATGCTTGAAATACTCACCTATTCCCCAAATGTTCTGGCCAGGAGAAATATGGATGTAATTCAATGCAATGTAGCCATCATGCAGATGAAAGCCTCGGTTTTTCCTCATTCAGATAAGAACTCCCATCATTTATCTTATGAACCTTCCCTATTTCTAACCCCCTCTTGCCGGCCAGGGCAAGGTGCCTGGCTTCAAGGAGCAGAGCAGGATGGTTGGGGGAGCAGTTGTGATCCGGGCACATGCAGAAGGGAAATTACTAAGACCTCTGCCTCTGAACACAGCTCAGTTGCATGCTGTTTGTAGGAATAGGGTAGGGGTGAAAGAAATGAAGGACTGAAGGGTGTGGGAATGGGACTCACCCCTGGACAAGTCCTTTAAATGACCTGGACCTCAAAGACTCTCCCTGAACCCCTGCTGTAGATGTCCACGATTATAACCTGATTTTTGACTTACGCAATGTTTCCCACCCAGCCTTATGGCTTTGCTACATCACCACCTCCTCCTTTGCATGCCATCAAGGGTGATGTCCTCTTTTCCCTCATTTCTTCTCCTTTCTCATAAACTCTGCCCTTCTTTTTGCCTTCTCCCTCTTCAACTTTGATCGATCTACTTTGCCCTTTCTCTTTTCCTTCCATCTCTTCTGTTTTGATCCCTCTGATCTCCCCTTTTCCTTTCTCTTCTTCATTTCCTTTTTCTTCTCTCCCCTCCTCAACGAAAATTATTCTGAGCCTCGTCCCCTCCTTCCCTGAGCCCCTGGTGCATCCTGGGAAATGGAGAATTCACCAGTGAGTCACAGAATTAAACACACACACACGCGCGCACACACACACACACACACACACACACACAAGGATGCTCTGCATTTAAAGCCATAAAACTCAACCACTGGCACCACATCCCTTGGATATCCGGGACTCTGGGCGCTGTGCAAAGACAACCCACAGCTCACTAAATTCCTGACCAGCCAGGGATGAAATGGTAAAACTGAATTTGCCCGGAAAGAATGGCCAAGTAGAGCTGGGGCTTTCTGTCTCCCTCCCTCCCCATCCGCTCCTCCTCCCCCTTCTGTGCATCAAACCGAATGATTGTGTGCCGCTGCAGAACATCAAAGAGCAGGAGAATTGCTTAAGAAGAAAATATTGGGGTTATGCATTTGAGAGCAGCCTGTGCTTCCAGCCACCTCAGGGGCTGCGCATCCATGTTTAATCAGCCCCCAAAAGGGCGACATGCTGACTGTGGTGCGGCCTGTCGTGGGCTTGGTGGGCAGCCAGTGTGGTGGTGCCAGCTGAGGGAGAAGAGTGCTTATGGCATGGCCACACTCGCACCCTGTGCCTCGCCACAGCACTGTGCCAGAGACAAGGTCTGATGTGAAGGCCCATTTATTGCCAGAGACCTTGGCTCTTGAAAGGCACCAGACTTCAGCTCCTTCTGGCACCAGGAAAAGAAAGGCTGAAGTCCTGAAACGAAATGAAGCTCAGGATGTCCAGGCTCCAACCTGCGACCCCCACCACGACTGCAGCCTTGAGGGGCAGGAGGCCGCCTTGCAGCTGGGGGCCTAGATGGACAGTTGTGTTGGCACTGCTGGAGGGGATGGGAGGAGCTGGCAGGAGGGAAGAGGATTTGCAAGTGGATGTGGCTTTGGGAGCCTGTGGATCAGCTACTGTCACCAGAGTATTAAGGCGAAATCACTAACGCAAATTCCAGGCAGCACAGACTCAGGCTTACTCCAGGGCCCTGAGCAACTGGAATTAAATCCCCAGGCCCATATCTTACAGCACGTGTTACCTTTGCCTGGCCCCCTAAAGCTTCATCTAGGAGCTGGAAGGGCCTTCGGCAGGGCTGTCTTGCCAAGTCAGACAGAAACGGAGACACAGTCATAGTTTGATGCCACCATATGAAATGGAGGCTGGAAAGGGTATATCATTGTGACTAGAGGTCACACAGCTGGTGACAGTGACAACCAGCCCAGAACTCAAGTCTTCCTGATGCCCACTGGCCCTCTTTCTGCTCAGAGCAGGATAACCTTTGAGGTATCCAAGGTTCCAGCCCACAAGAAGCACAGCTCTCGTCCACACTCTCCTACACCTCCAGGAAGCCGCATGAGGGAGCTGAATCATCTCTCTCCCTGTCCTCGATGCTCCGTGACAGTCCGGTCCCCCTCTGCCCTGGGTCAAGAGCCTCCGGATACTTGCCGCTTGCCTGCTAGTATTTCCTCAAGGCAAGAGTAAAACTGGATTCATCATTGTGTCCCCCACAATCTCCAGCACGGTGCAGGGCATGTGATAGGTTATTAATACACAGTTGTTGAAATTGAACTTGAATCTGGCCCCTCAGGCATGCACATGGTACCATTCAGAGAATGGGGTCCCATTCAGTGACCGCATATGCCCTGCCCTCCCCTTGCAGACCCCACTTAGCAGACATCGAAGTCTGGAGGACACGAAGGGCCGTTAATCAACCAGGTAGGGCTGCACCTCTACCTCAACCTCCAAGAGGATGACATTCTGCCTGCCGTGCTGCATTTCGAACAGGCAAGTGTCTTCCCCCCGCCCTTCAATCCCAAAGAGGGATTTGCACTTTGATTATTTTTGAAAACAGGTTTGTGAAAAATTTGATTTGAGAAAACATTCTTCTCCCACATGCTAAAGGATTGAGGGTCTGTAATCCCTCTCAAATCGCCCAGACGAGGTTGGTACTGCAATGTCAGTATCAGAGCTAACAAAGGGGATTAGCAAGGAAAATTCTGCGTGAAAACCTGCCACGCGCTGAAGGCTTTCAGTGTAAAGCAGATAAGATAGGTACAGCCAAGCCATTTTTAACCCAGTTTTCAGAGCACTCAGAGCCCTCTTTCTATGTCGACAGGGAACGAAGGCTGGATTTAGCCGTGTCTGTCCCCTCCCTACCCCTCCGGCTCTCGCAGTTGGGAGGAGGAATCTCTTTCACTGAAGCGTGTTCAGACCCAGGCTGGCCAAGGTGTGGCCAGGCAGGACAGCCTGACTTCTCAGGCAAAGGTCGCCCAGGTTCCCACAGGCCACAGAGAGACACACACTGTCCCCAGACAACCACCCTTCTCAGTGGAGTTGTCACCCCCAAATTCCAGATGACAGAGAAAGAGACCTGGCTTTGTGCTATCTTTCCTGACCAGAAGGCTGAAGGGCAGGTGACTGTGTCCCGGGGTTGGAAGGACACTTGGAGCCTGCCTGGCCCATCCTCTCCCGAGCGGCTGTATGACCTAATGGTTGGGAACCCCAGCTTTGAACTTACTACTCACTATTTGTGTAAACTTAGGCTTAAGGTAATTCCTGGAAGCCTCAGTTTCCTTTTCTTAAATAATGTCCTCCCCTTAGTTTTACTGAGAGAATTAAATGATACATATAGGGCCCTTTTCATGATGCCTGGTGCATAATAAATGGTAGTTACTATTATGAATTAATTGGTATTACTTTTAGATACAGAGAAATCAAAGCCCTTCCAGGGAAACTGACCCACATGAACCTGAACTTTTGAATAAGGAAAATTCTTGCATTCACTCCCCTCAACAAAACCCCATTTCAGACCTGACCATATATCAGGGCCATGCCATAAAACTCAAAGCAAGTCCACTACAGCTCCTACTTACAAGCACTTGTGTTTTTGACCAGATTGGCTGGTGGCATCTTGGCTCCCAGGACCAATCGCTTTTATGGCCTGCTGCACCCTAGGATGGGGGGGCCAGGCTGGTGGGAGGGGCAGGAAACTCATCACATGAGCAAAGTTTAAACAAGAAGGCTTCAAGAAAGCCTCGTGGTTCCTGTCTTCAGGTGCCTCCAGGCTTAGGGGAAAGCTGAGCTAGTGTCAAGGTGAGGGTCAGAGGGAGCTGATTCTTGTCCACCAAAACCAGCAGCAAGAGTGGCCTGAAAATGAACTGGCCTCTCTCGAGAAGTGGTGAGCTTCCTGGCCGCAGGAGCATCCGAGACAGCATGTGGCTATCCTCTGATGAGGAGGCTTTAGAAGACATTTCCTTATGAGGAAAAGGCTACAAGTTTACTGCTGATGTTTCTTCTAACTCTAATAGTCTGTGATGACCTGGGACCAGTGACTGAGAAAAGCTTCCGGTCGTGTCTGCTGAGCAGGGATAGGACTGCCGGCATCAGACGGAGTTCCTAACCATTAGGTTATATGACCACTGGGGAGAGGGCTGGGCCAGATGGGCTGTACATGTCCTTCCAAACCTGGGCTGCAACATTCTTATTTGCAAGAGAGAGGCTTTGCTGCTCCTCTAAGACCTCCTCCTTCTCTGGCCTGGTAGGGGCCTGTGACTCACCAGGGACCTCCTGTCTGTAGACCTTCTGTCCTTAGCTTAGGGGCCTTCTCCTCAAAGACAGGCACCAGGTCACCGGCCTCTGTCACTCCAGAGCATAGCTCAGGGCCTGGCCCAGGAAGAAGCCTCGAAAGTAGGAGTGGCTGGATGGTTAGATGAGTGGATGATTGATTGAAGGAGTAATGGGACATGGATACACATGCACACAGGCACAATCACACGTGTGTGCACATGCACACACTCACAGAAATATCTGCCTGTTCCCTATGTCTGATATTCTAATGCATTCTGTTATTCTCTCCCTTTGGGCTTCTTTCAAGATGTAACTGTCCCTGAAGACACTGGCCTTTAGGTGGAGCTGAACCAATTCTTCTGATCTCCCCTGAGAGCCAGGCCCCAGAAAGTTCTAGGATCCCATGAAGGGGGACACTAAGAAGACTGTTTAGGGTGTGCCAGGTGAACATTGGCTGGGGCCTGCAGCCCACAGCTCTCCTCTCGGGCTTCCTGGGGAATAGTGGATGTAGCCCAGAACCCTGATGGGCCTCCCTCTCTCCCTCTGCCCGGGTCCAACAGGCCCTGTGTCTGTGGGAGAGCCTGTCTGGAGTGCTAGAAAAACTCTCATGGTATCTGCTGAGCAGGGACAGTACCACCAGCAGTAAGCAGCAGCAGGAGGCCCCCAGGGAGCTCAGATTTGGGGCTCCCCTAGACTCTTGTGTCCTCAGGCTATAGGACTATGAGTCCAGAGGAGCTATTTCTCCAGAGGCCCCTTCCTATTTCCTGAGGGTCACTTTCTTCCCTTTCATCCAGCCCTCCCCCAACCTTTGTCGCTGCTGTTCTCCCTCCTATAAAATACTAGAATTTCATGTTTATGTTTATTGAGTGCCCACTATGTGCCAGGCAACATTCTGAGCACTTATGTGTCCAACTCATTTCATCTTCACAACCCTTTGACCTAAATGCTGCGATCCCAGTTTTACAGATGAGGAAACGAAGGCACAGAGTTCACGCGACCTGCTGAGGTCACACATTTAGGAAGAGTGTCGGAGCCAGGCTTTGAACCCAGGCACTCTTCCTCCCGCTGGACTCTTGCCACCACCTAAAATGGTCCAATGGGGATGCTTTTCAGGAAAGGCTCATTCCCACTCCTGGACCTGGAGTCACTCTAGCTTTTGGCTTCCTGTTTTCAGATACTGGCCCTGCCTTCTACCACCCTATGCCTTTTTTTTGGGGGGGGCCACTTTATGCCTCAGTTTCCATATCTGTAAGGCGGGACTACACCTGTTCCGACTTCACAGGGCCACAGTGATCCTCAAGGCCGTGGGGCCATAGAGCTCCAGCAAGACCTGGTGGAGTACGTGCTTGGTACAAGGCAGGGGCAATAGAGACACAGGCCCGCCATGTCCTCCATCAGCAAGGTGGGCTGTCTCCCTCCGCTGCCTCTCTCCCCTGCCTTGCCCTGGAAAGGCAGAGCTCACTGCCAGGTTTGGGAGTGGAGATCTGTGTGTCTGCAAGGCCACTGAGCTAAGCAGATGTGTGTTGTGTTTGTTGGGTCCACTAGCAGCAAGTAGGCATGTGACGTGCATTCGACGCCTGTTCAAGCAGTGCATTCGGGCCCACTTGTGTCTGTCTTGCTGCCTCTTCCCGCCTCCCCACTCCTCCTCCAGCAGGTGAGGGAACTGTAAGGAAGAAGAAGGGGCACTGGAATGGGAGATGTCATTCCTGTGCCCTACGGGGGACAGGAGGGCAGGAGGGGTGACATCTCGTGCTTTCTCCATGGGAACCCTGCGTGTCTGTCTGCAGTCTGCTGCTCCCTTGCCTCACTGTGCTATCTCTCAGGTTCCTGTGGGGCTTCAAGAGGCAATTTTCTCCCCCCCACCCTCTTTTTTGGAGACAGGGTCGCCCAGGCTAGAGTGCAGTGGCACAATCCTAGTTCACAGTAACCCTGAACTCCAGGGCTCAAGCAGTCTCAATCCTGAACCTCCTACCTCAGTCTCCTGAATAGCTGGCACTACAGGCGTATGCCACCATGCCCGGCTAATTTTATTTTTATTTCTTTTAGTGATGGGATCTTGATCTATTGCCCAGTCTGGTCTCAAACCCCTGGCCTTACACACTCCTTCCACCTTGGCCTCTTAAAGCTTTGGGATTACAGGAGTGAGCCACTGTGCCTTCTCCCCGCTCTCTTTTTTCAGTGTCTTTCTCTCTCCCTTCCTCCCTCCCACCTTTTCCAAGCCTTCTCTGAGTCTCCCTGTTTCTGTCCATCTCTCCTGTTGTGTGGGTCTACCACTTGCAGTTTCTGTTGCTCTCTCTGCCCGGCTGTCTTAGTAGTCATTTCTTGTCACCCCTGCCCAGTCTGCCCAGGCCCCCTTGTCTGCTGCTTCCTGGGGTGGGAGAGCACTGTCCTTTGTCCCCAGGGCTTCCCATGTGCACCCATCCCCCAGTACTCTGAGCCCTGCAGCACTCAGCGTGGGCAGCCATCAGCTTCTGTGGCCTCCCAGCTTGGGGAGCAGCAACTTGGAGCTTTCCTGTCTCCAGGAGGTAATGGGGGACACTCAGGTCTCAGCACCAGGGATGCCACCTTGCCAAAGCCAAATCTCACACCCCACATATGCCTCCCCACCTCAGCCTCCCCACCTCAGCCTCCAGACAGTGACATATCATAGAGAGCGTAGCCAGGTCTCTTTTCTGTTGAGCAGATTTGTGCTTGAAGTAGAGCTTCTTCATGTTTTTTTTTTAATCCCTGGGTGTTTTAAGCTCATTAGCACTGATCAGTCTGCCATTTCTAACTTCCACCTGAGTTTAGGAAGTTCATGTTCCACTTGGGTGAGCCGTGCTCAGGGCCTGCTGGCTCTGATGCCCATCCTGACCACTGCATCCCTGACTTCCCACCAGAGAGTCTGGGCCAGGATGGGTAGATTCTGTCTAGTCAGAAGCCGGCTGGGGTGGGATGAGCCCTGAACTAGGAGCCAGGCAGCCTAGAGTCTAGGTCTGGCTCTGTGACCTTGGACAAGATGCTTTCTCTCTCTGGGCTTCACTGCCTTCACCTAAAAATGGGCTGATTGGGCCGGCTGGTTTCTAAAAGAAACAACTCCTGCTTCTGGGTGGATGGTTCTGGATGAGAATGTAGGAGGACATAAGTCCACGTATAACTGCCCCTTCCCATGGAAGTGTCCATCCCAGAGGACTGTGCCCCAGGAATACCCTTCACCACAGTGCAAGTCAGAGTGACTGCCATTTAAGAATAAACAAGGGCTATGGGACCAGATAGTGCAAGTCCAAGGAGGAGATGCTTCACGGCATGGAGATGGATCTCAGAGGATGAATAGGAATTCTGCACGAGGAGCCAGAAAATTGGAATTGACTAGGCTGGAAGTCACTTTTGAGATTCTAGATTTGGGGTTTGGTAAAGGATTTTACATTTTGCACATGACTGAAACTGGTGCTTCTCCCTGTACAAGGAGGCCGGGCAGGGTAGGTGGAGCAGCCTGGGGCCTCAGGTTCCTGCTATTCCCTCCTCAGCCCACAGGTCATGAGGATCGGCCGCTCCCCACCCTGGGAAATGCTGCCTGAACAGAGGCTGCCCTGGTTGTGTTGCAGGGAGCAAGTGGGAGGATTCACTCCATCCTTGCCTCAGTTCCATAAGCTGGTGTGCTGGCTGGGAAACCCTCGGATGGGGGCAACAGATCCGATTCTAGTTCCCTCTTCACGTCGACCCAGCAGTATCACCTTGAGCACCTCAGCCTCTCATCTTTGAAGTTGGAATAATGACATGCTGATGTGCCCCTTACAGAAATACTGAAGGTTCAAATGCAATGTGTGATGAAAGGGCTTTATGCAATATAAACCCTTTAAAATATACAGGTGTTACTGAGAAGTGCTCAGGATCATGATGGGCTCTGTGGGAAATACAGGGAAATGGAGGGTACACAGGGGCCCATGGTCCCCATGGGGAAGAAGGGTCATCTTGATTAGAGCTCCAGGGATTTGGAAAACACTCATGAAGTCTGAGGGGCACGTGAGGAGCCTAATGGCTGATAAACTTTGGGAGGCCGAGGCAGGCAGATCACGAGGTCAGGAGATCGAGACCATCCTGGCTGACACAGTGAAACCCCATCTCTACTAAAAATACAAAAAAATAGCCAGGTGTGGTGGTGGGCGCCTGTAGTTCCAGCTACTGGGGAGGCTGAGGCAGGAGAATGGCGTGAACCCGGGAGGCGGAGCTTACAGTGAGCCGAGATTGCGCCACTGTACTCCAGCCTGGGCGACAGAGCGAGACCCCGTCTCAAAAAAAAAAAAAAAAAAATAGATGCTTGTGGGCAGCAGGGCCTGAGGGGCCCCACTTTGAGCTAGACGCCCATCCCAGTTCAGCCACATTGAGCCTCAGTCTCCCCAACTCCAAAATGAAGGTGTTGGAACCGCCTTCGAAACTTCTGCGAGATCATATATACAAAGTGCCTGGCACAGGAGTTCCCGAAGCTCCCTCCTGGACCCTGTGAGGATGAGCTCAGTTATGGAGCTGTGAGCTGAGCCAAGCCACGGGCAGCGGACGGGCTTTACATAGAGAGCAGGGGCCCTGCCCAGGCACTGGGCAGTAGGGAATAGTGGGCTGTGGCAGCTCAGAGGCGGGCACAAGTGTGGTGATGTGGGGCTGTGAGCAGTGCGACTGGTCTCCTCTCCCGGCATTGTACTCAGACTGGGGACCACATAGAGGCCTTCAGTCAAAGCGCTGGAAATCGGCACCAGCCCCTGTGCCCAAGACCCACGGGAAACAGGGCAGGGCGAATACAAACCCACCTCAGATGGTGGTGAGGAAGGAGCTTTTGAAGGAGAATAACATCTAGCAGGGAGAAGAAGGGGCGGAGTGACTTGTAACCTCTAACAGTGTCTTAGCAGACCTGGGGCAGAAGGGAAAATCTCCCGCCATCTCTGTTCTGATGGGCAGGACGACGGGATAAGCACTGTCACATTCGCAAAGAATAAATTTTGTTTCTCTAGTAATATGTGGCCAGCTTAAAAAAGAGTTAGAAAATTAATTATCTGCTGTAATTAGTCTAATGACCTACACCATTCGAGGTTATTTACCACAGAAATAAAACTTCCCGCCATAAATGTCAGCTAAGCTTCCTGAATGTAAAATCTCGCAGGCGCACCACTGCGAGTTCTCCACTGCCTGGAGAACTCAGGCCTGGCTGATTTCTTTTGCAAGTTTCCGCCCTCTCTCTTCCTTCCTGGAGGATCGGGGTGCTGGTGGTCGGCAAGTGGCAGGCACCGTGGAGCATAGGATGAGATTTGCCCTGCTCTGCACCTGCCGCTCACGGCCAGGCCCTCTGAGTCTCGTCCCAGGTGGGCACAATGTCAGGGTGGTCCCCAGGGCCAGTAGTCCAGGGTTGCGGGGTGGACCAAGGTGTAGGGCTCTGGAGACATAGGGACAGTGGGTGCCTGCAATGATGATGAGAAAATCAGCGCCTCCTGCATAGAGAGCGCTTGTTTGGGTACAGCTTGAGAATTCGCCACATGCTTTGACATGCTGTGCCCGTTCTGTGAGAAGGCAGGCAGCATGACCAGCACCCCTTATGGATAAGGAAACGCAGGCCCAGGGAGGAGACATGACTGCCCCAGTGAGGCAAATAGCCTGGGCTCTTTAACTACCTGATAATGGCCCCCTCATCTCACCTTGCCCCACTATCAGATCAAGAAAGTATAAATCTTTGGATTAAGAGGAGTGTAGCACCCCTGAAAGCAATCAGACAGCCGCAGGAAATGCCCACATTTGCCACTCAGGGCCCTGGCAACATGGCATGGGGTCCTTTCTGCTTCAGGAGCAGCTCTCTAGACAAGCCCTTTACTTTGTGTAGCATCCCCAGGGGACCAAGGCTGAGCAGGGGCAGGCGGTAACTTGGGCTGATTCTTTGACCAGGTCTCATGCCAGAAGAGGGGGGTCTCAGCAAGAGTGGGCTGTGCTAAACACCACCCATCAGGCATCTTTAATCTCTGGCCTGGAGCTCTGGTATGGGGGTCTTCAGAATCCCTGAACCCAGAGCTCAGCTCCAGATAATGGGGCAATGTCACAGAGGCCTGTGGGAAACCCAGCTGCCCAGGCACTAGCCTCAAAGTGTCCGCAGAGCCTACCTGGAGACAATTGCCTGCTCCACCGTTGTCCGGGCCATGCCCACAGGCATGCGACCAGCGCTTCTGTCATGGGTTTTAGGGGAAGATGGGCCTCATAGACTGCCGCAGGCCCAGGATTAATAGCGTTTCTCAAAGGGGACATTGATGGCATTTGGAGCTGCACTGTTCTTCCTTGGGCAGGATTGCCCCACACATTACAGGCTATTTCGTGTCCCTGGACCCTGCCCACTAAATGCCAGTAGCACCCACGGGCATTGTTAGTAAGAAAATGCCTGACACGTTTTCCAACAGCATTTTGGGGCAGTGCAAAGTCTGATACAGAGATCCACCATGGACGCCTGCAGGAGGCATCTTCATTTTTGACAGTCAAGGCCAGCCCTACCCCAAGCTGTGTCAAGTATGAAGAGCACCCCCTCTGCCCCGGATGCTAGGGCTGACCTGCTGAACAGATGGCCTTGACCGGGTTGGGTCACACTGCTGGGACCTGGTTTCCTCCTTTTATAAAATGAGGGGGTCCCTCTAGCTTGAATATGTTCTCACTTCTCCCCTGCGTCAGGTTGTCAACATGGCTCAGTGTTCTCTTCCCTGCTCATCAGTCATTTATAGCTTAGCATGAATGTGAGTCACCCTCCTTCTCCTCCCAAGGGCATTGCTGTTTTAAGCCTTATCTCTCATTGTGGAATAAAGAGCTTTGTCCCAGTGAAGGAGCTGCAGGTGTTAGGCGGTAGGTAGGAGAGGTTTTCAAAGCCAGAGGGTTACTTTCCCCGGACCTGAAATCCCTTTACTCAGTGGTTGTGCTCAACTGGACTCCTCCACCCAGCAATCCGTGAGGCCCCCACAGAGAATACACGTGTCTGGGGTGGGAGAGGTAGCGACTAGGGGTGAAGCCGAACTCCTTCTCTGTGGGAGTCCCAGACCAGTGATTCCCAGGCCTGACCACACATTAGAATCACCTGTGGGTCTTTTAAGCCATCCAAAGCCCCGGTCACACTCCAGACCAATTAAATTACAGTATGTTGGGGGAGACCAGGCATGGGTGGGTTTTGAAGCTCCTTGGGTGATTCCAATGTGCACATGAGTTCAGACATCACCAGTCTAGACCCAAAAGCCACCCCTGCCTCCCCAACTCTTGTTCTGTCTCTCCTCTGCCAAGCCACAAATTAATCCGTGCCCCTGCCAGAGAAATCTTTGCTAGATGGCTTCTCTCTCCCCGACAGGCCGGCTCCTGAAGCAGATTCTAGCTGAGGGTTGCATTTGACCCCCGGGGCTTACCAGGTCTCTCCGTGTGTGTGAGGAAGGAGCTTTTGAAGGAGAATAACATCTAGGAGGGAGAAGAGTGCTCCTGGGGCCAGGCTTAGGGGTGAACAAGTTAAAGGGCCAGGTGATGACTTCCAGGCTCTTATCTGGGGCCACCAGTGCGCATGTGAGTGCCTATCATGATAAAGGACTATCTCACCCATACTCAAGTCATTAAAAAAAGGCCAAAACACAAAACCCAAAAGGGCCAAATCAAAGTGCACCTGATGCTTTGAACTTGTAATGCACTGACTTTCCAACCCTCTCCCCTCAAAGCTTGTTTACAGACAGGTTTTGAACTCCCAAGTCCCCTTCTATTTGCAGATTAACAGTGCCTTGCCTTTCCATTCACTACTCTATCAAGAGCCACAAGGTCAGGAATGGCTCCGGTCATTCGTAGGGGCCTAAAGAATAAACACCTCCTGTTGCAGGCCTCACTGAGGCGGCCCCTCCTGGCTCTGCTCCCCGTCCTTCCCCCCGATCTCTGTGAACGCCTGTGATGCTGTCATTCCGATTCAGCTGGTTTCAATCAAGTTGAAGCTGGTGGGTGGCTTTGCAAGTTGGCTAGACTTATTTTAATTTGAAACCAACAAATGGTAAAAAGAAAGTTAATCATTTAGTGAAGGTAACCTGTTCTATTTTTCCACTACTCCTCCCGCACAGAGAGCTCTCCCTCCCACCTGTCCTTTATAGTACCTGGGTGCCCACCATTATTCTCTTTGCAGTAAAGCCTTGACAGCTCCTGTGAAATTGTAACTATGTTTTTATGCAGGGGAACAGCAAGCCATTATCCTCCAATAGTGTCTTAACACATGTTATTCAGATGAGTCAGCATTCTGTGATGGAGGTACCTAACTGGTCTCAGTGTCAGGAGACCTGGGTTCAAGTCCCAGGTGTGTGATCTTGGGCCACCTCATCTGTTGGGAGATTAGGTTAACAATAGTATCTAAAATTTATTGAACATTTGCCATATAGCAGGGGCCAGACTAAGTCTTTTAGAGGCATTGATTAATTTAATCTTTACAACCATATAATGAGGTGTAGGTATTAATATTATCCCCACTTTAGAGCTTTAGAGGTGAGGAAACTGGCTCTCAGTATATTTCCCTTTCCCAAGGTTCCACAACTGGTGAGTGACAGAGCTAAGACTATCTAACCCTAAATCCCATGCTAAGGGGCCTTCCGCTGCAAGTTTAGCATGTTAGACCAGGAGCGGTGGCTCACACCTGTAATCCCAGCAATTTGGGAGGCCGAGGAGGATGGATCACTTGAGGTCAGGAGTTTGAGACCCGCCTGGCCAACATGGCAAAACCCCGTCTCTATTAAAAATACAAAAATTAGCTGGGTGTCATGGCACACCCCTGTAACCCCAGCTACTCAGGAGGCTGAGACAGGAGAATCACTTGAACCTAAGAGGCAGAGGTTGCAGTTAACTGAGGTCACACCACTGCACTCCAGCCTGGGTGACAGAACAAGACTGTCTCAAAAAAAAAAAACGAGTTGTTTAGCGTGTTAGACACAGATGCCCTTAAACGTGGCAGGAGATTTTAATTGATGCCAGTTCATATGAAGCCAGGGTTCTCATGTCTCATAGGAGAGAGGAGAGGTAGGCATAGGACTTTGAGATATTACATAACCTGCCTGAGACTGTACAGTTAGTAAATGGTAGAAGCAAGATTTGGGCTGAGACCTGCCTAGTGTAAGGTCAGCACTCATAATGGCTACCCTAGCCTGCCCAGTAGAAGACCATTTATATGTGTGCACCTTGTAGCATTTAATACATAGTATGGACTCAGTAAACATAATTATTTATATATAATCTGTATTACTTACTGAATCTGTTATCCATAGGATCCTTTAGAAGTACAGCATGAGAAATGTCCACAAGCTGGGTGCCTTGAGGGTGGGGGAGAACCAGGAGCACCAAAATGTAGGTAGTTGAGATGAACTTGAACTTGACCTGCTTCACAGTTTTGCTAAAGGGTCTGGGTCTTTGGCTCCCATCATCCCCAGTGGATCAGGGCTCTGGTCCTTCAGAACTGAATATGCCAGAAGAAATCAGACATAAAGTAGAAAAACTGCCCCCTTCCTCCAGGACTCTGCAGTGGAGTGGGAGCCCCAGAATGCATGTGTGAAGGACGGTCCATGTGAGCCTGTGGAGAACAGTCAGGCTCATTGGTGAGGTTGGTGTTTTCAGAGGCCCATGTGCAGGATCCACACATGGGCTGTTAGCTTTACAGGCTCACCACCATTGTCAGCCAGCTCCAGCCTAACTCCATGCCATCAATCACAGGCGGAAGCAAGGGAGGGCAACTTGGTACAACCTGCCCTGCTCCTGGAAGACAAATAAAAATTTACATCTTACAGATGGCAGTTTCTCAGCTTCTTCATCTTATACCACAGCGGGTGTGTGTCTCCATGGTGAAGCAGGGTATGGTACAGAGCCACCTCATTTGTGTCTGCAGAGCTTCCAGGCCACTAGCCCTTTGGGATGGACAAAGCTAAATATGGATCTGCTGGAAAAAAGTAATCTGGTATTAATATCATCAGTCCTCTTCTCCTTTTAAAGGGGTCCTCATTTTGGCAAACATCTGAGCCTGGACTAGACAAATGGTCTCTCATTCCACCATTTGTTCATCCAGCAAACATGGACTGAGGGTCATCTAAGTTTCAGGCCTTGTAGTGTGCTTGCTATAGTAATAAGTAAATATTGAAATCATATTTCAATTTATAGAAAACTTTTTATGAAACACATCTTTTCATTGCTCCTCATGGTAGCCTCTTGACAATCCCACTTTTCAATCAGAAAACTGAGGCCCAAGGAGTCTACATACCGTACCCACAACCCCTAGCTAATACGTGGCAGATTCTTCCACACATTATCTCGTTTCACCTTTAAAATAGTCCTGTGAGGTAAATATTGTCTCCTGCTTATAGATAAGGTCATGAGGTTTTGTGATGTTGTACAATTTGCATAAAACAACACAGTCAATTCATGACAGAACCCAGCTTCTAATTCCATAGCTAAGTTCTTTTCCCCAAAAAAGATACATACCCATATTCTTGGAATGTTAGAGTCCAGTTGAATAACAAGATGCAAATACATTAACGTTTTTTAAAGAAAATGGACCTGCTTTTCCTTTTCCTGAGACTCAGAATCCTCTGGCTTCCCTCTTAAAGCACCACTCATCCTTCCTGCCTTCCCCTTTGGTTAAAATGTTCCACGTCTAATAGAGCTGATCTGGTGCACCAGACTTCACAGATAGGTGTCACCACTGAGCCACCTGAAAATTACTTAACTCTAGAGTTTCAGACATCAGCAAATAAATTTATTTCTAGCAGTGTATAAATTAAGCATCCACTTACCATGTTTACTTAGAATTGAGTTTTCTGTAGGGTCTCAAATGTGTTCATAAGTGCTAAAGGACAATGAATAAAAAGAGCAATAAAACTTGTTAAAAGATTTTAAATAACATGCCTGAGAATGCACAGCTAGTAAGTGGTAGAAGGCTGCTTTCAACAAAGACTTCTAAATGGAGGCAAATTTGGAACTGGGCTTTGAATGAAGTACAGCTATTTCCCATATTCAGCTTAATCATCCCAGATGCCATGTCCATAGACAGTAAACTATTTAGCTGAAATGAAGACACTCTTGAAACCTGGGAGATTTTTGTATCTCTGCTCAAAGCTAAAGTTTGGACTTTAACTGGACTATTGTGTATTAAGTACCTACTATGTATGCCTGGTACTACATGAAGCACTTTTACATGCATTACCTTCCTAAATTCTCACAATTTTTCTACACAGTAGTTGTTATTGTACTCATTTTGCACCTGTGGAAACTGAGACCCAGAGAGGTTTAGTAACTTGCCCAAGGTTACACAGCTAATAAGTGATGAAATGGAATTGGAATTCATCTGTCTGACTCCAAGTCCACTCTTTCTAGCATTTCACGCAGACTCTTCATCCTGTGTGTTTGATCTCCACTTGTCCCTGTGGGGTGGGCATCCCATGCTGCCTGTTCAGGCCTAAAATGGGTTTATAGGAGCAAGGATGTTTTCTCTGCGACATGCAGGAGGAAAGGACGTCCACGGGAGAAGGTGCAGCAAAGTAGGGGGCCCCAGTCCAAACGGGTGGCAAACAGACAAGCCTGTCTGAGCAATGGCTTGGAAATCTCCCCTCTGGAGTTAATTTCAGTCACAGTGTCCTTCCTATTAAGTGGAGCAGTTGGTTGGCTGTAGGTGTCAGAATGGCCTTATAAAACTGGAATCCAATCTAATCTCAGGGGAGGGGTGGAGGAGAAAGAAAGAAAGGAGAGGGGAGGAGGGGGAGAAAGAGAGAGCTGGCAGTGTTTACAGGTACTGGTGGGGTAAAGAGAACAATTTGTTAGCTCTCCACTGTTGGTGGCTGATGAAATTCAGACCTGGTTCTGTTTTGTATGGGGAAGCTGGATCGTGGCCGGCTGGAGGTGCTTCCTCATCTACTTTAAGAGGTTTAGCCAGGGCTTTATCTGCCATTCTGGAAAAGGTGGCACTGTTTAGGAATCGTTCACATGTGGGACCTCAAAGTCACTGGGCTGTAATCTACCAGGCTGCTTTTACTCAGCAATGTTTATTGTCTCCAGTGTACCAAGCATCGTGCTAAAGATGTTTCACCAAATTTACTCTTTTTTCTCACCAATTTATGGGATTGAAATTATTATTCCCACTTAAGCTCAATAAAGCTTCCTGGGGTCTCAAAGCTAATACATAGAAGAGTCAGAATTTGAATTTAGATATTTTGCTCCCAAGTCCACATGATTTCCCTGCATCGTGCCTCTTAGTGACCTGCCATAAGAATTTGCTGTGGAAAGGGGCCATAAACAAGGTGCCCTGTGACCTGCTATAAATGTGTGAAGGCATAGAATGATGTATCTATAATCTACTACTCCACCAACTAAAAAAGATAAGATGAAACAAGAAAAACCTCACTTTCCCAAAATGTAACCATTTTTTTTTTTCAAATCTTCATTTATACCCCTTTAAGTGTACCAACACGAACATTTTGGAATCAAAATATGTTATCCATAATTCACTTTTAAGTTCTTTAGCTGAAAAGGGAACTACAGATTTGCAAAGAGTACAAAAAGAAATTAAACATATTTTCCATTTTCCTCCACATCTTAATATTTCTGAACTATTTCTCCACTCTGTGGTCTATAGGGTTACCAAGTGTAGACTCTCCAGCCTGGGAGGATCTTGTTCACCAGCACCTTTCCAGGGATGTGGGCCCTGAGGGCAAACCTCCTGAGGCCAGGCCCTCCTGACCCAGGGGCAGTCCCTGAAGAAGGCTGGTCTTGCGTGCCCATCGGGTGCCCCAGGCCAATAGCCACGCCTCTGCTGCACCATGACGGCATCGAGACCTGGCCTTGATGTAGCAGCAAGGCTGTTTCCTAGCGACCAGGTTGGATAGAGAAAGCCTGAGACCAGCCACCAGGGGCTGGAGTAGAGTCACTGAGCACTGGGCCGACTTGGCAGTCCTTGCAGGAAGCATATGGGACTGAACAGATGGGCTGGGCACAGGCGCCCCGAGCTAGAACCATAAAGGCAAAAGTGGAGCTGGGGAGGGAACAGAGAGAAAGGCAAGGAAGCCAGGTCAGGAATCGGCTCACTGAGCTGGGCTGGGGCTGGGTGCGTTGGGGAAGGCTTGATCCTAGGATCGTGCAGACAAAGGAGCTCACCTTCTGCAGTATTCAGCAGTCCTGTCTGGAAGGTCCCTGTCTCCTGAGGACACCCCCAGTGAGCGGTAGTGGCACTTAAGGCTGTCCTAGGGGGCACTGAGTGACAAGCATGCAAGTGATGATCTTAGGCCGCTTAACACAGCCTCCATAGCAAGAGATCCCATTCCTCAACCCTGTGCTCTCCTTGGCCCACTGAAATGCCTCCCTCTCTCCCTGCTCCTTGTTTCCCCAGCTCAAATAGAAGCATCTATTTTCCGGCAAAGACTGATTTTTTTTAAAAACCAAACCTAAGGGAACTGTAAAGAGATGATGAAAGTCACATGGACACTTTAGGGACATTTTGTTGTAGGGCTAGAATTTTTTTGCAGCACTATTCAGATGGATGGGTTTCTGAAGCTGGCTTGGAATGGTAGAAAAGGTTATAGGAAGTGGGCATTGTCAGCTGCGGAAGAGAAGACTCAGGGTGGCTGGGGAGACTCTGAGTCATAGGCAGGTGTTGAAAACTGAAGAGCTGTTATGTGAAAGAAGGAATTCACTTATTCTCCAAAGGGTAGAACCAGCAGGTGGAAGTTCCAGGGAGTTCAATTTAAGCTCTATTATATGGAAGACTTTTCTTATAATTAAAGCTATCTTAAAATGGAATGGATGCCTTTAGATGGTAGCGAGCTCCCCATCAATGGAGGTGTTCCAGCAAAGACTCAACAACCATCTGGCAGAATGTTGGAGAAGCCATTCAACCACTGAATGAGGTTAGGCCCTTTCCAACCCTGCATGTCTATAACTTTATGAAAGGAGCTGTATTGAATAGCTTAAAAATTTCATTCAAGTAACTCTGAATTTCATGTCCCTAGGCAATTGTCCTTTTTGAATGAGAGATCCTGAAATAGGTATTGTTGAGATCAAAGGTAGCATAGCTGAGAGAGAGAGAGAGAGAGAAACGTTATTATAGATCTAGTTTATTATGAGTCTTTGCCAAGTGCTCAGGTGGCGTTGTCCTGCATGGTTACCTGGGCACGGACAGACAGTGTGTCCTTCAACAAGTTGTGGCAGGACCTGGCCCTGCCGACCCCTCCTCCTACCTGGTGGTGGGTGGGGAGGGGAGGCACAGAGTGTAGTGAAGTGTGACATGAGGCATTTCTTTTCTAGCTCCACCATCCTGTGGCCTGGAAACAAAGACTCGTTCTGGGTCACGGTGCTTCAAGGAGTGCTGCAGCGAGTGTGTGTGTGTGTGTGCGTGTACCCGTGTGTTGTCTTGCGGCAGTGCGTTGTGGGTTGTTGTTCTTTTCCTAAATGGCTTAATGCGCCAATGTTTGTGGAGCATCCTTGGAATCAAAGTGTCTTTGGCGTAATTATTGTTAATTGCGCAGACTATTCTATAAACTCATCCAATTAAGAGAAAGTTATTAACTTTATAAAATATCGCAGGCATCCCACAGTGCCGTGTGTAGATGGAATAACACTTTGAGAGGCCGAGTCAGCGTGAAATATCATGCAAATGAGGAGACTTATTTACCTCTTTTTAAAAATACCACAACGTGCACACTGAGGGGGGCTGGGTTTTCTCTCAGTTAGCCAGAAACTCCTGGGCCAGTGGCCGAGCCTGGAGGGCTTCCCAGCCCGGCCCAGCTTCCCTCAGAATGGGCCCAGAAGTGCCTCTAGTTGAGTCATCCCAGGAGCTCAGAAGGTGTCCCCAGTTCCTTAGGACAGTCTGAAACACCAGCTTTCCAACCCCTTACCAGCTGTGTGACTTTTCAGTGTCTACCTAACCTCTCTGGGCCTCCATTTTCTTCTCTGCAAATCAGAATACTGACCTCCTACTGTTGTGAGGATTCAATGAACTGATACACAGAAAACACTGGGAACAGTGTCTGATGTGTAGTGATAGTCAACAAATTTTGGTGAATGATATCTTTATTATTGCAAGACTCTTGACTATAACTCAATGAAAATGTCAGTATTTCCCCTGAAGTTTCCTCTTATCTGTTACAAGTCTGTAAGAAATTAGAACGTTCCATAACACAAGTCATGACAATATTACTATTTTAAAATCAATCATGATTGGGCCATAATTTCCTAAGAAAACATTTTTAATGTTTACTTTAATAAATGTTTTAATATACATGTCAAAGGACACAGATCATTTAGAGCTTATTGACTTTTCATAAAGTAAACATATCAGTATAATTGTCACTTAGCTCAAGAAATAGAATATCACCAGTACCCCAGGAGTCCCCTTTTGTTCCCCTTCCAGTCACTAACTCCCTCCTCCCCAACCAAAAAAAGCACAAAATCTAATTATGCAAAGTATACTTTTTTGGGAGTCTGGCTTCTTTTGCTCAACCTTATGTTCGTGAGATTCATTCATGGGAGATTCATTCATTCAAAACTGGAACGAACTCAAGTGTCCACCAGCAAAAGAACATACTATGCTATATTCATGTGATGAAATACTATACAACAATGGAAAGGAACAATCTGTATACATCAGCAGCAGTACAGTTTTCCCACTGAGAGCTTGAGGACTGTTTGTCAGGGCTTAGACCAGAGATTACCATAATTCTTGAACCACAAACTATGGCCACCTCCTAATCCCCTGTGTCCAGCTCTAGCAGTGGGATCATTTTCTCCAGCTCTGACTCTCATAAGTGGTCCACAGCCCAATCCGATAAGACAGTAAGAAGTGCATTTGAGTGGAAACCTTGGGAGGTAGTGAGAACCCCATCATTGGAGGCATCACTAGTAGACACTGGAATCCTGCCTACAAAGAAGACTCAGGCATCAAATGACCAATTGGACTGATGATGACCCCAAGATCTTTTCCTTCTTTGTGACTCTGTCAATTATAGGATTACTGTGTTTGATACCCTGAGTGGCTGCAGCCACAAAGCTTGGCAGTGGGACAATTTCAGAGCTGCCTACTTTAGAAGAACAATGTTGATTGTGAGCTGGCTGCCGATCCCAGCTCTGTCCAAGCAAGTACAAGATTTCTAGCAAGAAGACTCATGTCCCTGTTCTGCTGGGGCTCCCTGCACTACTCCCATCCCTGGTCACAGAAGTGACACTCACCAAGTGAACACTCTCCAAAGACCTAAAGGTCACTGATGGGAACCCTAGCCAACAACTACTTGCTAACCTGGCCCAGTCACATGTGGGAAAGTGCATTTGTGAGAATTTCCTTCCCAGGGTAGCGGTGATTTTTTTTTTTTTTTGGGGGGGGGGCTACCCAAAGCATCTGCTTGGGCTTAATTAGTTCCACTCTCCAGATGCACTTCCTTCTACAACCTGATACAACCGGCCATGTTGTTTCACTGGGAATCAGGAACAACTGGTGACCACCAACACCTGAGGGGTGAGAGACCTGCCGTACCTCTCTCTAAAACTGCCCCTGTAGACCAACAGGCTAAGGTCATTGGGACTCCCTCCCTGTACTTGCTCCCTATAGTCACGTCTGCTTGCATGAAATCTTCCCCAACTTGAAGAAAATAAACTGGCTCTGGTCAGAAGTTCATGCAGTGAGGGTCACAAGTTGGATTTGCAGCCAAAAGCTAGCTCCTCTGGCAGGCCCAGCATCCAGGACCTCAGGATGTGATAGAGGCTCAGGAGTGTGAAAGAAGACAGCTCAGGCCAACCGCTCTTCCCCAGGTAGGAGGGCGCACAAGGAGTGTTTTCTTTTATTTTCAACATTATCGTCACCTTCATTTTCTCATTTCACCATCACAGCAGCCAGTGAGTAGGGTACTATTATCTTCATTCTCCAGATGGGAAAACTGAGCCACCAGGGACTCAAGTGGCCCTCCCAGGGTCAACAACTCTTCAATTCCAAGTCTATTGTTTTTAGAAGGACATGTGGTTCAGAATCAGCCTGAGATGGACTATTCCGCTGTTAAGATTCTTTACCAGCTTTTATTCCGTGCAAAATTATCTGGTGCCAAAGTGTGCCCTCTGATTACCTATTGGCATCAGAGGTCCCTGCGCTGCCCTGGGCTTGTCTCTAGCCTAACTCAGCCTCAGGTCGGGCTGCCTGCAGGGGCAGTGCTGGCCACACTGTGAGGGGACAGATGCTGGATCTTGCATAGTGACCATGACTTCTCCTCCCTCCATTCAATAAATGAGCTACATTGTTGCAGGTCAACTTCCCTAAATGTCAAGACCCTGCTCCAGGCTTCCCACTGAAGCAAGGAAGTCAGATTGGGTTGGGCACTGTGAGGACTGGACCATTCCAAATCAACTGCTGATTGGCCACATGACCTTGGGCAAGCCATTTAACCACTTTGAGCCTTGGTTTCTTAAGTCCCACAGGGGACCATGGCGGATAATGATCCTTGCCATATCTTCTTTGTAAGGTTGTTTTAAAGAATCAACAACAGGGGATTCAAGGAGGAAGAACACGAGCAGGTGGAGGAAGAGAAAAGAGAATCAACAGAGACAACTGAAAGCTTCTTGATTAGATAATGTGGCTTTATGTTAGAATCACCACCTGGGAGCTTTTAAAAATCCAAATGGCCACACCGCACCGCAGTACAGTGAAATCAGAATCCAGGCAGTCAGAGGGTTCCACTGGGCAGCCAAGCTAAGAACCAGTGGTGTACAGCACTCTACCAACATAGGGCTGTTGCACGATTGTCATTTCATCTACTGATTCACTCCTGAGGACACTGGGCTGGTGGACACTGGGGATAGAGATGTGAGCAGACGCAAAGCCCGTGTTCTCAAGGAGCTTAGTTGATGGGGAAGACAGGCGTGAATGCAGAACTGTAAACTGAGAGCCTGCTCTGAAGGAAAGAAATGCAGGGAGAGAGAGAAGGGAGGTGCATATATATCTGTCTCCAGGACAGCTTAGTGGCTTTTCTTCCCTGTAGCCTCTTCCCTCCCACCTTTCCAGGAAAGGAAAAGTAACTATAAATATTTAAAAGTAGCCCCTCCTTCACCCAGAGAGCCCCTAAACTTCCCCACACCCCTGCCCCACCCCAGCAGCCAGATCAGGATACAGCTGCTAGGTTTCAGTGGCCCTCCTTCCAGATCCCCACATTTAGGCAAGGGGAGGGGTGGCCGGGAGGCTGCTTGCAGCCTAGACCTCTGAGCTCTGCAGGGGTCAGCTCCCACACCCCCAACCCTGCATACCCTCCCCTGGCTCTGGCAGGAGGTAGCTGGGAAGAGCAGCCTCAGTCTCCAACCCCCTGGGGCCAGTTATATTTGGATGTTAAAAGTAATGACACATCTCCTCAAAGTCCTGCCTCCCGCCTGCCTAACGTGGTAAAGTCTCCTGGCAGGGAGGGGGCTGGCTTATATTTAGGTCTGGCATTCCCTGGTAGGCATCCTGTTCTGAAATGGAAATTCTTTTAATAGCTAGCCAGCCCCGAGTATTTAATGAGCTGGTGGTGACTTTTTGATTTCTTGTTCTTGGTAGAGGACTGTGAGCAGCTTCAGCTAATTAGGGGTCTCCTCTCACAAAGTGTACTGTTTTTTGAGCATGGGGAAGAGGAGAATGCACCCTATCATTCCTCAAGGCCCCCCTTCACCTTTCCCCTTTAAGCTTCTGCCTTACCTTTCTTGTCAGAATTCACCTCTTCCAGGGAGTCTTCCCAGATTTATCCAACCTGCTTCCTACTGTGTCTTTACTATTTCTCCAAAAGCACCCTTGTGTCTTTTTCTGGGGTGCCTGGTGTGTCCCCAGCAACGTCAGCAGTCCTGCAAGAACACTTGTCTCCTGTTTGGAGTCACAGAACGCTAGGTCTGAGTTGACCATGGTGGGGGACAGGAGTCAAGGATCCCTTTAGGAATCTGATGTTAAGGAGGTGGGGTGAGGGGAGCATGGACCCTCCACCCAGGAAAAAATATACATACACACAAAATTGGAAGACAATTTCAGAGGCACACGGACCCTCAGAAGTCCGTCCATGGACCCTAGGTTATCCAGTCTAACCCCCGTGGCTTTCAGGTGGAGTATCAGTGGCCCAGTCAGGGATGGAAAGTGACTTGCCCAAGGTCACAAAACCAGTGAGTGGCAGAACTGGAACTCAAACCCTGGCCTGCTCTCTGACTCCCTCAACCCACCCAGGTGTCTTCCATGAGCACCATCTCTTCATAGGCTCCTCAGCCACCATCTGGGCCACCAAGCCACAGGGTCCAGGGCAGGGTGCTCTGCACCTAAAGGATGCTCACCCCTTGACGATGACCATCCCACAAGGACAGATAGGCTGGTTTGGCCCTGGGCACACCAGGCTTCTGCAGATGCAAGGGTGTGGAAGGAAAGGGGCAGGGCTCACTGGCTGGGGAGGGCTGCTCAGCGTGGCGCTGGCAGTGGGATGCAGGGATATCACCGGCCCACTTGCTCCTGAGCACTTCCGTATAACCAGTATTGATCTCTTTATTGCCTCCTGGAAGGGCAGCTTCATTTGTCAAGCAAAACTACCTTTGTATCTGCAACACAGGAATTGATCCACAGCAGGGACTAGTGGTGTGTTAGGGGTGGGGGTAGGGGGAGGCAGGAGAAGGAAGCAGGCTGGGGAATAGATTGATAGCATGATGCTGATGTGGAAAATGAAAATGGAAACCTTCCAGACTGATGGGAAACATCTGACTTGTCTGATGACATTGCCTGGGTTCTGGGATGGGAATAATGCAGTCTGAAGGTTGGCAGGCTACAGGGAGGCGGTGGGGAGGAAAGAGGCTCTCTCAGCTTTGCCTGCCCAGTGGAGCTCTTTCTGGAAAGCATCTCTGAAAGTCTAAGAAGCCAAGTGGACCTTTTTAACTTGAGCATCATTTGGTTTGATTTTATTCAGTTTATTGAACGCTTACTGTATACAGAGCACTGTTCTCAGGGCTGAGGGGCATACAGAGATGAACAATGTTGGCTTCCTGCTCTCCAACACATCACATCCCGTGTGTGTGTGCGTGTGTGTGTGTGCGTGCGTGTGTGTGTCCGTGTGTGTGTGTGCGCGCGCGTGTGTGTCCGTGTGTGTGTGTGTGTGTGTGTGTGTGTCTGTGTATGTGTGTATGTTGCGGGGATGGCAGGACAGAAAAATCCATAGATAACTCTGATATTCAGCCAAGGAAAGGACTCTCTGGAGATACAGCCTATGGGACAGTGAACAAGGTTAAATTCGACTTGGAGAGCTGGATAGTTTCTTAGAAAAGATACAATGTATCTTAAAGGAAGACTAGGACATCATCAGGCAAGGTAAGGAGGCAAAGGGCACTGAAGGTAAGGGAATGACTTAATAGGCCTAGAGGAATTTCTCCAGTAGTGTAAAGTGATTTGACAACCACTGGATGTGCAGAGAGAAGAGAAAGGAGTTTAAGAGAAGAGTTGGGTTTCCTGCTAAGGTACTAGAAGGGCACTGATAGCATTCACCCAGATAATGAGCACAGGGCAAGAAGTTTGGAGGAGGAAAAGGGTGAGCTGGTTTTACTTTTGTTCAGTCATTCAGTAAAAATGTTGAGTGCCTTCTGTAGGCCAGATACTGCGACTTGCTCTTGGGAAGACCATAGTGATCAGAAACAGACACGGTTCTCATGTCTCATGCAGAACTCATGAGCATCATGGAGCTTAAGAGTCCAGTGGAGAGACAGATATTTATCAGATGACCCCACAAGCCACTGTAAAGATGCTCCTCTGGCAAGAATCATACTCACCATACTCCAAGACCTTGGTCAAGGGGCTGAGAGTAGCCTGGGAGTTCAGACATGGCTTTCCTTCCCCACAGTAGCTGCGCATGGGCTGGGATCTGCAGGATAAGCGGGAGAGAAGGGGGAGAAGAACATCCTGAGTAAGGGAATGGCCCATGCAAAGCCCGAGGCCAGCAAGTGAGGAGGGCGGAGAGAATGAGCTCCCTGAGGAGGCTGACAGGAGGTAGGCTGGGCCAGAACACACAGAGCTTTGTTGGCCATGCAGGGAGTTCTGTCTTTTCTAATTGTGCTGGCCGCAGTGTGGGAAGAAGCACCCTCCTGTGCTGCTGGTGGGGGTGTAAACAGATCCATCCTTAGCAGAGGGAAAATTGGCAGGATATAGAAACGCTGGGAATGCACATACCCTTTGATTCAGCAATGCTACTTCTAGGAATTTACCCTACAGCGATGGAAGGGACCTCTTCATACATGTGTGAAGAAGCCTACATACACATTTGGGGGGGGGTTGGTTTGGTTTGGGGATTTTGGCAGTGTTACTTGTAACAGCTGAAACCTAGAAGCAACTTAAATGCTCAGGAGTAGTTAAATAAATGAATATGACTGTGTGTAATTGAATACAGGGTAACCATTATAAAGGATAGGGTGGCTTTATGTGAACAAATGACAAATAACCTCCAAGATATTTTAAGTGGAAAAAGACAAGCAGAAAAGAGGGGATAAAAGTGCACGTGTCTGGCTATGGGAGGTCCATGCTGAAGATCCCACACCTCCATT
This sequence comes from Macaca fascicularis, assembly GCF_037993035.2. Taxonomy (NCBI): domain Eukaryota; kingdom Metazoa; phylum Chordata; class Mammalia; order Primates; family Cercopithecidae; genus Macaca; species Macaca fascicularis. The sequence continues at coordinate 116,470,885 of NC_088388.1, read as the reverse complement.
ACCTCTTCCTCCCCACCGTCTGTTCTCACAGCTCCATGAGCCCTTGCTACATTTGGTGGCAAGGGGAGGTTGCTCCTGGAGACTAACTAGGTTCCATTTGTAAAGAGATATCCTTGTCAAGGTCTCTGTTTGACTTAGCAACTCATTTGTCAGAAGACCAGGTAAGAGTCTGCACCCTTCCACCTGTTCATAGGACTGGAAGTGTGAGTGTCATGTGGAGTTGCAATGGGGCAGTGAGGGTAGTTTTGGAAGAATATGTGACCAGAAAATATAGTTGTAGCAGCAAAAGGGGGCGGGAGGAACTGGTCTCTGGAATTTCCCATGGACTCAACAGGAAAAGAGCAGAGCAGTCAAGAGTGTCTTGTTGGCATTAAGAATGTGCATAAACAATCTATTGGAAGCAGTCACAATTTCTCTCCCTTTGGTTGGGAACAGCTTGAAAGTCCAGATGCAGAGAGTACTGGTGCCTCCTCGAGGGGGCAGGTTGCTTTTTTGGGTTTGTTTGAGGGGAGGTGGGAATGGAAAGGTTGTCAGTTAAAGAGTGATCACTGGGATAGCCTCATCAGTCCTTGTGAAACATCCATGTAGGTTCTGAGGAGCACAGGGGCAAAGCCAGTTCTGCAGACCCTCTCAGTTTCGACCGTCATGGCCGTGGGAGAAGGCCAGAGTGCAAAGCCAGTCTTCCAGACTGTTCCACACTCCATTCACCACTTTATGCTATCAAACAAACACTGCATTTAAAGCTAAAAGGCAAAATACAAACCAAGAAAAAAATCATTTCAAACAAATATGACAGTGGATAAAAATAAAAATCCTTAAAATACAATGCTCTTCTAGATCATTAGGAAAACACTAACACCCCAAAACAAAAATGGGCAAGGAACATGACAGAGAATTCGCAGAACAAATAAAAAGAGTTGATAAGAACATGGAGAAAAAAACGTCAGCATGGTTGGGCATGGTGGCTCATGCCTGTAATCCCAGCACTTCGGGAGGCCGAGGCAAGAGGATTGTTTGACCCAGGAGCTCGAGACTAGCTTGGGCAACACAGGGAAACCTGGTCTCTACAGTTTTTTTTTTTTTAAATTAGCCAGGTCTGGTGGTGCATGCCTCTGGTCCCAACTACTTTGAAGGCTGAGAGGGGAGAATTGCATGAGCCCAGGAGGTCAAGTCTGCAGTGAGCTGTGATCGCACCTCTGCACTCCAGCCCAAGACCCTGTCTCAAAAAAAAAAAAAAAAAAAAAGAGAAAGAAAAGAAAATCAACGTCTCTGGTAATCAAAAATGCAAATTAAAGCAGGCTGCTATTTTTGCTCTTTCAATTTGGCACTTTTTTGTTTGTTTGTTTTTGAGATAGGGTCTGGCTCTGTTGCCCAGGCTGGAGTGCAGTGGCATGATCTCGGCTCACTGCAACATCTGTCTCCCGGGTTCAAGGGATTGTCCTGCCTTAGCCTCCTGAGTAGCTGGGATTACAGGTGCCCATCACCACGCCCGGCCAATTTTTTTTTTTTATTTTTATTTTTTGTAGAGATGGGGTTTCATCGTGTTGGCCAGGCTGGTGTCGAACTCCTGACCTCAAATGATCCACCCGCCTCAGCCTCCCAAGTGCTGGGATTATAAGCGTAAGCCACCACGCTCAGCCAATTTGGCAGATATTTTAAAATGCATAATGCTCAATGTCAGCAAAGGTGAGAAGGACACTTCAGTACACTGCTGGTGATAGTAAAGAGTGTACCTATTTATGTAAAAATAGTACCTATTTATGGTGATGTCTGTCAACAGAGTCTTAAGAACATTATTTCCTGTAGACCTGATAACTTTATTTCTATGAAGGTATCCTAAGAAAATAATCAGAAATACAGATGAAGACTTATGCTACTGAAAAAATCAGACATAGTCAAAATACTCAACAATGGGGAATTATTTAAATACATTTCAGTACATCCACACAATGGACTAGCTCGTGGGCATCCTATGTGCTGGTTTATGAAGAATGCTCAAAGATGTTAAAATGCTCTCATATAATGTTAAGTGAAGTTAGCAGGAAATATAACCATGTAGGAGATAGTCTCAACCATATTAGATATGTGTGTGTTTATATATACACATATAAAAAGAGAAAATGGTATTAAGACACCAAAATGTTAATAGAGAGGGTTGGATTGTGGGTTTCAATTCTTTCTTTTATAATTTTCAATATGTTTCCATTTTTTAATAAGTATGCTTCATTTTTATCATCAGAAAAAATTATTCAATAAAAGTTACATCTATTTGCAAGGCTGTGTTCACCATATCAGATCATTAAGTACTGGCACCATCCTTCCATTGTGCGATTGTTCTATTCTGCAATTGTATTGCTGTTACACTTTACATTTGTTCGTCTCTGTACCCCCCCTAGATTTCCCCACTAAGTGCTATCATCCTGCTGTCTCCACAGTGCTTGGCCCAGTGTCCTTACACAGTGGGTCTCAAGACACATGTCATGGGTCAGAATTTACCCACTACAATGTAGATGAAACGTCTTTTAGCCCTCATTCCCTCTGGTGCAAGTGGAGAGAGGAGGTCTCAAGCTCATCATGTAAAGAAAGACAGTTTAAACTGTCTTCCAGTTTAAACACTCTAGTGGGATTTCATGCATACGTGCTCTTGTGAGGTTCACGTTCTTTTTTTTTTTTTTTTTTTTTTTTTTTTTTTTGAGACGGAGTCTCACGCTATTGCCCAGGCTGGAGTGCAGTGGCGCGATCTCGGCTCACTGCAAGCTCCGCCTCCCGGGTTCCCGCCATTCTCCTGCCTCAGCCTCCTGAGTAGCTGGGACTACAGGCGCCCACAACCGCGCCCGGCTAATTTTTTGTATTTTTTTTAGTAGAGACGGGGTTTCACTGTGGTCTCGATCTCCTGACCTTGTGATCCGCCCGCCTCGGCCTCCCAAAGTGCTGGGATTACAGGCTTGAGCCACCGCGCCCGGCCGGTTCACGTTCTTTATTAAGATTCTTTTCCCTATTGACAAGGACCCTTGATTCTCCCTAACCAAAATGGCTACTGAGTGCAGGGAAACTCATCCATCCCCATGGCATTGAGAACAGGCCCCTCTGGTTCCTATGCTGCCCTCCTGCTGTGGGGTCCTCCCTCACCGTCTGTACTAAGGTCTGGTGTGACTCAAAGTCTCAGCACAGATAAGATGTGGGGGTTGCTCCCTGGGAGCCAGGCCCTTCCACCTGCTGCTTAGGCACCTGCCTCAGCCTTCACTGGGGAGCTATGGATCTCCCTGCGACTGGCAACTCGTCTCTCCATGCTTCCACTTCCCTGCCTGCACCTCTGTAGCCAGTCCCTTCACCAAAGCTCTGCTTTTGAACCATCTGAGTTGAATTCTGTCCCCTGCTGGGCCCCTGGCTGATACAGCAGTGCATGGTAGTCTCTGCTGTGGATGGTGGCTCTCTGGTGGGTAGCATCTGTTGGGGGTGTCAGTGGCAGAAACCCAGGCCAGAACACTAGACCTACATGTAGTCCTTTTCTCTGAGACTGGCAAGCGTGACCTCCGCTCTAGGTCAGTGAGCTGCTACCCCATTTGCATCTCTCCTCCCGCTTCCTGTCAGGCATGTCTGGCCCAATCTTCAAGGTAGATAGACTCAGCCACAGAGCATGAAGAGGCCGTGTTGGTGTCAGGAGATAAGGCCACAGGGACTTACCACCGCTGGGGTCGAGGACAGCCACATGCAGGTCCCGGAAGAGAGTCAGTCCCCTGCCCTGCTGCCCTCCCCCAGCTGCTGTGCTCTTTACAAAGGAGGCCTTCTCTGCTGGGCATTTCACTAGTGCCCAGAACACTGTCTGGTCCCAGTAGATGGTGAGGCTCCTGAGGGCGGGGCTGTGATTTTGTCAGTTCCTCATTCTCACCGCTTAGCACTCCGCCTGGCTAAGCATTGGCTGACTCAACCAGTCAACACTCTCCCTTTTGTCTAGTTTCCTACCAAATGTCACCCTCCTTCTGTGGTCTACTGAACAGGCACCATCCACACAGAGCCCTTCCTGAATGAAGAAGGGCTGAAATTCCTGATTAGCAATTTTGAAGAAAACGGACATCAGAATCAGAATCCAAATTTGCCTCCTCAAGATGCAGGGATGGGCTAACTTTTGCAAGATTTGCAGTGCAATAGAGGTAATCGGGATCCTTAAAATCTCCTGTCCAAGAGAGAAGAGGGGGCCTCTGACTTACTGATCATCCATGGAACCAGAGCAGAGTCTGGGTGCAGGGGTGGAAGGATGGATGGAACCCATGTCAAATGAAGAATGCCGTTTTTGAAAAATGGATATATCTAAGAGAAGAGAGAATATTCTGGAGAGTTTTATAACTACCTCAAATACTTGAAGTGGCATTGGGTAAAAAACAGAGCGCCTTTATTTAAGGATGTAACTACAATCAGTGGGCGAAAGTGAAAGAAGTGGGGTTTAACTCATCAATCAAGGTTTTTGTTTGTTTGTTTTGTTTTTTAATTTTTTTTTATTATACTTTAAGTTCTAGGGTACATGTGCATAACGTGCAGGTTTGTTACATATGTATACTTGTGCCATGTTGGTGTGCTGCACCCATCAACTCGTCATTTACATCAGGTATAACTCCCAATGCAATCCCTCCTCCCTCCCCCCTCCCCATGATAGGCCCCGGTGTGTGATGTTCCCCTTCCTGAGTCCAAGTGATCTCACTGTTCAGTTCCCACCTATGAGTGAGAACATGCGGTGTTTGGTTTTCTGTTCTTGCGATAGTTAGCTGAGAATGATGGTTTCCAGCTGCATCCATGTCCCTACAAAGGACACAAACTCATCGTTTTTTATGGCTGCATAGTATTCCATGGTGTATATGTGCCACATTTTCTTAATCCAGTCTGTCACTGATGGACATTTGGGTTGATTCCAAGTCTTTGCTATTGTGAATAGTGCCGCAATAAACATACGTGTGCATGTGTCTTTATAGCAGCATGACTTATAATCCTTTGGGGATATACCCAGTAATGGGATGGCTGGGTCATATGGTACTTCTAGTTCTAGATCCTTGAGGAATCGCCATACTGTTTTCCATAATAGTTGAACTAGTTTACAATCCCACCAACAGTGTAAAAGTGTTCCTATTTTTCCATATCCTCTCCAGTGCCTGTTGTTTCCTGACTTTTTAATGCTTACCATTCTAACTGGTGTGAGATGGTATCTCATTGTGGTTTTGATTTGCATTTCTCTGATGGCCAGTGATGATGAGCATTTTTTCATGTGTCTGTTGGCTGTATGAATGTCCTCTTTTGAGAAATGTCTATTCATATCCTTTGCCCACTTTTTGATGGGGTTGTTTGTTTTTTTCTTGTAAATTTGTTTGAGTTCTTCATAGGTTCTGGGTATTAGCCCTTTGTCTGATGAGTAGATTGCAAAAATTTTCTCCCATTCTGTAGGTTGCCTGTTCACTCTGATGGTAGTTTCTTTTGCTGTGCAGAAGCTCTTTAGTTTAATTAGATCCCATTTGTCAATTTTGGCTTTTGTTGCCGTTGCTTTTGGTGTTTTAGACATGAAGTCCTTGCCCATGCCTATGTCCTTTACCTAGGTTTTCTTCTAGGGTTTTTATGGTATTAGGTCTAACATTTAAGTCTCTAATCCATCTTGAATTAATTTTCGTATAAAGAATAAGGAAAGGATCCAGTTTCAGCTTTCTACTTATGGCTAGCCAATTATCCCAGCACCATTTATTAAATAGGGAATCCTTTCCCCGTTTCTTGTTTTTCTCAGGTTTATCAAAGATCAGATGGCTGTAGATGTGTGGTATTATTTCTGAGGACTCTGTTCTGTTCCATTGGTCTATATCTCTGTTTTGGTACCAGTACCATGCTGTTTTGGTTACTGTAGCCTTGTAGTATAGTTTGAAGTCAGGTAGCGTGATGCCTCCAGCTTTGTTCTTTTGACTTAGGATTGTCTTGGACATGCGGGCTCTTTTTTAGTTCCATATGAACTTTAAAGCAGTTTTTTCCAATTCTGTGAAGAAACTCATTGGTAGCTTGATGGGGATGGCATTGAATCTATAAATTACCTTGGGCAATATGGCCATTTTCACGATATTGATTCTTCCTATCCATGAGCATGGTATGTTCTTCCACTTGTTTATGTCCTCTTTTATTTCACTGAGCAGTGGTTTGTAGTTCTCCTTGAAGAGGTCCTTTACATCCCTTGTAAGTTGGATTCCTAGGTATTTTATTCTCTTTGAAGCCATTGTGAATGGAAGTTCATTCATGATTTGGCTCTCTGTTTGTCTGTTACTGGTGTATAAGAATGCTTGTGATTTTTGCACATTAATTTTGTATCCTGAGACTTTGCTGAAGTTTCTTATCAGCTTAAGGAGATTTGGGGCTGAGACGATGGGGTTTTTTAAATATACAATCATGTCATCTGCAAACAGGGACAATTTGACTTCTTCTTTTCCTAACTGAATACCCTTTATTTCTTTCTCTTGCCTGATTGCCCTAGCCAGAACTTCCAACACTATGTTGAATAGGAGTGGTGAGAGAGGGCATCCCTGTCTTGTGCCAGTTTTCAAAGGGAATTTTTCCAGTTTTTGCAATAAAGGTGTTTTAACCCTCAGGGCTATTCACAAGGAGAGCAGGCAGTTTTCAGGGCTGTGCCCTCTCACCGCAGGGGAGTTTACACTGAGGCCGTGAGAACTTCTCCAAGGAAGAGAATGTATTCCTAATCCCTGATTTTCTGTCTGGTCCTAAGGGGGTTAAAAAATTACTTACAGGCCGGGCGCGGTGGCTCAAGCCTGTAATCCCAGCACTTTGGGAGGCCGAGACGGGCGGATCACGAGGTCAAGAGTTTGAGACCATCCTGGCTAACACGGTGAAACCCCGTCTCTACTAAAAAATACAAAAAACTAGCTGGGCGAGGTGGTGGGCGCCTGTAGTCCCGGCTACTCGGGAGGCTGAGGCAGGAGAATGGCGTAAAAACCCGGGAGGCGGAGCTTGCAGTGAGCTGAGATCCGGCCACTGCACTCCACCCTGGGCGACATAGCGAGACTCCGTCTCAAAAAAAAAAAAAAATTACTTACAGAGAAATCTCAGGAGGGAAGGAAAGAACCCTGTACGACTGGGAGCCCCCAACCCATAGTTTACCTGAGAACTCAGCAGAGGAGTCACCACGGCTCTGCGGGGTCTCCTGGGACCACTGCAAGAATAATTTCCCACATACCCAAAAGTGGAGCTCAGCCCCCTGCCCCATGCCCCCCGTTGTTATACAGAATGGAAACCTGAGACTAGAGAGTGGAAAGGACAATAATGACACTGTTGCTGTGTTCTCAGCACTTCCAGGCCCTGGACTAGGTGATGTACACCCCATCTCCAACCCATCTAGGGGGTTAGGATTGGCCTCCACTGATAGATAAGGAAATTGAGGCTCAGGAAGATTAAGTGACTCTGCCCACCCACAGCCCCGCACCCAAAATGGCACAGCTGGAAAGATCCCAAGCCAGGTTTCAAGTCCAGGTCGTCTGGCTCCAGCAAGTTCTCTACAACTCCCCTGGGGCAGGAGGTCTTCACCTAGACAGCGCAAACTCAAGTCAGAATCCCTTTCCTCACATTCTTGCCTCTTCCCTTTGTCCCAAACCTCCCTGTCACTGGTTCATCCACCCACCCCCACTCAGACACCTCTTCCTCCCATCACAGGCTCTCCCGACCTAAATGGAGAAATCTAGTCCAACAACGACAGACTCCACGTGCCCAGGACTAAAAGAAGCCAGGTGGCGGAGTAAATGAAAGTTGGCCGAAGGCCTTTGCTTAAGTGCTTTCCATTCGGCCTGTCTTTGCATTCTGGGCAGTGCTGGGTTTGTGTGTGACTCTGTGCATGGGGAGAGGGCTCTGTGCTTATGGCAAGAGCAGCTCCCAGAGCTTGGGGATAGAGGATTGATTTTAGGATGGGGAGGCTGGAGCTGAGCTCAGGAGGTGTGGGCATGGTCAACCCCATCTTTCCAGTCTCATCAGTGACTCTGGGAAATGTTTGTCGGACCAGCCCTGCCGTGGGGTGGGGGTAGTGGAGAGAATCAAGGAGAAGGGTGGTGCTGATCTAAAACCCGGCAGCAGCCAGGCATGGTGGCGTGCACCTGTAGTCTCAGCTACTCCAGAGGCTGAGGGGGGAGGATTGCTTGAGCCCAGGAGCTTGAGGCTGCAGTGAGCTATGATTGTGCCACTGCACTCCAGCCTGGGAGACAGAACCAGACCAGGGAGTAGGGAGAGGCAGAGTAGAAAAAAGAACGATACTCTTCTTTGGCTGTCATGGCTCCATCAAGAAAAGCCCCCTGGTCAGGTTCCTCCCCAAACCCACAGCCAACAGACAGCCTGTGTGCCACAGGCCAGGCAGTGGCCATCCCCAGGGCACCTGCCTCACATCCCCATGGCAGGGAGCCCTGGATCCCAGACAGGTCCCGTTGCCAAGGAGCCACAGGCAGACAGACCGGCATGGGGGAGATCTGTTTCCATTTCCAGTCTCTGGCTCCTTCATCCCCGGCTCCTGGGACAATCAAGCCACTTGGCTTCCCGTCTCATCTGCCACTGGAGCCCTCACAGAGAAGCTAGAACTAGTAGGAAAGGCAGGCGGAGAGCAGGATTCAATGAAGGGAAAGATGTCTGTGAACAAACGGGCTTGGCCTGCCCCATCTGAGCATGAATAAATAAACAACTGCAATGATAAGCTGGCCGCCTTGCCACACAGCTCCGCCAGCCAAGGGAGAATTCCTTCAAAAGAATGGAGCCTGGTGCCAGTTCATTATTTATGAGCAGGGCCCACCAAGGTGGGGCCTCTGTTGTTTGTTGCAATTTAACACAGGCCTCGGTGGAGAGGGAGGGAGGGGCAGGTGCTGGGCAGGTGCTGGGAGGGAGGGAGGGAGATCTCTGTGCAGCAGCCAAAAGCAGTAAGAGGTCAAATTCATAGCGATCATCTCAGAAACATGCTCACCCTTTCTCGGTGACAAAGGTCTGGGTGTGGCAGCCGTGTTGGACCGCTTCTCACAAATGGCACCGCTCTACCCCCGGTCCATCAAATCAATGGATGCCACCAAATGTTCAATTCAGTGAGCATGTACAGAACACCTGCTGTGGGTCAGCTGCTGTGCAAGTGTGCTAGGGCTCATGAAGATGGATGAGATGCCTGCATTATCTGTAAGGAGCTCCGGCTCCAGAATATCTGGGTGCAAGAGGCAGTCTGCTTGGGAGAAACACCACTTTGAGTCAGACAGGCTGGGGTTTGAATATCAGATCTGCCAGTGCCCAGCCGCAGGGCCCTGGCCAAGTCATCTGTCCAGCTGAGCTCCCTCATCCATTAAATGGAGCCAATAATGCCTTCCTTGAGGTGTCATTTTAGCGATTACAGATAAGATAGCTGGCCTATTTCCTGGCACATGGTAGCTGCGCAATGAATTCAAGCTGCTGATGGTTGTGATAGTATTTGACCCTCATACAAATATCTTGATCTTCAAGATCATTCAGGAAATTTCTCTTTTTTTTCTGCTTTTATCCAAAACTTTGGCATCTCTTAGTAAGTCTTAGAGTAGTCTTTGTTACCCAGAATGATTCCACTATTGGCCTTACTGGAAGAAAGGAGTTGGTCTCCCCTTTTTGAATTTAAACATCTTCCTTCAGAATGAATTCTGCTATATTACCTTTATGACATTAGCCTTATGCTTTAGGAAATAATAATATCAAATATTTATTCATTGAGTGTTTGCTATGTGTCAGGCACTGTGCTAAGTGTCCTATATCCACTATCTCATTTGATCTTCACAGCAAACTTTGGCATAGGTAGTTCACTATCACCATTTTACAGATGAAGAAGCCGAGGCCTAGAGAGGTTAACTTGCCCACAATCACACAGCAGGTGATGGAGCAAAGATCCATGTAAGCCTGACCCAGAGCTCTTCACCACCATGTGATTTACACGTGGGATTTCCTTACCTTGGAAGTCATGCCCACCGCCATTTGATTCAGGATAGCAAGGCCACAGATGGACAAAATTGGGACCAAGGGCACCACCAGCTTTAGGATGAGGATTGCAGCACACTTAGAATTTCGAGGCCAGGAACTGGCAGATTCTAATTTCCTGCCATAGCCAGGTTGGGAGACTCTGTGTCAGTTCCTGATATGGGACCTTGTACTGGTCTCTAGTTTGGGGATTTTTTTGTTGTTTGTTTTGTTGAGACAGGGTCTCACTATGTCCTTGAGCTGGAATGCAGTGGATGCAATCATGGCTCACTGCAACCTCTGCCTTCTGGGCTCAAATGATCCTCCCACCTCAGCCTCCCAAGTGGCTGGGACTACAGGTTCACGCCACCACACCTGGTTGTGTTTTTTTGTTTTTTGTTTGTTTGTTTTTGTAGATTCAGGGTTTCACCATGTTGCCCAGGCTGGTCTTGAACTCCTGAGCTCAAACAGTCTGCCTGCCTCGGCCTCCCAAAGTGCTGGGCTTACAGGCGTGAGCCACCCCACCTGGCCTCTGACTGTTACTTGTGTGTGAATTCCCATCATCCCAACTAGACTGTGAGTGATTCAATGGGAGGGGCTGGCAACCAATCAACAGTACATATTGGGCACCTGCTGTATACCTCACCTTGTGCTGAGTGTTGCAGAGTTGAAAGAGAGGGATCCTTGGATCTAGTACGGTGGCTCACACCTGTAATCCCAGCATTTCAGGAGACTGAGGCAGGCAGATCGCTCGAGCTCAGGAGTTCAAGACCAGCCTGGGCAACATGGTGAAACCCTATCTCTACCAAAAATACAAAAATTAGCTGAGCATGGTGGTGCATGCCTGTGGTCCCGGCTACTCTAGAGGCTGAGGTGGGAGGATCACTTGAACCCGGGAGGCGGAGGTTGCAGTGAGTCGAGATTGCACCTCTGCACTGCAGCGTGGGTGACACAGTGAGACCCAGTCTCAAATAAATAAATAGAGGGACCCCCCCCCCCACCTGCCAGGAGTCACAGGCAGCTGGAGGGCAGAGACACACACTTGTGGCAAGACAACCAGCCACTCCAGGCCATGTGTGCCCAGGGCCTGCTGTGGAGCAGAGGGAGCATTCTTGGCTGGCACCAAGTCAGACATCTCCCATACCTGGGAACACAAAGTAGGTGCTCAAACCTACTTGATGAATTAAACTTCCTGTTTTTAGAGGTCACGAGAAGGCAGCACCTCTGGGCCATGCTCAGCTGAGGCTGCTGATTCTGAGGTGGGACCAGAGATAGTCAGGAGACATGACTTGCCAAGAGAAATGAGCTTGGGCTTTGTAGGTTCATGGCCTCATTACAGCAGCAGGGAATGTAGTGAGAGTAAAGGGTAATTCTTCCAGCCCCCATTTGGGGATTGGACACAGGGCCTTGCTGTCACATAGACCTAAACCCAGGATAGATGACACTCAGCTGGGTTGGCCTAGACCCCTAGGGTCCCCAGATGGCTCCATCCCAGAAACCGATGAATCAAAACCAGCCCTGGGGAAAACATGAGGAAGGCCAGGCTCCCGAATGCAGATTCCTCATCCTGTATTTTCCCTCCTGCTGGAGAAACCAGGTCTCATGTGTTCAAGGGCGTGACATTCTCATGTCTCTCTCATTCCCTTCCTTTATAATCAGTGCTTATTCTCAGAAAAGGCTGCAGAAACATATTCTTATTAAGGGGTAAATAACTGACCACATTCTATAGCGTTGCCTCTCTCAGGGGTATTTGCATTTAAACCAGAATCTGTGGTTTAAGTGAAGGGAATAAAACACAGATAGTGGAATTTCAGATCCTGGCAAATACAGAACGGTGTTTTGGATGGCGTAGTGTTTCTGGAGCTTCCACAATTAACACCACCTAATCTCACTAAATGTAGGCTGGTCCTGATCTTGTCCATCTCAACTGGGCCCTCTCGGCCTCCGAAGGTGAAGGTCGGTCTCCCTGCTGAAGAGTTTTTGTCCTCTCCTCAACACACTCTGGTGGTTTTCGAACCCTGATTTTGTGATAGGCCCGCAAAGGGTTCATGATCCAGGGTTGAGGAGTTGCCTCTGGGTCTTTTTCTTTGTCTCTCTGTTTCTGAGGACAGAAATGCTGAACCAGCCCAACAAGGCGTGGTAGCGTTTGTAGCTTACTGTGGTTTATTTGGAGCTAGAGGTGGGGGTGGGGACAGAGGAGCAGTAGTTGGTGCGGGTGGGGGCTGGGAACAGCTGGAGTGCCTTTGAGGGAGCAGCTGCCATAGAGGCTTCTCTGTGGGTGTACAGCAAAATGGTGGCTTTTAATACTTTTCAAGGGATAATCTCATTCGATAAATCCAGCTGAGGAGGTGGGAACTACCCTCGGATGATTCCTGCCCTCCCTCCCGTCCTCCTGCAGGGCCCTCCCAAGACCCTTCCCGGTGCCCAAGCACACCTGAGTCTGTGGGATCCCTATACTTCCTCCTTACCCCTCCTCCTCATCCAGCTCTGGCCTCCTGGCCTCCTCCAGTGGCCAGCCAGGGCAGTAGAAAAGGTTCTCGGCCCTTCATAAATCACCTTCTCCCTGCCTGGAAACACCCAGAGAAAGGAAGCTGCCATCTCCACAGCCACGTGGCACGGCTACCAGCAATGCCAAGAGATAATGACAGGTTGAGTGTTCTCTGCCTAGTGAGGACTTGCATGCAAATGACTCCACTCTGAATGGACCTAATTGTCACCGCCTGATGTGGTGGCTCAGACCACCTCCTCCTCCCTCCTCTGGTGGGGAGGAAGTGGAGCAGGGAGCAAAGGGGATCCTGTGGTGTGGGGGAGGGATGGACTCAAATGGCCCCTGGGACCTGGAGCCCGAGGGAGAAGGAAGCTGGCATTTCCCCTCTGTGGGCTGGGCCTGCTAGTGCACAGCTGTGGCGAGAGTGGGGATTTGCTCCCCGACGTGATCCAGAGTGAGATTCGGCTCTACAACCGTAAATCCCTTTATGCATCGCAACTCAGCCGTGAGAGGCAGTCACGTGCCTGCAAGATGTTACCGCTTGGCCAGCCAGGCCCAGGCAGAGAAAGGAGAGGTTGCAGGGAGCAAGGCAATGAAGATCCTCCCTGTGTGCTGCAGGAAGCCCTGCCCCAGCTTGTCCCCAGGAACTCCCGCCGGCAACACAGGCAGAGCTGGGCATGGAGACCTGGCAAGGAAGACGTGAGGGTGGTCAGGAGTAGAGAGAGCCAACACTTACAGAAGGCTTCCTTCATTTCAGATGCTTTTCTACATATGTTTACATGACATGTATGAAGACTCATTCCCTTCTCACTGTATCTCTACCATGTGGGCTCTATGGTTATTATCCCCAGTGTTTGCACAAAAGGAAGGGGAGGCACAGAGAAGTGAAGGAATTTGCTCCAGATGACACTTTTTGGCAGAGCCCAGATTCAAATACAGAGCCTGGCCCTAGACCTTCCGTTGTGCTCTTCCACCTCCCTCTGGGAATGCACCGCTTACCTGGTGCGCTCCTGGAGTCAGAGCAGCTGGATGAGTCCCGGATGCTAAACTGGGCTTCAGTGTCTGTCTCTGAGTGAGTAAGCATGCATCGCTATTGATGGAGTGTTTATACATCTCTGTGCATTGCATGCCCATTTTCTGACGCAGCTGGACATCCTCTGGTCTAACCAGAACCAGGGTCCTGCAGCTCTTACTGAGTTGAATTCTGGAGTGGAGTCCATGATAATGAAGAAAGCACAGAGTGGTGGCAGATGTCTTGTGTTGAGGAAGAGAAGGCTGAGGAAGAACCCAGTGAATATGTTCACATGGTGTAGAGAGGGGCTATGGTGCTGCTAAGCAGAGAGGGCTCTAAACCCATCCCAAACATCGCCTTTTCACCCATTTACAATTCTGGGTTTCATATGTGATTTCACTTGGAGAAAGGCATTCATACTCCAAAGAAAAGTGTCCGACATTAGAATATTCCAAAGTGTCTATTCTACAGTGCTATGAGAATGGGTAATAAGGAGCCACTGAAAACTTTGATTAGGAGAAGCCATTTGGAAATCCTCCTCCAGTCACAAGTATCCCAGTGAATAAGAAGGTATATGGGCCAGAACTAAATGTGGCCATCCACTAGCTGAGAGGGCTGGCTAGTGAAGGGGAGGTAGCTGCCCATTCCCCTGGTAGCAACCAAAATACAGGACTGGATCCAGTGTCCCCTCCTCAGAGTTATCCTAGGAAATCAAGGAACAAGAGGTGAAATTCACCCGTGAGGTACTAAGAAAAGATTTCTGGTTTTGCAGCTACTGCCCTGATATTTACCCCAAGCTGCAACAGAATGTTTCATTGTTAATTGGTCAGGAATTCCCTAATCACTGAAAGGAAACTGGCATTGAGATCTGTATTACTATGATAATTCTGTAATTCTGCTGCATTAGTGTTATTAAATGTCACTGAGCGATTGCTTTCCCAATGGTTAAATTTTTAGTGCATTTATCCTTTCAAAACTTTAGGCACCAACCCCCCAGAAAGATACCACCAAAAATCCTGTTCCAAAGTGGGATAGTCAGAATGCTGCTTAAAACTCCCGGAGCTCCTAATCAGTTTAAACCAAAGCCATTCAGCCCTGATTTTGAGATCATGACAAACTCGCTTTGTGCCCAGGAAAAGGGATGAAAGTTGGCGCTGCCCCTCCTTGCCACACAGAGTGCCTCCCTGCTCCCTTTTTTCCCCTCCTTCAGCTCCTTCCTCCACCCACCCCAAACCCTGAAATTATATAGACAAGAGCAAAGATATGTTTGGACTTTATGTTTGGGGAATAAGAGAGATCAGTTGGATTAGTCTCTGAATGAAGGTGAAGATGAAGATTCCCAGTGGGGCATGGGGGACCATAATAGACCCCAGACCCATTTCAACCCAGCTTTCACGGCTGCATGTTGGACAGCTGCAATCTCCTAAGTCACCTAGATGCCTATGGTATAGCCAGGCGTAGCTTGGATTGGGATGTCAGAAAAACCTGAGTTCTAATGCTTACTTTGCGCTTCAACCTTGGGCAAGTTAATGAACTAATTCCTGCTCTTTAGTTAAGTGGGGTAATAAGTTATATGCCATAAAATAGGGGAAAACATCAAGGTTCTATCAAAACTACTATCTTTTTAATTTTTTTCTTGTACAAATTCGTTAGACCAAAAAGTAATCCCCTTGGAAAATTTCAGGAAATGACCAGGGTAGGGAGATCTGCTAGGCTGGCATTCCAGGTCTCATGTTCTTGGACAATGGGGGAGAAGGGAGAGAGGAGAGCCAGAGAGAATGTTTGAAGGTTTCATATTCCGCTTTCTTTTATAAGCTGTGACCATCCACATGTTGGAGGAAAATGTTAATTAAATGACCAATAAATATTTACTTTTTTTTTTTTTTTTTTTTGAGACTAAGTCCTGCTCTGTCACCCAGGCTGGAGTGCAGTGGCCCCATCTCGACTCACTGCAACCTCCACCTCCCGGGTTCATGCCATTCTCCTGCATCAGCCTCCCAAGTAGCTGGGACTACAGGCTCCCGCCACCATGCCCAGCTAATTTTTTTATTATTATTATTATTAGAGACAGGGTTTCACCGTGTTAGCCAGGATGGTCTCCATCTCCTGACCTCATGATCCACCTGCCTCAGCCTCCCAAAGTGCTGGGATTACAGGCGTGAGCCACTGCGCCCAACTACTTCTTTAATATATATATATAGTATCAGGACTGGCCTGTGTTTAGGGATTGGGCCTGGAATATTTCTATATGCTCTGTATGCCTCGGCTCAATATGTCTTTGGTTGCATTTTTTCTTTTTTTTCTTTAAGTAAAGACAATATTCCCAAAGGTGTAAAAAAGGACTTGAGTTTTGGATGATTCTGAAGTTGACAATTTTCTTTCTAAGTTAGAGAAGGAGAATTAAGGGGCAAAAATAGGAGGTCAGGAGAAGGCAGCAGCCAAATGAAAAATCAGAACTAGCTGGGTGTGGTGGTTCATGCCTGTAATCCCAGCACCTTGAGATGCCAAAGCGGGTGGATCACTTGAGGTCAGGATTTGGAGACCAGCCTGGCCAACATGATGAAACCCTATCTCTACTAAAAACAACAACAACAACAACAACAAAAATAGCTGGGTGTGGTGGTGCACGCCTGTAGTCCCAGCTACCCAGGAGGCTGAGGTGGGAGAATTGCTTGAACCTGGGGGGTGGAGGTTACAGTGAGCCGAGATCGTGCCATTGCACTCCAGCCTGGGTGACAGAGTGAGACTCCGTCTCGGGAAAAAAAAAAAAAAAAGAAATAATTCCTAGGTCCTCCCTCCTGCAGGCTGGCAAGGACCTTGGTCTCTAACTCAGGTTGATCTCAGCTGCTCATGGCCCTGCTCCCACACACCTGCCCCCCAGTTTGCTTCTTGCAGCGGTGTTTCTAGCAAGTAAGGTGACTGAGGCCATTCTGGCGCTGTCCCCAGTCCTGAAATGCCACCAGTTCCTGTCTTAGTGATTAAAGTGGCTCTCGAGTGCTCCCCCCTAGTCAGCTGTTGTGTGGAAACTAATTTCCATATAATAACATTTTGTTATTTGTAATAAATCATACCCACAGTAAGGTGACTGGGTTATGTCATTATTTGCAAACCTACAGAATGTAATTATCATATGTCGGAAAACCTCCATGCAGAACGGTGCTGTTCCAGCCGCAGCACCGTCCAATAATAATAAAAATTTATATTGTGCTTTATGGGACTGCTCATCACAGTCACTGTTCTATGCCAAGGGAAAAGAAAGCCCACCGCAGGGACAAATTCACAAACGGGCAAACTTTGTAAATGCCAAACTAGTTGATCCCAAAGCTAGCTACTAGGTTTCCTCATCTTTTTTCCTATGAACCCTTTATAGTAACAGACTGGGTGTCCAGGTTTGCCTCTGCATTCAAAACGATGAAAACAATTAAAAGGAGTTTCCCTTTTATGCATTAAGTACACATGCATCAGCCTTGACTGATGTTTGTTCACAAAGACTAGATTTTTGAACAAAATACCTGCATTGTTCCTTTTCACTACTCTTTCCCTGTATCCCTGTCTTCGCCTCCCACACCTCATCTTCTTTTCCCTTAGAATAGGTGCTTCTATTGCCTTCTGTGAACATAGTAATGCAAGTTCCATGAGCAGTAAATGAGGGACATGTTGATTATCCATCATCTTGCATCTGTTTCCAAAATGTCCTCTCTGGTTGAATTTCACCCAAACATAGAAATATGTGATTTCCATTAGCAATGGGCTCCCCAGTTCTATCTCTCCTCCCCGACCAGACACATGTGTGTCTAACCCTTTGGCATGTCCTACTAATTTATTTTTTTTTCTTGAGAAGAATGGCATGTTCTGCCTGATCAGAAAATGCTCTGAACTCCCAGGGAGGTTGTGTTTCCTGGTAGAAATCCCAGTAAGAGCAGAGTCTTGTAGTTTCAAAAGATCTGGGCTTAAGAGTAGCAATTCTTCACCATCCAGTGCCTTGCGATCTTTTATGACTCTGGGGAGTCATTCTCCCACTTTAACCACAATGGTCTTACTTTTATTACATGTGTGGTTGTGGCAGCTCTCACAGATAATTTTGTTTAGGGCTGTGAAATTTGCCTTCAAACTCAAAATTGAATTCAACCCACTGCTTTCTGCAGGAGCGATGGGCTTGCACGTGTATCTCTTTCCCAGAGATGTTTGCAGTTATTGATGCTGAGTGTGGTCATTTATCATGGACAATAGAGAACAAAAAAGAATTTATTAATACATTTCCTGCTCCTATATGATTTTGTCTTGGAGCTTAAGACATGACATTTTGTTCCTTCACCACTTCTATCTGCATATTTCCACGCCTGCTTCGTATCCCTCTACTTTGGGAGGTTTGTTGAAGGAAGATGGTCTTATGATGGTTGCAAAGGAATGAGAACCTGAAAGGTCACTTTTTTTTTTTTTTTAACCATACCTGGAGCTCACAAAAATCCAACTCAAGATGACCCACATAAAGGTGGAGATAGAGATGGGTGACATTGATAAACTCTTCCTGGCTATGAGGTGTAAGGTACTGAAATGCATCACCAGGGAGAGGCGCTCATCCTCTGCCTCAAGAGATTTCAATGGAAATTGGGTGGGGCCAGCCCTAGCACCTGTTATCCCTGCCATTTTTATCACAGACTATCCATAGAGGGGAATGCTATGTAGTCCTTAAAACCATGTTTTGAACATGATTCGAGGATGCAAAATAAAAGCCCTCATTGGAATATAAAATGAAAAAAAGCATATAAAGTTGCATATGCAACCAGATCTCCACCATCCTTCCAAAAAAAGACTAAAATGAAATATACCAAGTCTATCTCTTGTTGGTGGGGTTGCAGGTAATTTTTATTGTCTTATTTTGGTTTTTCTAT
This sequence comes from Macaca fascicularis, assembly GCF_037993035.2. NCBI lineage: Eukaryota > Metazoa > Chordata > Mammalia > Primates > Cercopithecidae > Macaca > Macaca fascicularis. Next base: position 116,452,524 of record NC_088388.1, on the reverse strand, counting down.
ATTTTCCAAATTTCTTACAACAAATTGGTATTATATTTTAATCAGGAAAAAGCAGACATTTTTAAAAAGTCCCCCAGAGACAGTGGCTCCACTGACTATCTTGTCCCTATTCTAATGACTGACTTCCCAACCCTCCCCCTCCACTATGAAGAAAGCCTTCCTCATTAAAGCGCTTCTGTAGCCTTCCCTCACCCTCATCTCTTCAGAGAAGTGTCTTAAGGAAATATCAAAGGGTGTGTGTGTGTGTAAGACAGAGTAATCATTATATCAGGAAGGGGGAAACCCACCATAGAAATGCAAAACAGAACAGTTAGAGAACAGCAATGGTGAACTATTGAGGAGGCCCTTCTTGACAGAGGTAACAATGAGGAATGAAAATCCCACCACAGAAACTGTCAAAGGGCAAAGGATGATGACAGGAGAAGTGAATAATAAAGTTTCTATGGGGCAGGGTGGGGTGGGGGGAGGGACACGTCTTTCATCCCTCCCTGGCCTCCTATCTTCCTTAGGCTCCAACCACATAGGACTAAAGACGAGAGTCACAGTAGGGGAATGAGGCTGCCCCACACCAGAGAGGAGCCTGAGGAGCCCTACCATGGAGAGAGGACCAGATAGCCAAAGCCAGAGGAGGAGCAGGGGCTGCTGCGGGTCTGTGGGATGTCAGGGGGAGGTGGTCTAACCCAGCCCGCTGGAGACACCCAGAACACAGATGTCAGAGCCAGAACACTATCTCCAAATTCACAGAAGCTGACACCCAGAGGGCAGACCTGACTGTTCCTGGAGTTTTAGGAAGGAAGACTCACACAGGTGTGGGTGCATTGCTGAGAGCATCAGCGGATCTGATGAGCTTCTCACCTGGGGCAGTGTCATCTTCTCAAGGGTGTTTGAAAATGCCGGAAGGGAGGATACTTGGGTGTCAGAGTGACTGAGGGATCTACTGGCATTTTATGCACAAAAACCAGGCATACTAAATGTCTTTCTTTTCCTAGGATAGACCCACAGGTGTGTGCCTGCCCAAAATGTCCAAGTACCCCCACTGAGAAACAACAAGAGACTTTTTTCTAGGACAAACTCTCTGAAATGGAGCCTGATCCAGGACCCAATATCTGTGCACCTCCCTTGGAATTCCTTGAGGTTTATCTTGAGTGCCCCTCATTCCTTTTTCTGTCCTTTGTCAAGACTGAGAAAGGCTGGTATTTACTTCCCTAGATAACCATGCCAGGTGAGACCCCACTCCCTTGTAGAAGGGCCACTTAGAAATGCAGTGAGTTCAATACTGTGGTTCAAGGAAAGGGGGAGCTCCACATCCCTGTGCCGCGCAGAAATAGGTGGCTCTGTTCTTTGGTTTCTGGTAGGGCCCCAAGCCCTGCCCAGCCCAGTCTTTTCTAATAAATGAGGTTGCAGTGCTGTCCCAGCCTCTGGGCCTGGGGTTTGTAGAACCCTGTATGCAGGCCCCAGTAGCAGACAGGCAGCCTGTCATCTTTTCTTTCCAGGTGGTATGGGAGCAGCTTTGGTTCTTACATTTCATTTGTCAGGCTCTAATGAGGGAGGCCACATAGCAGCCCTGAGGTACCACCTGAGTGACCCAGGCCCCCAGGCCCCAGCGAGGTGCATGGAGAGGCAGCTCTGTGGCTGCCTTGGGGAATCTGCCATTTTGCAAGAGGTCAGGGCAGGCGAGAGCAGGGGAGAAAGCAGAGATTGTGCCGCAGGGCAGAAGGCATCCATTTTCTTCTGCACTGAACCTGGAGTCTGTGACCCTGAAGCATCACCGTGTGTGGGCACCACTGAGGGCAGGACATGTGGGTCCAGGGCAGGACACATGGGCCCAGGGGATGGAGGAGCTGCGCCTGTGCCCCTCACTGCCTCCTTTCTTCAGTAGTGAGGAACAGGGACAGCCTTTTGTTTAGTGCCCCATAAGTGCCAGGAACTGTGCCAGATGCTTGAGATGTCTTTTGCTTAATCTTCACAGCCACCCTCTGGGGTAAGTATCATTAACCCCGTTTGTGGAAGAGGATACTGAGCCTGGGAGAGGTGACTTACACATGGCAGCAGTGTTGGGGTTCACACCCCATGCTGCCTGAGGTCAAAGCCCTTCCTCCTGAGCCCCACTGGGGCAGCGTTCAGTGCAGCAGCATGGAGCCTGGTCTCTGGAAGCAGACTGCCCGGGCGCCAAGTCTGCACCCGCCGTTTATGGGGTGGGTGGCCTTGCAGCGTGGAATCACCTCTGTATGCCTCAGCTTTCCCCATCTGAAAAATGAGGCCAATGATAGTACCTACCGCATGGGTTGTTTAAGGGATTATGTTATTGAATATGTGTAAAGCACTTAGAACATTGTCCAGCATGTAATGAAGGGTGTGTAACTATGAACTCAATACAACGACTATGGACCATCAGTGAGCCTAGCGCTGCCTCAGCTTCCAAATTGAGAGGTTTTCAAGTTAGATATCAGGGGTTGTGGGGTCTTTGCAGCCCTGTATCAGACCCCACAGGAGACCCCAAAGAAAGAAAAGAAATAGAGCCAGCCCTCAGGGGGTTTCCAGACAAATGGAAGAGCCTGGACATGCACACACACACACACACACACACGGAGAATGCTTAAGACACTGAGTGAAGACAGTGTGAGCTCAATGCGAGGCTGACTGGCAACACTGTAATGGCTCCACCCAAGCTCCTAGGCAGTCCTTGCCGAGCCGACCTCCAGGAGGAGGTGCACTGTGAGCTATGGAGTGGAGGGAGGATGGGCTAGGATTGAGCAGAGGGGTGTAAGATGACAAAACCAGGAGCCCAGAGCTACGGAGAACCCAGACTCTGACCACTGGGGCCACACTGACAAGTGTCCTAGAGCCCCTGCCCTACCTGATGAGCACAGCTTTCCATCCTGGCCCTAGGATCCCCCTGTTCCTCACCCTCCTCCCCATAGAGATGACCGACTCAGATCAGGGGCCTGTCACCGAACCTGGCCCAGAGTGCCCTTGCCAAGGCCTGTGGTCCTTTCAAGATGCCCCCTTTTCCCAGCCCTGCCTCCCTTTGTTTAGAACTTGCAGGAAACCCACTTGGCACCAAGCATAGAACCCCACGTGCCTGTACAGCCTGGGCTGACCTGGTGAGGGGCCGGGATGCACCTGGGGGCAGAGAGTCCCGAGCAAAGAAGGGATCCCTTGAGCCGCCTCCCTGGCAAGGGCTCCTCACTTGTTCCAGAATGGGCAGTGCACAGGGACCCTGGGGCATCTGTGACAGAAGCATGCGAAAGAGGGACATAGATGCTGGCACCTGAGCCCGTTAAAACCCCATCAGAGCGCTGGGATAATTTATGAAGAGGACTCTGAAGGAATGCAAAGTGAGAGAGATGCAGAGAATGCCGCCCAGGTGCATAAATCTCTGAGGCAGAAGCACTGGTTCCTACTTCTCCACGTCCCCAGACAGAGAATATTACAGATCGCGGCTCGCATAGCACTCGCAGATTCCTGCAGCTCTGATACAATACAGTAAATGCGTTGTGACAGTAGCTGAGTGGATTCTATGTGCTGAACAGATGTCTCCTAGCAGACGAGGTTTCTGTGACTGTATCACGTTGTGCTTTCATCAATTATACATCACCCCTCATTACAGAAGCAGGCGCTCAGGACGGGATGTGGGGGCTAAGTGAGAAACCCGGCCAGACCAAGAAGCAGAAGGCAAACTTTGGGGGTGCCAGGGTGCCCACTGGGTTATGGGGCTGTTGGAACTCGCTCCTCTCCCCAGAGACCCCATATTACCCCCATCACCCCACCACTTCCTATAGGTCTTAATACCCTTAACTGTGCTGCTCTCTGTATGTAAACAAATAAATAAATGAATTTTTAAAAGTTCTAAATACCCCCTCTTCTACACTAGCTGAACTAGGATCATTGGCTTCCATTTCCAAAATAATTATCACGAATTATTTCAAACTGTGTAGAACAATGAACCTCATATACCCATCACTCAGATTTCACAGTTATCAAGATGTGTCCACACCAGCTTCATCACTCCCCCTGTTTGATGCTGAAGTGTTTAAAGTGAATCTTAGGCCTCTGGTGATTTCTCTCCTACATAAACTCAGTATGAATCTTTAGGAGCAATATGCCCATTACTGCTTACAACATTGACAATACTTCCTTGTCATTATCCCATTCTCAGTCTGCACTGAAGGGTCTCTGCGGCTGATGACCCCTTCCTAGCAATCACCCTGGAACACACCCCACTGCACGGTGGGTCCCAGCAGAGCCTGACCAGCAGTCCTTTCTGCTGCAGTTCTTTAGTCCTGGTCCCCAGACCCCATCCAGAGCTCAGGTAATATTCTGGCCTCCGTCCCGTGCTCTGTCTCTCGCTGACAGCAGGGACCTTGCTCTGAGCAGGAATGTACTGCAGACCCCTGGCAGGACGGTGTGGGAGGAACAGGCAGCTCTGGCAGGCACTGGGCATGGGGCAGTCAGCAATGACAAAAATAACTTGGGGATGTCTGGCTGCTGCTTTCTGGTGCAGACCAGTGTGTCCTAAAATGTGGTATGCATCTCTCATGGTGTGCCAGGCAATTCTAGGTGGTGCATGGACAAGTGTTTTTGTTTTTTTTTTTCTTAATTATATATTTAAGCCAGGCATAGTGGCACACATCTGTAGTCCTAGCTACTCAGGAGGCTGAGGTGGGAGGATAATTTGAGCCCACGAAGTCAAGGCTGCAGGGAGTCTTGATCACACCACTGCATTCCAGCCTGAGCAACAGAGCAAGGCCATCTTTTAAAAAATCAAATAACCTAATGCAAGAAATCTCCATTTTTAAAAAAATGAGCTAGCATCTCAAGCCCATGGGTTCATGGATAATCATTGCTGCAGGTGAGGACAGCCAAAAAAGTTTGGTGATTTAAGGTAGATTTTGAAAAACATACGAAATAAATAGCAATGTAGATAGTATTTGGATAAGGCAAAAAATACCCAGTGAGACCCCAGACCCTGAAGTTTAGGAGCTCTGATGTGATGGAGGGAGTAGAAGATTTGAAACAAGATCATTTGAATTTCAACCCAAGCTCTGTTCATTAGCAACTGGATAACCACTTAACCTCTTAGGGCCTCACTTTTCCCCCTGTACCATGGGGCTATGCCTGTCCCCCTTGCCTACCGCACCTCATTGATGTCAAACTCAAAGGAGCAAGAAAGTGTTTTTAAACTGAGAAACCCTCCAGAGTGACAAGTTTTAAGATACACTAAAAACTTCCCCATTTGAAAGCTTTCCGTACCTCTTGTTCTTTGCCCAATCCCAGGGGCTCTTTGCAACTCACAACCTGGGATTCAGTCACTCTGGTTAGTTCTCAGTGCTGGAGGTCATTAAGCCTGGCCATTGTAATAAGCATCGATTATCATTATCAACATTATTATATTTACCTAAGATCCCTGGTGCATACGAAGACGCAGAGAGCTCTCCTGCATCATTTCCTTTACAAGAACGATTTGCCGAGTCTAAGAACCATTTCTAGAATTAATTTGCCTACTGCAAACAATTTATATTAATGAAAACACATTGAGTTGGGGGAGGTGGGAGGGGGGTGTTCCGCCTGCAGAGTGTGTTTGCTTTGTTCACCTAGAATAAAAAGAGAGTTTGTTTTGAATAAATAAATAGCTGGGTGACAGGAGGACGGGCTGCCCGTGCATCGAATCCAACTGGGTCTAGCAGCCATCTCCAAGGCACACTGCAGAGTCGGCAGGAGCCCACTCCGTCGCTTGCATTTTAATACGTGGTGACGTCTGTCATCTGCTTCTCTCTATTTACAGGCCCCCTCTTAGGCTTGCATTTGATCATGGTGGAGGAAGAGGCCACCAGTCCCATCTGAGGCTTGGAGTAAGCTAACATGGGGGCCTCTGTGCCTCCTGACCCCAACTCTTCCCTGCACCAGCTTCCAAAACCCACGCCTTGTTTTTCTTTGTAGCAGCCTCTCCCCCGTGTGTCCTTATTTTGTTTATTTGGGTCGATGAGGCTCATTTTCCCCTCTGCAGATGGCAGCAGGGTCCCCTGGTCTCAGACGCTGAAATCAGACTGATGCTTCTTCTTGTCAGAGGGAAAGGAAAAGGGGAAGAAGAGGAAGAGAAAAGGGCAGGAAGGCAGGGAGGAGTGGCTTAGAGGAAGGGGACACGATCCCCACCCCTGCCCCTGGCCATGCCTCAGCCACCCGTCCTGGTTGTCGAAGTCAGTGTTTGGAACTCAGTCTGCCCCACTGGCCCCATTGCATCCCTCTTGCTTGTTTGGATATAAGCATCTCACATGTTTAGTGCTTCACAGTCCCTGATGACAGCACACTCGAGAGCTCTCCTCAGCAGCAGACAGCATGGTGGCCTGGCAAGGCTATGGTCCATGAAGGCTCCGGCAGGGCTCGCTTGCATCTGGGATGTCTGTGTGTTTGCATGATAACCTACAAAACGCTTCACACCCCTCAATGCACCCACTCAGGGGAATGCAGGCGAGGGGACTTTGTCAACCTGCTTTGTTTGGGAGCTGCTACCTGTATTATCCCTGAATAATTTGCCCCTATAGGGTGTACAGGCTACCTAAGGCCAGACAGGAAACCAAAAGTGATTGGAATGGGCACTGGCTGCTCAAGGAGCGGAGGGACTCCTCTGTCCCAGAGTGAAAGGCCAGGCTGCAGCACTAGCGAGTGATGGAGAAGTCATGGGCATGGGTGGCAGACAGGCAGCCCCCACACCTAGGGCTAGGGTGGTTAAAAAAATGCATCCTGGTGCCAGATGCCTGGGCCTCCTTCGGGCTCTGCCCCCTATTAGCTATATGACCTCAGTGCCTCCCTCACACTAAAATGGGGGTGACAGTGGAACATAACTCGGAATTGTCAGAGGATTCCATGAACTGGTATCACCAACATGCCTAGAATGGCACCTGGCACATTGAAATACCACATCAGTCTTTGTCAAAGAAACACCATGTACCACTTGCCACCAGTGGCAGTGGGTTATGCCGAGGTTTAAAGTGATGGTGTCACCAAATCCCTGGATGTTAGACCTGGAGATCCTCCAGTGCTGAGCAGAGAGGGGCTGCGATTTCACTCAGGACCACAGGAAAACTCAGAACATAGCTCTCCCCACACCCCTGGGAGGGAGCTCACTCTGAAGCTGACGTTCCATCAGGGTGGAGATGAGGGACAAAGAGGAGGCATGGAGAGCAGAGAACAGCTTGGATCCCGAAAACCAAGGGGTTTGTAAGTATTTCTAAGTCACACTTTCCCTCCCTTTTGTTTTCCACTCATAGAGGGTAACAGCCCTGAGCCCATCCCCTGCTCCTCAGTTTTTCATCTCAGTGATGGCTATGCAAGGCAGCAGGGGCTCCAGGCAGCAGAGGAGTCATGGACAACATCGGCCCGACTCATCTCTTCCAGGCAGTCCCGGCGTCTGGAGTCTTGGGCTCCCTAGAGGAGATAGGGGAGGGGGAAATGTCACCTGCTCTCACAGCCTGCACAGGATGACAGAGAGCACTGGTGTCCCCAGACCCATCATGGGGCTCAGGGGGCCAGGGACAGCATGATGGGGAGGGTAGGAGGAGGGCAGACTGCAGCGTCAGAGCCCTGCGGCTCCCACCTTCTAACTGGTTGACCTTGTGCAAGTCACTCACCTTTTCCCCCCCTCTGTGTCTTCCACTACAATATAGAAATCATAATAGTATCTACAACGTTGGGGGATTTGGAAAGAATCGAATGAGCTCATAGTCGCAATACCCTGTTTGTTGTCCATGTATCAGCCATTTCAGTTACTAGGAGTGAGGGTGGTGGTGACAAGTCTTGACCTAAGCAGCCATCTCCGAGGGGGCAGCAGCAATAAGAGTGACCCCTGGCAAAAGTGGAGAGCCTTCTCTCTGGCGTCCTGAAGGATGTGGCCACCTGCCTAAAGAACTCCAGAGAAGAGCTGACATATCTGTATGTCTGTCCTTGAGGACAGGATCAGATGGGACTGTGGGAGATGATGGAGGAGCATCCTGGGGAGCCTCACCCTCTGGGTATCACTCCACTCCAGAAAGGCCAACTTGGCCTCAGCGCTGTGCAGAGCAAGCCAGATCTAGGCTTCGTCTTTGAAAACTAACATGCTGAACTCAGCAATCACTAACACCCTGGGAGAGAAGTGATTCTTCCTCCAGGGATCTGCCTCAGGCAATGTCCCCAGAGCTTAAGGAATCTTTGTATTGCCCAGTTCGTGGAAGGGCTGAGTCCTGAAGGCTCTTCCTGCCCTTATAAACCCATCATGGAAGCAGGCATGAATTCTCCAAGCCTGCCTTGAACTTCCCCAGCCCCCCACTGCTGGGCCCACTGTCATCCTCCTGCTGTCTGCTGCTTCCTGCTTCCTGTCTAGATCTGATCCTGCCAGCCGAGTCAAACAGGAAGAACTGGATAACTTGAGAACTGAGAACGGAGAGAGCCAGGTCAAGGTCTCAGCTCTGTGACCTTGGGCAGCTTCTTGGTGTCGAAGAACAGGCTGTCCTAAACTTAGGAGGGGGAAGTTAGGAAGCAGATTGGTCTCTCCAGCGGGAAACTGCAAAGGGGTAGGTGTCCTCCCACACCAAGATGGCTTCCTTGTGGGTGTCACACTGCAAGATTCGGAAGGATTAGCTGTTACACGCTCCTTGGAGGTGGTGCCCCCAGCCTCCCCTCCCACCCTCCCATAGAGTGCAAGCCATGTTCTGTTGCTCACAGCTGGAGGAGGGGGTTAAGATGGAAAGCAGATGTAGAGAACACAGCCCTAGGACCAGAGTCAAGAGACCTGCATTCTAGTCCCAGCTCTGTCCCCAGCTGTGTGATCTTGGGAAGTCACTTCTGCTCCCTGGCCTATTTCCTGGCTCTGCAAAAGGAGGGGTTGGTCCAGGGTATCCTCGGATTCCCTCGTTCTGGCGTCCTGGAAGTGGCAGATCCCATCAAGGGCCTTCATGCCTTTAGCAGCAAACATTTATGGAGGGCCCCCGCAACAGGCATGGTGCTGGATGCTGCAGATCCTGGGTGAATCAGAGACCATGCTGCCCTCAGGGTCCTCAGCAGGACCGTCAGTGCAAGGTGCATGGTATCAACAAAAATACCGTGAGAGCATGGAAAGATGTGATTCATTCTGACAGGAAAATGGCCAAGAAGGTCTCCATGACATTTCAGTGGAGCTCCAGGAGTGAGTGGGTCCCCGGCCCTGGTGACTCCTCCTCCCTGTGCTCCCACACAGAGGCACCAGTTCTCCCACCCTCCTCAGCCAGCTGCCTCCTGCATTGCAGTGAGTGAGGATAAACAGGGGTTCCATTAGCAAGCAACTGGGTCACACCCCCATGGCCCTGATGGCATCCCTTAAATACCAGTGCTGTTCTGATTTATGCATGCTTACAGATATATTTGTAGGAACTGAAACTGCTCATTTAAAATAGCAGATAAGCCGGGCACGGTGGCTCACACCTGTAATCCCAGCACTTTGGGAGGCCGAGGTGGACGGATCACAAGGTCAGGAGATCGAGACCACCCAGGCCAACATGGTGAAACCCCATCTCTAATAAATATGCAAAAGTTAGCTGGGCATGGTGGCGGGCGCCTATAGTCCCAGCTACTCAGGAGGCTGAGGCAAGAGAATTGCTTGAACCTGGGAGGCGGGGATTGCAGGGAGGCGGGGATTGCAGTGAGCCGAGATCACGCCACTGCACTCCAGCCTGGTGACAGAGCAAGAATCCATCTCAAAAGAAAAAGAAAAGCAGATAACCCCCCAAAGCCTTTCCATTTGATTTGAAGTGCATTTTGGGGGGCAGAAAATTTGAATTCCTAATTCCATTTTGCTGAGCATCAAAATGAGGCGAGTCACGTGGAAGGATTGAATGACTATGAAGACAGGAGGCCCTGAATAATCCTGGGAGATAATATTTACAAGGATAATCTGGACAGAGATCATAAAAATCAGACTGTAGCAAAGACTCAGGCCATCCACTACTAACTGGGAATATTTTCGATGGCTTCAAGTCATGTTATAATCATAAGAGCTAATATGTATTAGGCACTTGTCCTGTGCCAAGTATCATTCTGAGTACTTTGTATGATCTTATTAATCTTCCCAACAACTCTGAACTAGGTGGGTAATCCTGTTAAGCCATTTTACAGAAGAGGAGACTGAGTCACTTGCCCAGAGCTCAGGCTCTATGCCACCATATTACAGTTGAATATGCCACATCCTCTCTATTCAAATGTAGCAAGCAACGTTCAGAGCCATTCAAAACCAACCCACTTCAACTTCAACTTGGCAGCTTAAAAAACAAAACCGGCCAGGTGCGGTGGTTCACACCTGTAATCCCAGCACTTTGGGAGGCCAAGGCAGGTGGATCACGAGGTCAGGAGATCGAGACCATCCTGGCTAACATGGTGAAACCCTGTCACTACTGAAAATACAAAAAATTAGCCAGGCACGGTGGCGGGCACCTGTAGTCCCAGCTACTCGGGAGGCTGAGGCAGGAGAATGGTGTGAACCTGGGAGGTGGAGCTTGCAGTGAGCTAAGATAGTGCCACTGAACTCCAGCCTGGGTGACATCAAAAAAAAAAAAAACAAAAAACAACCAAAGTGGCTGTACACTCCAGGTGATGCACATGTCTGATTTTTCCTGACTTGGAACCCAGAACAATTAGCAAAGCTGCCGGCAGGTACCCAGGCACTGAGAACTTTGCTCTGAGGACTCAAAGGTTGAGACAGTAGTGGTCTAGTTTTGTGCCGAGCAAGTGTTGATGCCAGACATGCTTGAAGGACTCTGGATTTGGGCAAACCTGATCCCGTGCAACTCCTTGATACAGGCCTGAATGCAGACAAACAAGCTTGCTTTGAGTTTTGCTTTGGGATTGGGTTTTTTCCTCCTAAACATCCCGTCTTGGGTAGACACTGGCTCCCGAGAAGCTGACAGGAAGGACTGTAAGTCAGTAGTGGGGCTGGGCGGAGGCAGATGGGGAATCACACCAAGAATCCCAGTGTCTCAGGATCTGGCATGAAAATGGAGCTAGAACAAAGACATCGTCCCTTCCCCTTGGGGCTAGAGCCCAAAGTTAGAGACCGGGAGATGAGGCAAGCGTGAGTCAGTCATCTGAATGCAAGGGGACAGAAGCGGAAAAGAATTTAAATCTGTTTCTATTTTCCTAGCTCCCCGAGGATCCCTTAGTGTTGCACAGGGGTTGGGAGAGGAGGGGGTGGGGAGTAGGAAAATCTCCACAAAACAGACTTGGCCTTTGGCCAGGAGGAGAAGACCCCCTGCAGGGTGGGTACGGGGTACAGGAAGGCTGCCCCCACAACTCCAAAATGTCGGGGCTTCTTTTCTTTGGCTGAAAGCATTGTGCCTGTTAAAATGCAAATTTCTGGAGAAGAGCAACATTAAAGTGAATCAGTCTTTCACACCAGGGTCTGATGGGGTCCATGATCACAGGGAATGTGGGAGTTGGAAAGGACTTCTGAGATTCATGGATTCAACCTCCTCCCATTTTGTGGATGAAGATGCAGAGGGGGCAGGACAATGACCCGGGTCACAAGGCTAGGCAGGGATGGAGCCAGGCTCTCTCCAGGCCTAATCTGGTCCAGCGTGTCAGAGGTTCCTGCTCCCCAAGGGCTCTGGGGCTAATATGGGGAGGGCAGACCTGCACAGGGAGAGGGGTGGCTAGCAATGCAGAATGGAGGGTAATGGTGCTTGTGGCAGGGACTGGAGGAGAGAGAGTCGCGTGGGCCGGGCTAATCAGGGAAGGCATCCCCAAGGAGGTGGGGCTGCAGCTGAGCCTGGAAGGCTGGCAGGCGTTCAGATTTGGATGGGCGGGGGATTCTCGCGGGGCGAGATGAGGTCAGACCACGAAGGCTAAACTGTCAGATTTGGACATTGCCTAGTGTTCCATAGGTGAAGGGGAGCTGAGGAAGGATCTTGAACAGAGAGGTAGAAGCCATGTTTAAGACTTGCCTGGCAGAGGGGTGTGCAGGAGGACTTGGAAGGGGGAACACCAGAGGCAAGGGGTCTTTGGTGCGAGCGGCTGGTGGGGGAAGCTGCATTGGCAATGGGTGGGCAAGAAGAGCCAGGAGAGAGGGTCGCAGACCTGTCTAGGCCCCGCACAGCAGCATGCAGAGGGGAAAGGCTAGGTTATCTAGTTTATTGAACTAGATAACCACCTGGTTACTGGGTGACCTTGCATGACTGTCTTCACCTCTCTGGGCCTCGATATTCTCATCTCCAAAATGGGAATGCTAGTGCTAACAAAATAATAATAACATCCCTGCCTCCTATGCCACGTTGTGAGAATTAAATGGGATCATGTAATGCAAACACTCTGAAAGCATGAAGTGCTGTTAGCATTCTTTTGTCCTCTTTCCCTCTTGGAAATCAATACTGAAATCATTCCATATTTCTCCCACTCAGGCTTCTTGGGTTTCAACTTTATTTACTTCAGGGCACAACCTGAGAACTGAGGGGTCAATACCCCTGTGCAGACACCACAGCCCGTGGGCCGGGGTACACAGCAGGAGCACTCAGGCCCAGCCTTCCCCAGAGCTGGAGGGGCCCAGCTTCCTGGCAGGGCCCTGCAGGGATTCCCTGCTCCCTGGCAGCCTGGCACTCTCTGGTTTGCACTTGGCAGGCCTGAGGGTCCCCCTCACTGTCCGTCCAAGCATGAGTAACTCTCTCTCTCTTTCTCCCCCATGCTTACCCAGGCATCCTTAGGCATAAGCATTTAATTTATTTATATTTATGAAACCTCCAACTAGGTCAATGCACTTTTATGCACATCTTCATAATTATTGATACCATGAGCGGAAGAAGAGGACCATGTGGGCTGGAGGAACCGGCTTATCCTTCTCTCAACCAGCCAAGGTCCTTGGAGACCCAGTAAGGGGAAAGTACCTTTTTGGTGTGCTAATTGCTGAGTTGGTATCCGAGCCTGCGTTCCTCAGCCATGGCTCAGCACTTCTCCAAAGGAATAGAGAACAGTTTCGTGGGTCCAAACCATACCACACCCCAGGTCCCACTGAACTTGTAAATGGATACAGAGCCCAACATCCACAAAGCAGCACCTGAAATAAAATTAGACACCAACTCCAGAAGAAACCTGGCTGATTCTCACAATAAATGAAACTTAACATTTCTTTTCTACAAGTCCCAGGAACCCTTCTTGTCCCCTGAACTCATTCCTGTCTCCTCAAATGCATGTCCCTTACTTTCAGAGAACCCACATCCAGTGATCATGGGATCTCGGGCCCTGTGAGAACTGTGGTGTGCTCCTTACAGGAAGCTGTGGCTAGGGATCTGGCCTGGGTCTTTAAATACAGGGAGAAGTGAATTTTGAGGAGATAGGATGACATCGGGGACAAGTTTTCTGGAAATGAAGGTAGAATCAGTGTAAACGATTAACTAAATTTGCTGGCATTGGTTTCTAGAAAGGCATGCATGGGCTTTGGGTCAGAAATTCTGAGCTTAAATCCTGGCTTCATCACTTACCAGCTGTGTGACCTTAATGAAGTTAACATTTCTAAGCCTCGGTTGCTTCATCTATAAAACGGGGATAATAGTCCCTGACTCAGAGGTGTCTTGAGAATGAAAAGAGATAACATATGCATGTGAAATTAACACATGGATCTTGCCGGCGTTCATCACAATGCTTAATGCTCAGATGCATTGTACTAAGTGAAAGAAGCTAGTCTTGAATGGCTACTCACTGTACCCTTTCATATATATGGTGTTCTAGAAAAGGCAAAACTGAAGGAAGAGAAAACAGATCATTGGTTGCCAGTTGCCAGGAGCTGGGGCTAGGGAGAGGGGCCAACAACAGGGACACGAAGGGGTTTGGCAGGGGATGGAACTGTTCTGTATCTTGATTGCGGTGGTGGTACGTCAGACCTTTCAGAATGGTACATTAAAATGGGTGAGATTTACTATATGCAAATTCTATCTCAATAAATCTGACCCCTCCATAAAAAAGACATAATACATTCATGTAAAAGCCTTAATGCATGGTGTTTACTAGATAATTACACTTTGATAGTGAGCAGGTGATCCATGGTAACTTATATTATTATCATTATTGTTGGGAGCCTCTTCCTGCCTCAAAGTGCACAGGTACGGCAATTTTTCAAAGGGGCAGAAGGGCCACAGTCCTCCTCAAAGGAGGAGGCTTCGGCTCAGTGACCTGCAGCAGTCCCTTCCAGCCTGTGACATTTGTTGAAAACATTCTACCTCGTTGGCTCACCAAGTCATTTTTGCATAAGAATGACTGTGAGGTTTTGTTCTGGCGTGAACACCTTGGCAGGCTGGCAGACCTGGGTCCCAGCCTCAGAGCTTAATAGCCACTTTCTCACCTGTCCTCATTGTTCTTTAATCTGTCTAATTTTAGGACCCTGTTCAGCACCTTCTCCATGTTCAAGGTTCCCATTGATAATCATGATCAGCACTTACCTAGGTGCTTTTCATTTTCAAAGCCCATTAATTAACACTAATTAATCCACACAGCAGTGCTAGAAGGAAGGGGAGCTATCATTATCCTGGTTGCAAAAAAGCAGGAAAGAAGAAGGCTCCAGATGATTTGCCCATGGCTTCAAAGAAGCGAGAGAGAGAGGGAGAAGGAAATCCTAAGCAGAGAACCCTGGTACCTCAGATCCCAGCTCAAGGCCAGAACTATTAACGATCATTAAAATGGCCACATGTATTTAGTAATTACGGTATGCAAGTCACCACAAAGAGCCTTTTGTGCATTTTCTCATTTAAATATCATGAAATTCGGTCCGGCACGGTGGCTCACGCCTGTAATCCCAGCACTTTGGGAGGCCGAGACGGGCAGATCATGAGGTCAGGAGATCAAGACCATCCTGGCTAACACAGTGAAACCCCGTCTCTACTAAAAATACAAAAAAATTAGCCAGGCGTGGTGGCAGGCACCTGTAGTCCCAGCTACTCGGGAGGCTGAGGCAGGAGAATGGGGTGAACCTGGGAGGCGGAGCTTGCAGTAAGCCGAGATCGCGCCACTGCACTCCAGCCTGGGTGACAGAGCGAGACTCTGTCTCAAAAATAAATAAATAAATATGAAATTCCTGAGAGTACTTATGTGCCATGATTCTGTGTCTTTTACCGATACAGAGAGATTAAGTACCTACCCGAGGTCACACAGCCAACACAGTCCAGAGTAAACCTCTTCCAAACCTGGCTCTACCAGATTGCCCCTTAGAGTTAAAGCTTGCACTGAGTCCCTTGAGCCAGCACCTAGGTGAGAAAGCCGCTGGTAACTTTGCCTTGTCCTCACCATGTACAAAGAAGGAATGAAAGGGTATTTGGAGGCAGCCAGCCCAGGAAGTATGAGTCACAGAATGAACCATGTAGCCACAGAAAAGATTATCTCCTGAGTACATTTCCTCCCTACTCTCTGCCTCACTTTCTGTCCTTGTTCCACGAGAAGACCATCTATTCATTTTCTATACAAACACTTAAGGAGCTCAGCACAACCTTGAACTCTGAGACACTTGAAGATGAGTTAGGTATAATCCCCGTCTTCGTGGAATTTACCGGGTCTCTGGGAAGCAAAGCTCTGATGACGGAAACAGCTAGATAGCTAAATAGCTATAAAAAACTGACACTCTTCCCAATTATGCTACTTTCTAAATCACACTTCTGGACTCCACAAAACCTTTACATGGGATAACAAAATTAATTATTAAAGATTCTAAATATATCACGTACCTCTAGAACTGGAAGGGAACTTACATTTACTTATTTATTTGATAAATATTTATTGAGTATCTACAATGTGCCAAGCAGTGTTCTAGGCACTAGGAATACAGTGGCAAACAAAACAAATGAAGTCACTGACCGCATAGATTTTATATTCTGGAGGAGAGAGACAGTCAACAGACAAGCCAGAAAAACATCATCAGAGACTGGAAAATATCAAACTATCTGGCACATACTGTGCAGAGAATGAAACTAAAAGAGTGCTCAATATCTACTTTGAATTAGGTGGTCAGGGAAGGCCTGTCTGCAGAGGTGACATTTAGCTGAGACCTAAATGGAGGAAGGAGCCAGCTGTGCGGAGATCAGGGAAGAGCTTCTAAGTAGAAGGAAGAGCTGGTGCAAAAGCTCAAAGTGAAAATGATCCAGTTGTGCCCAAGGAGTGGGCAGAAAGCTGGAGTACCCAGAGTGGCATCAGCAAGGATAGGGGAGCCATAGAGAGGAGGTCCAAGAACTGGGCAGGGCCAGATCGTAGAAGGCTCTAGGTCACCGTAAAGAGTTTGAATTTGCTTGTAAGTGTTATGGCAAGCTCTGGAGGAGATGACATGCTTTTCAAAGGAGCACTTGAGCTGTCAAGTGGAGAATGGATTACAAGAGGACAAGAGTAGAAGCAGAGAGAACACTGGGCTGCAGAGCCTGGGTGGGGGAGGAGGGAGATGTTGACCCGGCCATAGCAATGTACTTAGAGAGGATTTAGGTGAGTCTGAGATATATTTGGAGATAGAACCAACAAGACTTGCTGATAATTGGGTGAAGGCAGAAAGGAAAACAGAAGAATCAAGGAAAACTGCTATATTTTTTGGATTAAGTATCTGGATGGGTTGGGATGCCCTTCATGGGGAATGGGAAGACTGGGGAGCAATAGGCTGGAGGGCTGAGGTAAGGTTAAGTTTTCTGTGCTGAACATGATCACTTTGCAATGACTATTAGAAATCCAGGTGGAGGTAAAGAGTAGGCAGTTCTGGGGAAAGATCAGGGCTACAAATTCAGACCTGGGAAGTCATTGGCATATGGGATGGACTTTGAGCCATAGGAGAGAGTTTAAATAGCAGAGGGAGCTTAGGACCTTGGGACACACCAACATTTATTTTATATTTATATTTTTCATTGATTTTTGAGACCAGATCTTGCTCTGTTTCCCAGGCAGGAGTGCAGTGGTGCCATCATAGCTCACTGTAGACTTGAACTCCTGGACTCAGGTGATCCACCCACCCCAGCCTCCCAAAGTGCTGGGATTACAGGCATGAGCCACCACGCCAGGCTGAGAAGTTCAGATTTTTAATAGGCAAGAGGAGTCAACTGGGTGAATGCCTCTGGTGGACCAGGTAGGATAAGAAGATCTTTCTTGGGGCTGGGTGTGGTGGCTCACACCTGTAATCCTAGCACTTTGGGAGACTGAGGCAGGCGGATCACTTGAGGTCAGTAGTTCAAGACCAGTCTGACCAACATGGTAAAACCCCGTCTCTACTGAAAATACAAAAATTAGCCGGGCGTAGTGGCACACGCCTGTAATCCCAGCTACTCGGGAGGCTGAGACAGGAGAATCACTTGAACCCAGGAGGCAGAGGTTGCAGTTAGCCAAGATTGCACCACTGCACTCCAGCCTGGGTGACAGAGAGAGGCTCCATTAAGAAGGAAGGAAGGAAGGAAGGAAGGAAGGAAGGAAGGAGGGAAGGAGGGAAGGAGGGAAGGAGGGAAGGAGGGAAGGAGGGAGGGGAGAAAGAAGGGAAGGAGGGAAGGAAGGAAGGAAGGAGAAAGGAAATAAATCAATCTTACTTGGCTACATAGTTCCTAAATGTGGCCATGCAGTAAAATCACTGTGGAGCTTTTTGAAAATGTAGATGCCCAGGTTGTGTTGAATTGGACACTCTGAGAGCAGGGCCAGGGCATCCATACTTTCTAAGATATGTTCCAGGTGATTCTGGTACAGCCAGGCCATGGACAGGGATCTCAGAACCACTAATCTTATCCAGCCCCTGGGCCAGAGACCAGAGAGATTCAGTAACCTCAGGTAGTGACACCAGTACCTGAGACCTATGGGTTAGACCACAGGCTCCTGTTACCTAATGTGGGGCTCTGTCCATTACACTCCATTGCCATTCTGGTTGGGGCATTGTGGGTGGGTATGATTCGCCATATAGAAGAAGAAATTAAATTCTCAATCAAGGATTCAAATTTCAAAATAAGCCCAAGCCATGTGAAAAGTGTGATGCCTCTCGTAAGATGCCTAGAATATGCAGATCAATGGTAATAAGCCTTCAGAGTCCACCAGGTCTGTGACTCCTGCCTAGTTCTCAGTTATCTGCATTTGGATTATCCACTTTCGTTGATGAAAATGTTGACTCTCTAGCTGATTGTTCTCTAACACTCGGGGCACAGCTGGGCCACATTGCTCCGGCAGCAACACATGCTCAGGAAGCAAAAGCTAAAAGCATTTTGGGTACAAAGAGAAAAGGGCTTGTGGGAACAGTCAGCCTTGACTCTGTTGTATGAGGCATTTAGGAAGGGGTGGCAGGGCCAGGGACATGTCCATTTCTTGAGCTGGTATTGTGCGTCAGGCACGGTGCTAGGAGCTCCCTTAACAAGCTCGGTATCCTCATTCTTGTATTCATTTCTGTGGACTGAAATCCATACTGAAAGCTGGAAGGCAATGAACATGTTGGTAAAGTGAAGGGAACTGGGAGTAGAAAGCAATCAAACAAATGTTGGGAAAGTCCGCTGTTGGGAAAGTGGCCTCGTGCTCCATGGAATGGTGAGGATCAAGACTGGACCCAAGAGCCCGAGCCAGATTGTTCCTCATGCCCTGTGGAGAGCCCCTCACCTCTGGGAAGAGGAGCTGATCTTCCTCCTCGCTGGACAGGAACCCCCTCATCCATCCACATGGAATCCGTGAACCCAAGAGTGAGACACCAAACCCAATCACCCCTCTCAAGGCAGCTTCTTCACAGACCCTGGTTTTAAAGGGATCAGTTGGTCCTGGAAGGTCCGGGTGAGGGTACAGCAGCCTCAGCACACACCCATCACAGGGTGCTGATGGGATTCTTCAGAGCCCAGGTTCTGCTAATGTAGGGCAGGAGCCTCGCTGGTGGAAAAAGTGCTCTTTGGGTAGGTGGAAGGGCTGGACGCTAGGGCTCTGGCATCCTATTCAGAGCCCAGACAAGCACCCAGGACCCTCTGCATCCTCTCTATTCTGTAGCGCAGACAAGGGTATCATTCCAGCGGTGTGGGCACAAGCCTTTGCTTGCTTGTTTTTGTTTTTGTTTTTGTTTTGACAGGATCTGGCTCTGTCACCCAAACTGGAGTGCAATGGTGTGATCACGGCTCACTGCAGTCTCCAACTCCTGGGTTTGAGTGATCCTCCCACCTCAGTCTCCTGAGCAGCTGGGACCACAGGTGTGCACCACCATGCCCAAGCCTTTGGTTCTTTTTATTATTCTCAACTACTATGTGTGGAGAGCAAAGCTCTGCCTATTTGAAAGACTCTGACTTACAACACCTTAGTTGGAGGTCAAGCTCTGAGCTCTTCTCATGCAGGGGTCTCAGCCCTGACCCCACAGCAGATCACCAAAAGAAGCTTTATCAAACCAGATGCCAGGACTTCACCTTGGCCTACTGAATCAGAAGCCTCAAGGGTGGAGCCTGGGCCTCTAAGTTTGAAAAGTGACCCTAATATGCATCAGAGGCTGAGAACCACCAGTTGGAACTTATCAGGTCCCCTGCAAGCCTTTCCTCTTCTAAGCAACTCCCTACCTCACCCCATTTCTTCTAGTTTCTGTGGTGGGTCTCAAACCATGAGTCATCCCAGGTGCTTTGCTCTGGTTTCTACCAACAGAGCCCAGGCCTCCAGATGTGGTCCCAGAGCCTCTTGTTCTCAGGACACAGGACTTCTGTTCTGCTTTTTATTTTTGAGACGGAGTTTTACTCTTGTTGCCCAGGCTGGAGTGTAATGGCACTAATCTTAGCTCATTGCAACCTCAACCTCCTGGGTTCAAGCAATTCTCCTGCCTCAACCTCCCGAATAGCTGGGATTACAGGTGCCCACCATGCCCAGTTAATTTTTGTATTTTTAGTAGAGACAGCATTTCACTGTGTTAGCCAGGCTGGTCTCGAACTCCTGACCTCAGGAGATCCATCCTCCTCGGCCTCCCAAAGTGCTGGGATTATAGGCGTAAGCCACCGCACCCGGCAGGACTTCTGTTCTAGTAACCGTGCCTGCTCACCCCTGGGATTGTAGCATGTGGCCAGGCCTCCCATTCCCGGGCCAGGCAGTGGACTCTTTCCCTCTAGGTACTGCTCTTTGCACATGCTGCTTTCTGTAAAGTCTGGCTGGTGCTGGTACCCAGGGAGGTTCCGTGGCAGGCCCCACAGCAGGGCAGGGGCAGAGCCCAGAGGACCTGATGCCAGTCCTCATTGAGTCCAGGCCTGCACTTCTGCCCTTGAGAGGTAGGGAGTGCCAGGCTCAGGGGCTCACACACTTGGAGCTGCTCTCAGAGGGGAGATGATAGGGGGAGGCACCGCAGAGACAGTGCAGGGTCACCGAGTTTGTGTCCACTGGTGAATGATAAAGGGTCCCTGGGCCTGGAGGAAAGGCCAACCCATGGCTCTCTGGC
Organism: Macaca fascicularis; assembly: GCF_037993035.2. Lineage (NCBI taxonomy): Eukaryota > Metazoa > Chordata > Mammalia > Primates > Cercopithecidae > Macaca > Macaca fascicularis. Next base: position 116,432,165 of record NC_088388.1, on the reverse strand, counting down.
AGAGGCCCAAGAGCAGAGAGTAGGTGATTTGCAGAAAGGATGTGGGCCTCAGAGGCAGTCCAAACCATGACAGCTCAGCTCCCCAGTAATACCAGCAGGCAGCTTCCTTCGGAGCCCGCCCCAAAGAACCCTCCACCTAATCTCCCCACAGTGGTAGACACTAGGGCCTCTTTCAAGAGTAGGGAAGACACACCCTCAGTACCAGGCCTCTCTAGGACCACCCAGGGATTCAGAACTCTGCTGCTCCTTCCCCTGACTCTAAATGGGTAGGTTTTGCCCAAAAACGTGGCACCCATTTGTTTTTCTGGAGAACTGGATCCCCCAGGGGAGAAAGTGAGACCAAGAGCTAGAATGTGCAGTTGCCAGAGTGGCCCAGGAGTCGAGGTGGAAGGGTGAGTGGACACGCTGAGTCCCCTTCCTTCCCATCCAGCTCCTAGAATGAGGGATCCAGCACTTCCTCCTTCCCATCTCCAGAGAGCTATGGAATGGTAGAACTGGAGGGAGCTCCGGGGGAAGCAGAAAACAGCCTTGGCCTCCTGAACGTCCTGCCAAGCATGAGGGACCCACAGCAGCAGAGGGAGGAGGCAGTAGCCGGCAAATGCCGGGCATTCTCCTTCAGCTGTGCCGGGGGCCCTGAAGGATGTGGTGGGACAGGGCCGAAGGGAGCAAGGTTCTCCATCAGGGAAGGTGCCTGCATCCTTCTCCAGCGCTCTCTTTGGGATGGCATTCTTTGGCTGTGTTCTGGAAGCATAAGGGAGAACTTAACATTTGGGGCTTAGTACTCCATGGGGGGCTGAAGCATCTTTGCTATGCTGCATGGCACTGCAGTGGTGGGCAGCAGGAGGCTGCAGGGCAGAGGATGCTGCTGGCTTCACCAGAGAGCTGTCTTCACTGCAGGATCCTGCCCACCTCTGGATGTCGTGACTCAGGGATGCCCCCCCCCCCCAGAGGATCACCTGGCTGGGGCTGGAGCAGAGGGTGGGGTGGAGCACAGAGGTACCACCTGCTAAGCCTGGGGCAGAGTGATCCAGTGGAAGGCTCTGAATGGAAGAGAGATGGGCTCCTCTGCCTCCTGTAGCTGTCAGGGGCTGTCAAAGGCAGCCCTGCCCAGCCGGCCCCAGCAGCCCAGCTGAGAGGGGATTGAAAGATTCCTCCAGACTGGAGTCTAGTTGATAAGGACCCGTGTCTAGGCATCAATAGCCATAAATGCAAACCCCTCTAGGCTCTAGAAAGCTGGACCCAAGCTTGCAGAGGGCGTATGGCCAGCATACTCTGGGCATGATCCGTGGCAGTAACAGATCGGGGTTGGAGTGTTCAGATCACCTTCTGATTGCGTGACAGGACATGCGTGAGCTTCGAGTACTAGCTCATAGAAGCAGTATAAACTTGAGGTCCATTTTCCCCATTTGGAGAAGGGGAAGGTAAAACAATAGCTCTCTCCCAGGGCCATTATGAAGAACGGCTAAGATAACAACTGTGAAAATGCTGTTATCACCATTAGGGCCATTATGAACATTAAAGCTGATGGGGTTTAATCTACAGGTCACTTCTCCTCTTCCTCTGCCCCTGGATGATGCCTGATTGACCCACACTCTGCGAGAGCAGGGCTTTCTGGCCCTGTGAGGTCTCCAGAGCAGCAGGGTGGGCCAGAGCCTGAGAGAAGCAGGTCTAGTTATACCTGCACTTGAACGGGCAGAGGAGAGAACCTGATCAACCACCACTTATCTAATGAAGGGCAGGGGCTCATTTGCCTTCACTCAACTGATTTGTGGGAACCAGATCTTTGCATGTCATTTCCCCACCCGCCCCACCACCACCCCGCCGATGTTGGCCTTCCTAATAATTCTCCTGCAAGTACTTATTGAGCATTGTGTGCCCACCATGGGTTCTAGCTTACAAACAGAGCTGGTGTGACCAGAGGATACACCCTTGACTAAAGGGAGTGGGGCAAGGGGTCCCTCTGGCAGAAGAATGAAATAGGGAGAGGAGGCTAATGCCACAAGCCAGTTTCACAAGGAGTAATCCACATTCATTATCATGGCAATGAAATGCCAGGTTGGACACCAGGAACCCTGACTTCCTCCAGGCTTCCTCACCAGCCAGCTGGGTGACATTTCCTCACCTCCCAGGCCTAGGCTGGAAACCTACAGCTGTGCAAGCCCTTGTAAAAACTACAAGAGAAATGTTTACTCTTTAGAAGAAGAAGGCAAGAATGTTAGAGGGAAGGGGTCCCGATCCAGACCCCAAGAGAGGGTTCTTGGATCTCGTGCAAGAAAGAATTCAGGGCGAGTCCATAAAGTGAAAGCAAGTTAGTTAGGAAAGTAAAGGAATAAAAGAGTGTCTACTCCATAGGCAGAACAGCCCCCAGGGTTGGCCATTTCTCTGGTTATTACTTGATGATTTGCCAAACAAGGAGTGGATTATTCATGCCTCCCCTTTTTAGACCATATCGGATACATTCCATGAAAACATAACATTGGAAACTGTATTGGCACTGGTAGGAGTGTAGCAGTGAGGACAACCAGAGGTCACTGTCATCACCATCTTGGTTTTCGTGGGTTTTGACCAGCTCCTTTACTGCAACCTGTTTTATCAGCAAGGTCTTTATGACCTGTATCTTGTGCTGACCTATCTTATCCTGTGACTTAGAATGCCTTAACCGTCTGGGAATGCAGCCCAGTAGGTATCAGCCTCATTTTACCCAGCCCCTATTCAAGATGGAGCTGCTCTGGTTCAAATGCCTCTGACAGGAGCACATTTGTAGGTGGGAGGAGGACGGGCTGAAGACCCAGACCAAGGGCCTTCATCTGCATCCACTCTTCCTCGTTCACCTTCCTCTCAAATAGCTGGTCCCAGCAGGATAGCACAGAGCTCACCTGGGCTCCAGGGCAGGTTCTTCCCCTGGGAATACCCGAAATCTCAGCAGAACAGTGTGCTGAAGGCTAGTGCTCCAGGAGGCCAGAAAGACCAGATGAAAGAGTGCTGGACAGAGTCCAGAGAGTGGGCTCCTCCTTCCAGCATGGCCCCTCACTCATTCAGTCCACGATCTTGGGAGCATCATTCCTTCTCTCTGAGCTTCAGTGTCCTCCTCTGTGAAATGTGCACAGTAATAGCTACCTTTAGGACAGGTAAGAGTGACAGCTGCTCACTAAATTGTAGCAATAACTGCAATGATAAGGATGATCTCCAAAGCCCTTTGCTGCTTCAAATCCTCTGCTCCCAGGCCAGGGATATTTCTCAAGCCCCCACAACCATTTGTTCTAGAGGCAGAGGGTCCTGGGCACAGCCGTGGTCCCTCTGGAGCTCTGGTCTCCCAACATCTTCCCCACCAGGGCTCTGCTTGTCTCCATAATGAGGTTTGAGTTTCATTATATCATTTGTCTGGTGCCCAGCTAAACATCATTTGACATAGGCACAGGTTCTGCAAGAGACCGAGAGTAATCCTTAAAGCTTAGCATCTACCCTCAGCTGCCATGTGTGGGAAGCTGGTCTTGCAGCTGGCATGAGGCCAGGCTGGCGGGGAGCTGGATCCTGATTCCTCTTTGAGCTCCTTCAAGGAACAAGGCTTCAGCCTCAGCACCAGGTTCCAGCTGCCGTGGCCAGTGGCTTCTTAGTGTCTAAGCTGGACCTCCCACTCCCGCTCCTGTGAAGGGTAATGACCCTCGGTGGCCCCTGAGTGGTAGACTTAGTTAGCAAAGGCCCACGCCATCTGCCACTGGCCACCAGGGCAGCATGCACAAAGTGTGGTAGTCAAGGGAAATATTAATAGGTCTTGCATACACAGACAATAGATACTGTAAAGGGATTGGTATTCCTTTGCTGCAGGACTTCTCAGGACCTTAAATTGCTCAGTCACCAAAAATGTATTGAGCACCTACTAGGTGCCAAGTACTCATCTAGCTGTTCAGAATAAGTGGTGAATAAGACACACAAGCTTTATGCTCTCATGACACTTATATTTCAGTGCAGAAGGAGGCAGAAAATAAATTTGCAAGTAAATAAGAGAACTTCAAATGGTGAGTGCTGCGAAGAAAGCAAACCAGTAAAGGGATAGAGGAGGACTGATGTGTTAATATGCATTGTGAATGTCTAAGGAGAAGCAGAATCACATGTTCTATGAGCAAGTCTCAGAACTGCAATTCCTTGGCAAGGTATTGAGGAATGCTCTAGAATGGTCCTAACACTCAAATCTAAAGCATCCGTCCTTGGCATGAGCTCCCCCGAAGACTGCCCCATCATCTCCAGGATAGCATCTGAGATGCTCCAGCTGATCCCACCATTCCAGCTCACTTCCCCCCACCCCTCTAGAAAATTGAGCGAGCTTGAACGTCCCCCGACACATTTCCGCATTTCCACATGCTCAACACGTTCCTGCTTCCCAGAAAGCCTCCTGTGCCTTCTTTGCCTGGCAAACATGTCCTCATCCTTCAAGGCTGTATTAGACAGGGTAGGTGATCCAAGATCTCAATGACTTAATCTTATACAAGTTTATCTCTCACTCACATCCCATGCCAGAGAGTCAGGAACTGCTGTGTTCTTCACAGTTCCTTCTTTCTCCTAGGGTCCCAGAGCCCTCCACTGGATTCCCTGTATGTGGTCAGCAAGGGGAGAAGAGAGTAAGTGTAGAGGAACATGCAGGAGACCTTAGGAGATAGGCCTGGAGTGAGTTCAGCATTTCAACTGCATCCGTTGGTCAGACTGAGCTGCATGCACAAGCCCATCTGGCTGCAGAGGGGCTGGGAAACGGAATGTCACTCAGTCTACAGGAAGAGGAAAGGTGGTCAGTAGCATTGTCTTAGTTCAAGTGTCACCACCTTAGCCAAGGTAGTACAGAATGAGGGAAGTGGCTTGGTGTAATAGAAGGGAAGTAGGCAGGGCTTGGCATAGTGGCTCATGCCTATAATCCCAGCACTTTGGGAGGCCAAGGTGGGAGGATCAAGAGTTTGAGACCTGGGCAACAAGACAAAATCCCATCTCTACACAAAATGCAAAAATCCCCTCTCTACAAAATACAAAAATCCCATCTCTACAAAAACAAGGCGAAATCACATCACTACAAAAAAATACAAAAATTAGCTGGGCATGGTGGCTGTCACCTGCGGTCACAGCTAATCACGAGGCTGAGGTGGGAGGATTGCTTGAGCCCAGGAGGCAGAGGTTGCAGTGAGCGGTAATCACACCATTGCACTCCAGCCTGGGCAACAGAGCAAGGCCCTGCAAAAAAAAAAAAAAAACCAAAAGAAAGGGGGAGAGAGAGAGAGAAAAGAAAGGATGTAGAGTTTGAAATCAACAGACCTGAGCTTCTGTTTTGTCTCTACAATTTATGCACGGGGGTGGAGGGTAGCCTGACTTCTGTCACTGGACCAGCTCTCTAACTTTGTACAAGTCACTCTATAGGTTTCAGTCTCCTCATCTATTAAACAGAGATGAGGATGGTGATAATGATAAAAGTTACCTGGGAGGATTGCAGGAGGATGAAATGACATAGTCTGCATGAAATGCCCAACCTATGGCCAGTGCTTACAAATGTTATCTACGATCAGCATGAGCTCTGAGAACCTGGCTCAGGCTACCAGTCCTCAGGCCCCACTTTGTCATGGAGACAACAGTGGGGAAGGGGGAAGACAGTTCTCTAAGAGATGTCTGCCCATCTCAGAATGAGCCTGCTCTGTGGCTTTGAGCTTTGGCATGCAGAGGACAGGGTCTGCACCATCCCTCATCTGGTCACACCCCTGACTCAGTCTTCTGCCGTCAAGCTCTGAGTGAGCCTGGCCATGCATCTGTCACACCCAGAGGACAGCCTGGGCCAGAGACAAAAACAGCCCGTAGCCAGCCGAGTGCTGAGGGAGAGGGGGAAAAACCACCAAAAAGGTGAGACAGTGGGCCTAAGCACAGGGGATGGGGGCATGGCGAAGCCATTTCCTGCCACCCCCATGGAGCCCCTTCTGTGTGGCAGACACTGATCCAGGATCTTAAGAGAGAGCAGTGGAATAACAAAGATCCCTGCCCTCATGGGGCTTATGATCCAGCAGGAAGAGACAATCAGCCATAATAAACAAGTAAATTAGATACTGTGTGTGTGTGTCAATGCCACAGTCAGAAATGCTAAGGGGCATAGATACAAATACACAGTTTGAGAGAAGAAATAAGACCTAGTGTTAGATATAGATCAGTAGGGTGACTAGAGTTTACAGTAATCTGTTGTATATTTCAGAATAGCTAGAAGAGAAACATTCAACTGTTTCTGGCATAAAGAAAAGACAAATATTCAAGGTGATGAATATCCCCAATTCACTGACCTGATCTTTACAAATTTTATGAATGTTTTAAATTATCACATGTACCCCCAAAATGATGTACCTTTAGTATGCATTGATTTTTAAAACAGAAGAAATACTAAGGAGAAAGCAGAGCAGAAAAAAGCAGGTAAGAAGGGCAGGGGAGGGGCGGGATGCAGCACTGAACAGGTGGTCACGTCCTCATTGAAACAGGTTTGGCCGGGCGCAGCGGCTCATGCCTGTTAATCCCAGCACTCTGGGAGGCTGATGTGGGCAGATCGCCTGAGGTCGGGAGTTCAAGGCCAGCCTGACCAACATGGTGAAGTCTCATCTCTACTAAAAATACAAAAATTAGCTGGGCATGGTAGCAGACGCCTGTAATCTCAGCTACTTGGGAGGCTGAGGCAGGGGCATCGCTTGAAACCGGGAGTTGGAGGTTGCAGTGAGCCGAGATTGTGCCACTGCACTCCAGCCTGGGTGACAGAGCAAGACTCCATGAAAAACGAAAGAAGGAAGGAAGGAAAGGAAGGAAGGAAGGAAGGAAGGAAGGAAGGAAGGAAGGAAGGAAGGAAGGAAGGAGGGAGGGAGGGAGGGAGGGAGGGAGGGAGGGAGGGAGGGAGGGAGGGAGGGAAGGAAAAAGAAAGGAAGAAGGGAAGGGAAGGGAAGAAGGGAAGGGAAGGGGAGGGAAGGGAAGGGAGGGAGGGAAGGGAAGGGAGGGAGGGAAGGGAAGGGAGGGAGGAAGGAAAGGAGGAGGTTTGAGCAGAGCTTTGAAGGAGGCAAGGAGTGAGCAGCAGGGACCCAGGCAGAGCTTCCCAGCAGAGGGACCAATGAGAGCAGAGGTCTGAGGCAGGAGGGTGCTTTGCATGTTCAGGGGCAGCAAAGAAGCCAGAGCAGCTGCAGCGGGAGAATCGCCAGGACCTGCAAGGCCTATTGAGGATGACTGTTCTAGAGCAGAGAAATGTGCCTTTGGCCCCTTGAGAGTTGTGTGTTCTCTGGTGAACAAAAACAATAACAAAGGTTAGGGAGTGCTTCTCAACGTGTTCAAAAAACAGTGTTTCTGCACAAAGGAGAGAAACGGGTTCTGTCTGGGAAGGCAATAAGCTGGCCCAGATACTACTCATCGATCCAATGAGACCAGCAGAGGTTTAAGTCGTCGTACCCCGGTACAGTCCTCTGAAGCTTTAAACCAAGCTTACACTTTTCCTTCTTGCAGATACTGGGTTAGACAGACATCTTTTCCCAAAATATAACTGCTTGGTGACATGGAAAACTATGCGGCAGGTAACCCGCCACCTCAGTGAACTCCACTAGTGGGCCCCTGGGAACTCCTGGGCCACTACGCCCTTGGCACTTGCAGCCTTGTTGGCACTTTCACCACCTCCTCTTGCTCAGGCTTTGATCTCCTAGACTGCCACCCGCCACAGATGCAGAGAAGCCCACAGAGTGCATCATCCATTTCATCTATCATTTCTCCTCATGTCTTCCTTCCATTGCCAGGGTGCTCAGGCCTAGCCCAGCCCTTTTCACATGTTGTATGTTGTGCAAATCTGCCCTCAGAATGGTCCTCCCTGTCACATGGCTCGTCCCATAGAGAAGCAGTACAACATTGGTCCATTTTCTCAATCATCTCCACTTTAGGGTCCATTGTAATAGTTCTCTTCTCCCCACCACTTACAACACTGACTGCTTTTACATTTTCCTAACAAGAAAGAGTGAATGCAATGGTCACAAAGTAGGCACAAACTCAGCAAACACAAGATAGACACACCACATGGGGAGCAAGGCCTGATGACAAGTGAAGGTGTGATTCCCTCTGGCACGGAGCTTCCTTTACATCTATGAAAGTGGAGAATTAGAACCTTCACAAGCAGAGGGGCTTTTGTCAGTTGTTTTTAAAATGCAGCTGGCCCCTGACTTCTCCATCCCATTTCTTCTGAGCCTCTGCTCAGGTTCCATATTTAAGCAAGCCTGGAGAGCTGGGGAGCTGGAGGGCCAAGCTGAGCTGTCCCAGCCCCGTGGGTGCTGCCATGTCATCTGTTTCATCTGGTTCTCAGCTGTTCTTTGGGATTTATTTGCCCTCTCTCTTTCCTTTATCCCCCCTTTCCTGAATATACCAACTAACTTCCTAATGCGAGAAGTAAACACATTAACTAAAAAGACAACCTGCCCAGAGTCAGCTACAAGCACCCTCCACTCCAGGACCAGCTGTTGGGTGGTTGAGACACCAACAGGAAATGGCCTTGGTGCTTCAGTGACTGCTCTTGGCATTCACTTCATTTCAGCAAGCAGTTGGCTGGGATGGGAGGCCGGAGTGGGGGCACATCGATGAGTGATAGTAATAAAAACCTTAGATTTTCTGCATCAGATCCTTCCATATAGCGTCAACAAGCTTTCCAACATCCCTGTAAAAGAGATATGATTGCCTCCACTTTAGAAAGAAGGAACTGATAGCCAGGCGTGGTGTAGCACATCTGTAATCCCAGCTACTCGGGAGGCTGAGGCAGGAGAATCACCTGAACCCAGGGGGTGGAGGTTGCAGTGAGCCGAGATGGCGCCACTGCACTCCAGCCTGGGTGACAGAGTCTAGAAAGAGAGAGAGAGAGAGATAGAGGAGAAAGAAGGAAGGAAAGAGAGAGAGAAAGAAGAGAAGAGAGAGAGGGGAGGGAGGGAGGGAGGGAAGGAAGGAAGGAAGGAAGGGAGGGAGGGAGGAAGGAAGGGAGGGAGGGAGGGAGGGAGGGAGGAAGGGAGGAAGGGAGGAAGGGAGGAAGGAAGGGAAGGATCTGAGGTTCAGAAAAGTTAAGCGCCTTCATTCATTCATTCATCTGTTCACTCATTCATTCACAAGGTGCCTACTCAGTTAGCTACTGGCTGAGAACTAGTGTTCAAGCCCAAGTCTGTTAGATCCCACCAGTTTCCACAGACTCATGCTTCTTCAACCTTGGGCCTCAGAAAACTTGCCCTCCAGCCAAGGAGACCCACATGTCATTTCGGTGCAACTCACAAAGTGGGGTTAAACACCTCTGATGCGAGTCACATGTCACATGCTGTGGGAGCTAGGAGCAAGAAATGATTCCAAGGGGATCTGGGAAGGCACACAGATGATGTGGCGTTTGCATGGGGCTGGCACACACACCCTGGGGAGGAGCCCTGGAGTCCAGTCCTGGGAGAGAGGGGGTGTTGTCCTGTGTATGGGAGCAGCCCATTCTAGGAGGCAGGCATATGACAGGCTTGGGGGGCTCCCTTGGCACCCACAGTGCGTCAGTAACGGGAGCTTAAGCTCCTCAGGGTCCACATGGCAGGACAGCATCTTAGAGGGCCACTTCCATGCCCCTAGCAGCTGGCCCTCTGTGCTGGGTCAGACCCAGAGCCGCAGAAAGCCTGCCCCTCTGAACCAAGGGGCATCAGGGGTTTGTGACATCCCATTCCCTCTCAACACTGTCTCTGCAGAGGCTGTGAGGTTACATCTCTTCCCTCCCCCTGCTTCCCACTGTCCCCACTCCTCCAATATGTTCCTCCTGGACTTCTATGCCCATGGAATTGCTGTATGCAATTATTTATTCATGCCACATCTACCAGCTGACTATTGGTGCCAGGCACTGTGGAAGGTGCTAGGGAAACAGCTGGGGTCAAAGCAGACCTGATGCTGTGCTCCGGAAACATGTGCCTTAATGGGGAGATGAATACATAAGTGGCAGTTGCAATGCCGTGTTATGCAGTAAGCCCAGGGCATTCTGGGGCAAGTACGAGGGGCATCCTGCCCTTCCTGAGCGGCCTCCAAGGGCTTTTCAGCAGAAGCAAAGTTGAGCTAGAATGTGAAGATAAGTCATTAACCAAGGGGCTGGGTAGGTTAGGAAACAGACCCAGACCATCACAGGCAGAGGGACCTGTACATGCAAAGGCCCAGAGGAGAGGAGAGGAGAACAAGGGGCACTATAGGAAGAGGTTCTGGGTAGATGGAGCAAGGCAAGGGGCAGGAGGTTGCTTGGAGACATGACTGGAGCAGCCCCACAGAACTGTAGCAAGTGTAGATTTCATCCCCATAGCCGCACAGAGCTGCTGCAGGATTTTAAGTGCAGGAGTGGCAGAATCACAGAGCGCCGTCTAAAGGGTCATCTGGCACAATTTCTCATTTTGGACAAAGAGGCCAAAACTCAGAGAGAGGAAGCCGCTTGTGCGGTGTCACTGTGGAACTGGTTAGAACCCAGGTCTCCAGACTCATTGTCCAGTGCTCACTGCCCTGGGCTACAGCCTCACTTCCCATTAGGGAGGGATCCAAAGATGCAGGAGGGAGCAGGCACAGGTGCTCCTCCCACTGCTCTGCTGAGAAGAGGAGAGCCCGCCTTCCTCACCAGGTGCTCCAGTCCTGCACAGAGGCACATACATGTTCACCAATAAACTCTGTGTCTGCAACAGCCTGGGGAGGGATCTGCCCCTGCAGCCTGAGCTCTCCTGCTCACCTGCCGATAATGGCTGTGCCCAGGGACCCCTGCACCTGCCCTCCATCTCTATCCCTGAAATCCATCCAGCAGCCCTGGAGCCCTGCCCTCAGGAGAGCTCTTTGTCCAGGCCCCGCCAGGGTGGGGAGTTAAGCTTGGTTAGACATTTCCTGTTACGGCCTCATTAATTGTGTAATACAATGATGATTAATTTTACAGTAAGAAGTAAAACTGTTGGAGGGAATAGGCAGTGGGGGAGAAGGGGTGTGAGGGGCACAGGATGAAAACCATTGCCCCTAAAACAGGGATGGCCAGGCAGGATGTTATGCCAATTTTCTCTGACACTCTGAGCCCCAAGGGGCCTCTCCCAGGGACTCGGGAAACTCGCACAGGAGCTAGATTTCTGCCACCCTAGTAAGAGGCGGGCGAAGAAGTAAAGCCATGAGGTTTGCCTGCCCCAGGTCCTAAGAAGGTCCCAGAGAGAGCCTTGGCTAGAAGTCAAAAGGCTGGGTTCTGATTCTGGCTTTCCCATGAGTGAACTGTCTGTCCTCAGTTTCTTACATGTAAAATAGGATGATCAACTCTCACTCGGTCTACTTGAATGGAGCAATATGCAAATAAAATGAGAAGGTGGGTTTGAAAGCACTAGTGTAAACTACAATGAGGATATGACAGTAGAGAAGAGGACTGCACTGACTACAGGGCTGTTTCTGGACAGCTTGAGACATCAGTTCATCCCTCTGGGCTTAGTTGCACACTTCCTGAAGTTGCTGTGCTGATTAAATAAGATGCTGTATTCAAAACCCTAGTATTGTATCTGCACAAAGTAGGCACTCAACAAATGGCGGCTGGATTTAGAGCTATTATTTCCATCATCACCATCACTAATAAAATGCAGTCCTTTCCAACCCTTAAATTCTTTACTGTGTCCCTGGTCAAAGTGGCCCCTCCTTTCTTTCAAGGGAGAAGCCCACTTCAATGCCCCATCACACCCTCATCCTGCCCCCACCCCTCCCAGCAGCCAGGCCTGTCTAAATTCAAATGGGGAACTCAGTCAGGGAGCTCTGGGCAGGGGGCTGGAGCTTCTCTTGGGTCGGGGCAGACCTTTTCTCCTTTGGCTTCTTCCTAACTAGCCCTTTGCTCCTCCCCCCAACTCTAGGCCCTTCCTCCTGTGTCCCACCTCTGCCTCCCACCCCAGCCAGCCTGACATCCCCACACCTGAATGGCGAGCCCTGCTGTGACTTCCATTTCCTGGGCAAGGGTCCTTCCGGCGACGTTTTCCCCTCCTTCTCCAATGGGAGCTCTCTGCCCCTTCTTCAGCCCAGGAACACCTGTGGTCTGAAGAGCTCCTCTTCACACTACCAAGCCAAACTTGGGTCTGCCTGCCTGGCTCAGCAAAGCCAAACACTAATGCTGAGATTTACGAGAAGGGGAAAAAAGGCACGTATTGCAGGGCACCAAGCAAGAATCGGACAAATTCCCCGATGGTTTACAAGCAAGGGCTTGTAAAGGGAGGGTACATTTCAGGAAAGCAGAAGTTACAGGCAAAATCATAAATCCATACACGGAGCAAGGTTATACATTGGTTTGGCACAAAAAGGTGAGATATATTGAAGTGCAGGGCTTAGAGATCACAGGTAGATTTAGAGATTTTTAAATTTGCAATTGGTTATGAAAGTGAGGCTTTGTCTAAAAACTCAGGGTCAGTGAAAGGAATGTGAAGGTTTGGCCTGAGGGCGTGACTCTCCCCAGTCCCCTCAGAAAGGGACTCAGAACATATATTAAGATGTTATCTCTGGTTTCCTTCCTTCCTTCCTTCCTTCCTTCCTTCCTTCCTTCCTTCCTCCCTCCCTCCCTCCCTCCCTCCCTCCCTCCCTCCCTTCCTCCCTTCCTCCCTTCCTCCCTTCCTCCCTTCCTCCCTTCCTCCCTTCCTTCCTTTCTTTCTTTCTTTCGTCCACAGAGATGGGGTTTTACCATGTTGCCCAGGCTGATGTTGAGCTCCTGGGCTCACGCAATCCACCCTCCTCAGCTTCCCAAAGTGTTGGAATTACAGGCGTGAGCCACCATGCCCAGCCATTATCTTTGGTTTCTATAGGTAACTGAACATCTTGTGGCTCCAGCTTCCTTGGGTGGCTATTGTTTTATTATCTTCTTGTTTCTCTGGTTGCTCATTTACTTCTCAGGGCTAGTAAGGTACCTGGAATTTCCCTGGAAGGGACTCAAGATTTTCCTCTATTTCCATGTTTGGGGGCGGGGGGCCCTGGCAGGCCCTTAAGAGGAGTCCCTGCTTCACCTCACTTGCTCACGTTTCGTGAAATTTCACGGATCTGTGGTGCCCATAGGTGCTGGCAGCAGCTTCTCAGCTTGCCCACAGCTACATGCCCACTGCTTCTTTTATTCCCTCTATGGTACCCAGCACTGCCCTGTGTCTGGGAAACACTGGCTAAACCTCACCGCCCATCCCCCTTTTTCTGCTTTTTGTCTCTCTCCTCTGATCCTGCCACCAGTGTTCCCAGCCCTGGCATCACTGACATTTTGGACCTGATCATTCTCTTGTGGTTGCTATCCCGGGCTTGTAGGATATTTAGCAGTGTGAGGTGATATCTCATCTGGCCTTTACCCACTAGATGCTACAAGCAACTGCTCCCTCCTCACACCCAGTCACTGCAACCAAAAATGCCTCCAGACATTGCCATATGTCTCCTAGGGAGCGAAAATCACCCCTTGCTGAGAACCATGGCCCTAGATCTATACCCTAGATAGATCTCAGCCCCTAAAGCCTCACCCCGCTTTCTCCCCACCCCGCCCCCGCTCCCTATGCTTTGTTCCTTCTCACTGCCTCCCTCCTGATCACCCCACCCCCTGTGCCACAGCCAAGCGGCACTTTACAGCCCACACTGGACTAAACACCTTCTGCGACTGGAACAGCTGCTCTTTCTTCTGGCTACCCCAAGCCAGAGCCGCTCAAGATGGAGACAGAAAATGCAAATTGCACACGGTGAAATGCTTTGCTGATGCCTGGGGCCTCTCCCTTGTTTTCTGCTCAGATGAAAGGCAGGAAAAGGGGATCGAGTGAGGTGGGCAGGGGCTCCTGGGAAGCTGCAGCTCACTTTCTCTCCAGCTCCCACTGTACCCAACCCCCTCCAGGGACAGTGGTCAGGAGGGGGCTGGGGAAGCTCCACGCTCTTCAAAGGCACAGAAGGAGGTGGAGAGCAGGGTGGAGCCCTCTCCCCTGCACCTTAGGGCTTCAGAGCCCCACATCTCTTCCAGCGAAGCAGCCCAGACTGGCATTAAGTGCTTTCAGCCTAATCCTGAGAGGTCACCTTCTGTCTCTAAGTCAGAGCCTCCCCTGCCACACTGCCTCTGCACCTTCTTCCTGCAAGTCCCCACCTGCTTAACCTCCCACTCATGACACCTGACTCATAGACTAACTAGGGGTATCTTAAAGTCCTTCAGCAGCACCATGAAGTGCTCAGAAGAAGCCTTTTGGCTGTTGGAAAGATCCCTCACCCAAGGTCTAGCCCAACGTGCATCATGCCTGGTCTTGTGTGGACTGCCCCTTCCCTGCATCCATCTCCAGGAGAGGGCATTGCTCCTCTCTCACTGGTGAGATGCTAACGTGCCACCGCTTTACTAGCATCCTCTGCCCCACCAGACCAGTTTAATCCAACAAAAAGGGATTCACACTGCAGCTAAGATGTGGCCATGTCGGCAGTGAAGTCTCTAGAATCGAGATGGATGACTACGTAAGGCTACCAGCCCTTCCCTAGTGCACATGAAGTCCCACTGAACAAGCTGACTTCTCTGGGCCCTTGACCCTCACTGGGAGGCCAAGGATGTGGTTACACTCATCCCTTCAGTGGTCAGCATTGACAGGGTCATACAGGGGCATAGCTGTACCATCAGACCGAGTCCCCACTCCCAGGGACCTGGGATTAGGCGGGATCTCAAGTAGGGTAGGTCCATGGGATGCATCTTTGTCCACCTTTTTCCACACCCCTCTGCCTGCTTCCTTTGGGCCCACTAGCAGGGTGAGAGAAACTGGACAAAATTTAGATTGACACCTGTGAGTCGAGAAAGAAAAGGGTCTCCAGTTTCTTTCTCTCTCTCTCTCTCTGCAAAACATCACCCAGTTCATCCTCCTAACACCCGTCTTCCCTACGGAAACCTTCCGCGGCCCTCTGTGGCCCATCAGATGAACTGGAGCTCCTTGCCCCGGCATTCAAAGCCAGCACCATGCAGCCCACAGTCTCCACCTGCTGGACCTCCTGTAGCCCCCAACTGACCCCTCAGCTCCAGCCAGAACTGAGGATGTCCCTTTTCCCCATCTCCCTGCAGAGTCACTGAGCTCTTTCTGTGTGCCAGGCCCCATGCTGATCACTTCATAATGCTCATAACGTGCCTCTGAGATTGGTGCTGGGATTAACCTCCTTTTACAAATGTGGAAACTGGGGCACAGAGGAATTGGAAACTGACATCAATAAGTGTCAGAGCCAGGCCTTGGCCCCAGACAGTGCAACTGCAGAGTCTGCTGTGCTTCCTCCCCTCCTCCTCCACCTTCTCCTCCTCCTCCTCCTCTTCCCCCTCCTCCAGGACCCCTGGAATAGGCTCCCCCTGGCTTCCTGCTGCCAACCTCACTCCATTCAGAGCCCCCTTCACACTCTGCAAGAGAGGGCTTTCCATGGATCAGAGCTGATCACCACACGTAAGCTGCCATGTCTGTAGGGCCCAGCATGACCCTCTCTCCCTCTGCTGCAAGCCCTCAGCCACCACCTATGCACAGGCTAAAAGGCAGGCTCCTCTCAGGTCACTCGAGTCTTCACCCTCAGGCCCCGTGGTGTCTAATTCATCACCCACCAAACCCCTGCTCTCCCCGCCCCATGCACCCCTGCTTCCCAGATGCTCCCTGCCCTTTCCTGCCTTAAAACCTTTGCATGTGGTGTGGCCTTCATTTCCGATACATCACCTCACTCCCAGACTGGGAGAGAAGACACGCCCGTGTCCTTCAGGACCCAGCTCCACCGTGACCTCCTGTGTGACGCCTTCCCTGACTCACCCAGATAGCGGTCACTCCATCCTCTGGGCTCCCTGCACACCTTGAGCTGCTCCTGTCCGGGAGTTTGTTTCTGGGTCTGTATCCAGCTCCGCAGATCCTGAACCCCTGGAGGTCAGAAGAGTTCTGGTCAACCCATCGTGACTGAGCACTTGCCATGTGCCTGATACACAGGCACCAGGAATCCAGATCTGAACAAGATCTTGACCTTCAAGGAGCTTCTGTCTAGCGGAGAGCTGGTGTGAAATAGCCAATCTTAAGAAAAGTGATAAATAGTACGAGAGAGGTGGCCATGGGTTGGTAGGGGAGTCCAGACATGGGGTAACACACCCATCCAGGGCAATGCCCCACCTGAGGGTAAAGGCCATGGAAGAAGCTGTCTAGCCAAAAAAAGGAAGCAGCTCAGAAGGAAGAGGGGCCATGCAGGAGGCCCAGCATGAGCAGAGGCACAGAGTGTGGTGTCTACAGGAGATGCAAGGTGCCATCGTGTCAGAAGATGGTAGAGAAGAGGTCGGGGGCACGGAAGCAGTCAGAGGGGATGAGTTTGGGTACACTGTCTCCATTAGAACTGCATTTGGCTCTGTGTAATGAAAACCCTCCACAACAGCGTGGCCAAATTAGAGACTTGTTTTTCTCGTCTAATGAGGAGTCTGGGAGCTGGCAGTTCAGGGCTGACCCAGTTGCTCAGGAGATAAGGCCCCTGTTCCCTTCCTGCTCTGCCATCCTCATGATTGCAAGACAGCTGCACTTCCGATCCTCACTTTCCAGCAGAAAAAAAGGAGGTAGGATGATGTTTAAAATGTTTGTGCCAGGCTGGGCACAGTAGCTCACATCTGTAATCCCAGCACTTTGGGAGGCCAAGGTGGGTGGTTCACTTGAGGTCAGGAGTTCGAGACCAGCCTGGTCAACATGGTGAAACTCTGTCTCTACTAAAAATACAAAAATGATCCAGGTGTGGTGGCGCCCACCTGTAGTCCCAGCTACTTGGGAGGCTGAGGCAGGAGAATCTCTTGAACCCAGGAGGCTGAAGTTGCAGCGAGCCGAGGTCTCACCACCGCACTCCAGCCTGGGTGACAGAGCGAGACTTCATCTCAAAAAATAAAAATAATAAATAATAGAATAAGGCGGGGCGCGGTGGCTCAAGCCTGTAATCCCAGCACTTTGGGAGGCCGAGACGGGCGGATCACAAGGTCAGGAGATCGAGACCATCCTGGCTAACATGGTGAAACCCCGTCTCTACTAAAAATAGAAAAAAACTAGCCGGGCGAGGTGGCGGGCGCCTGTAGTCCCAGCTACTCGGGAGGCTGAGGCAGGAGAATGGCGTAAACCCGGGAGGCGGAGCTTGCAGTGAGCTGAGATCCGGCCACTGCACTCCAGCCTGGGCGACAGAGCGAGACTCCGTCTCAAAAAATAAATAAATAAATAAAAATAAAAAAAATAAATAATAGAATAAAATGTTTGTGTCCATGGTATCTTTTACTATTTTTTGAAATTGTGGTAGAATACACATGACGTAAAATTTCCCATCTTAACCATTTTAAGTGTCCAGTGCAGTGGCATGAAGTACATTCACATTGTGGTACATCCATCACCACTATTTCCAAAACTTTGTCATAGAAACTCTGGACCTGCTATGAGCAATAGTTCCCCCATTCCCCTCCCCTCAGCCCCTGGAAACCACCATTCTTCTTTCTGTCTCTATGAAACGGACTACTCTAGGGACCTCACATAAGTGGAATCATACGGTATTTTCCCTTTATGTCTGCCCTATTTTACTAAGGATAATGTCCTCAAGGTTCATCCATGTTGTAGCATATGTCAGAATTTCCTTCCTTTTAAAGGCTGAATAATATTCTGTTGTATGTGTCATATTCTGTTGTATGTGTGTGCAATGTTCTATTTATCTATTCATCTGTCAATGGACACTTGAGTTGCTTACACCTTTTGGCTATTGTGAATAATGCTGCTATGAGCATGGGTGTACAAATACCTCTTCCAGTCCCTGCTTCAGTTCTTTTGGGTATATACCCAGACACTTCTGGATATATACCCAAATTGCTGGGTCACATGGGTGATTCTAGGTTTCATTTTTTTGAGGAGCCATCCACTGTTTTGCTAGCTGCTGTGCCATTTTATATTCCCACCAGAAGTGCACGAGGATTTCAATTTTGCCACATCCCTGCCAACACTTGTTATTTTCTGAGTTTTTGGTTTGTTTTTTTAATAACAGCTATCCTCATGGAAATGAGGTACTATCTCAATGCGGTTTTGATTTTTCATTTCCCTAGCGTTGAGCATCTTTTCCTGTACTTATTAGCCTTCTGTACCTCTTCTTTGGGGAACTGTCTATTCAAGTCTTTTGACCATTTTTAAACTGGGTTGTTTGGTTTTCTTGTTGAATTGTAAGTATTCTTTATATATTCTGGATATTAACCCCTTATCAGAGATATGATTTGCAAACACTTTCTCCCATTCCATGGGTTGCCTTTTCACTGTGATGACTGAGTCCTCTGATGCATAGAAGTTTTACATGTTGATGATGTCCAATTTATCTATTGTTTTCTTTTGTTAGCTGTGCTTTCAGTGTCATATCCAAGAAATTGTTGCCAGATCCAATGTAATGAAGGTTTTTCCTTATCTGTTCTTCTAAGAGTTTTATCATTTTAGGCTCTTGCATTCAAGCCTTCGATCCATTGTGAATGTCTGTCCTTTCTGTTTGAAGAAGAAATGCTTTCTTGGAAGCCCTTCCCTATCCCTCAGCCCTCAAGAAATTTGATCTCATCACCCAGAACAGGCGGTGACAGACACTTTGCCAACCGAAACACATTTGTAAGAAAGGGAGAATAGATATTGTGTAGACAGCAAGCAGTGTCTTCCCAACCATGCATGTCCCCGGGTCAGCCTGGGACAATACTGAGCACATGGCGCACCTGTAGTAAGCAGACACTGCGGTGTGTGCCTGTTGAATTCCCTGGTGAATGGCCAATTGGGGACAGGCCAGTGGAGTGACTTCATGGCGGCAGAAATGACCCTGGATTTGACGCTAAAGGTGCAAGCCCTGGCCCACCACTTCCAGCCTTATTGCCTCCAGCAAGACACTTAACCTAGCTGAACCTGTTGTCTCGGCCTCAAAATGACAGCAATCACTTTTGTTTAAGTCCGTGTTTCACAGATTACAAGACCCTCTTGCATATATTATCCTTGTCATCCCCACAAGGACCCTGTGACGTAGATAGGGTATGATTTAGTTAATCTCTGTTTTCAAGGTGAGGAAATGATTGCCCAGAGAGATTAAGTGATTTGCCCAAGGAGGCTCAGCTGAGCACCAAAATGGGCCCTCTAACTTCCCAGGCAGTGTGGTCCCCTTTCTGCTCATCTCAGGGGCAGGGGAGAGAAGGGTGGATTGTGAGTGTCAAATGAGGGCCTGGACAGGAAAGTGCTTTGCAGAAAAATGGGTGTGTTTGGTTTTTCAGTGTCTGTGTAGATTGGAGATGGTCAAGATGGGACAAGATGAGGATTAGGTCAAAGCAGGAGAGTCAAGGTGCCTGCTTTTCTCCCAGGCACCTGTTGAGACAATTATCAAGGTGGGAGGGCTGCTCCACTGACTGATATTCCCCACAGCCCAGTAGGGACGTAGCTGCCAGAGAGGGTTTTTACCCTACAGGTCAGACACCTTCCAGGCACATGCCCACCCCAACAGACCTGCAGGCTCTGTTGCTGCAGCTGCTGGCCTCTCTCCCTTCCCCACAGCTGCCCCCACCCCATCACACTCTGCCCCCCACCTTCTCTTCCCCCTCCATGCTCCCTCCTTTCAAAAGCATAATGAGTCTGATAAGACATTGTCTCGTTAACAGGATTAGCCACGGAGATCTCCTGTTCCCTCCCACTCATTCTATAATACTCCTCATCTCGTGTCCTGTAATTTCCTGCTGGTATCAGAAGCTCTGGACCACCTCGGTGATATTAATTTCTCCTCGCTCTTTAATGGTGTGACTGCTGATATGCTGAGATGCCCCCCTTCCCCGCGCAGCCGCTGGGCCACCAAGGCCCTGTGGGTAAATTACAGGAGGCCCTCAGAGGCTCTCTCCCTCCAAAGTCAGCT
Organism: Macaca fascicularis; assembly: GCF_037993035.2. Taxonomy (NCBI): domain Eukaryota; kingdom Metazoa; phylum Chordata; class Mammalia; order Primates; family Cercopithecidae; genus Macaca; species Macaca fascicularis. The sequence goes on along the minus strand of NC_088388.1, from coordinate 116,412,296 downwards.
GCTTGTCCCCTCCATCCCCTGCTTCCCCAACTGCCCCATCTCCCAGTTCTGGGGGCAGCAACTACCTCTATCTTATAGGCCAAGGAAGCAGGTCTAAACATGGTGCTCAGATGGCAGAAGGATGACAAATGCATGCCCCCAATCCAGTTCTTCCCTTCCCTTTCTAACCTGCCCCCAACACGTGTCCCTCAGAAGACTCTAGGCAGGGTGCAGGCAGGGGGAGTCAGGCACAGTTGGGGAGAGGGCTGAGCTCTGGACCTGGGTTCTCCTCCTAGGTCTGTGACATAGACAACCTAATGACTTATCCAACCTCTCTGAGCCTCAGTTTTCTCCTCTGTACATTGGGGATGACCATACGTATCTGGCAGGATTGTGGTAAAGCCCAGAGTTCAGGACCTGACACACAGCAGGTATCTGGCTGGAGTTTAGTGGGACTGGAGAATGCAGCTCTTGGGATTTACCCAGAAATGCTTTCTCAACCCTGAGGTATATCCCCAAACTTTGTCTCTGCACCAATTCTCTCTGAGCTTTGTCCTTCCAAATATCTTTTTCTTTACACATTTTTAGGGACTAATGCAGAGGAAACTTTATGGCCCTTCAACCCAAAATGTTAATTAGAGGATAACGCAACATATAGGGTGAATCCTGATAAAAGGGGGCAGGAAAATAAGAGAATTACCTGCCCCCTGCCCCCAGCCCATGGCTGAGGACAGAGAAAAGAGGCATCCTGAGAAAGGCCACGTCCCACATGGTCCGGGACCAGGGACAAGAAGAAACCCTGACTCGGAGTCAGCTGGGCATTTTCAGGAAGAGAGAGAGATACAGGCAGGCCAGTGCCCGGAGGAGTTAACAGAGGTAGAGAGGAAATTGCCAGAGTCAGAAGAGGTGAGGCTGGAGCTAAATCTAAGTTAATTTGGAACCAGTTTTGTGATCGATTGTGCAGAGTGTCAGCGAGTGAGAGGTGGGAAATTGCACCTGTCTGGTGAATGAGCTCAGAATTCCAAGTGTGCTAGGGAAGCTGGGGAGCTGGTGCCACACTGGGCAATGCCAAGGTGGGGAGGCAGTGCGTGTCCGGGGAGCTGGTGGGGCCCGTCTGCCCGCTCAGAATATAAGTGCACAAAAAGCAGAGCAGAAATCATCTATTATACCTTTACTCTATGCCTAGCCCAGTGTGAAACCATTACCTACATTTCTCAGATAATATTTGTAACACACTGAAAGCTGGCCATGGGCAGCAGCTAATGCCAATACACAGACACTGGACTTTCAGGCCAGACACTGGCAGCGGAGGGGTGGGATTTGAGGCCTCTGTCCTGAAGGAATATGGAGTCACACAATCTAGGTTCAGATCCCAAATGTGTTGTTCTCTATCTCTGTGACCTTAGGCAAGCTTCTGAATCTCTGTGAGCCCAGTTCCCTGGTCTATCAAATGAGGATCATATTGCCCTCCTCTCAGGATGAAATTGAGGCAATGCCTGTAAAGTGTCTAGCACTAAGCCTGGAACATAGTGGAAATTGACAATTAAGAGGTATGTCCCCTCACCCACCCCTTTTCTTCCCCCTGTCCATTGTACTGTGAATGACAAGCTATCAGTGAATTTTACAAATTAACAGTAAAAGACCAGTATATGATGAAAGCTGGATAAGGGGTATAGACACTGTGAGCTAGGGGAGCAAGAAATGACTGAGGGCTGGCAAGGGACAAGGGAGAAGAGGTGCTGAGACGAGCCAGTGTGGAGAGGTTGGTGCGTGGACCAGCAGAGCTGGGACAGAGCACTCACATGTTCACATCTTTGCAGACTCAGTTTGAGACCTGATAAGACACAAATGTTGACAGGACTTGAAACATTTCTACCTTTGCTGATAAGCTCCCTGGCTGGCATAGCTGATGTACATCCAGTCATGCCGATTAGCCTGTAAGTTTAAAAAGCAGAGGTTCAAAACAACTGAATTGCCTCTGCTATTTGAGCAGGGGCAGAGGATTTTTAACAGTTCTAAGAAGAGGAAAATGGGTATCAAGCATGATCTAGAATCACTGGCACGGCAGTCACTCCAAGCTCCGGAGTGTACCAATGTAGATGTCGGATGAGAAGCTGTAAGTCATAATCGGGAGAGCAATTGTTTATCAAGCAATCACTGTGCAGGCGCCGGGCCTGGCGCTTTAATTCACGTGACCACTACAACTCTGTGCGATTGGTACTGTTATTAGCACAATTTTACAGACAAGGAAACTGAGTTAGAGAGGCTAAGTAACCTGTGCAAGGTCACACTGATAGAACGAAAGTCTATCTGACTTCAGAGCCACATACTTGCCACTGAGGCAGAGTAGCCGAGATTCATGCACTCATTCAATCATCCATTCATTCATTCAAGGAATATTTTTTTGAGCACCATCTCAAAGGCGTTGTAACTGAAACTGAGCCCAGAGCAGTGACCAGCATGTACCCGGCCTTTACCAAGTGCTAGGCTAGGGCTGTGCTAAGGACCAGGAGGCAGGGGAATGAGCCCACCTGCTGCTCCTGGCCTTTGGAGGCTGCAGCCACTCATTGTGGGGCTTCTGTCTGCAGAAGGAGGCCACTGGAGGCCTCTGAGGCAGGTAGGCCCCTGGGGTGGGAAGATGGTGATGGGGGAACACGCGTAGGAAGGACAGAGGGATGGTCTCCACTGCCATCCAGTGCCCTTGGAGCCACACAGGGAGCACAGAGGCAGACACCAGATGGCTGCAAGAGGTCACAGTGCCATGTCCCTTTTAGTCACATCCCCTTATAAGAACCGGTAAGACCCGTTTTCTCCTCTGTGTATAAGCACCCCATTGTTACCAAAGACATGAAATGAAGCAGAGACAGAAATGAGCCCATGCGAGGCACAGTTCCACGGCAGCCCAGTGACTCCTCCCGGTAACTCTAAGGGGGTGTGATCAAGACCACTTTGTAGATATCGAGACTGTGGGGTTTCTTCTCAGGGACTTGCATCCAGGTCATACAGCTGTGAAGCTAGCCCGATCTTCCAGATCTACGTCCAATCCTCCATCTCCAATGTGATCCAACCAGAACTGATGGTGCACTCGGGAATTCCCAGCCTTGGCCCAGGTGTTATGGGGGCATTCAGAAGAGTGATGCTGATGTATCACTCTTTAAGAAACCTGCATCCTACCTGGGAATATGAAGATGACCCCGTCCAAATGTGGAACTTGAGGCCCTTATAGGTCCTAGGCTGTGGCCCAACTGAGGGAGCTGTGAACTATCTGGAAAGGGAGAGAAGGTCCTGGTTAGCTGGACTTTCAGAGAGGGTCTAAGAGGAGCCTTGCTGGGGTGCAGCGAGGGGTGCACCCCTATGGGAAGGAGCTGGTAGGACTCCCCATGGCCATGCAGTGTACCGGGACATACCTAGCAAAAGTCTGCCTCTGGATTTGGACAGCCCCAGCTTTGAGATTTGGGGCAGGTTGCTTTGACCTCTCTGATCCTCAGTTTCCTTGGCTATTAGAGGGGAAGAAGAAAACCCTTAGCCCAAGAAGGCTGTTGCAAGAATTAAAGCAGATGGCGGAAATACAGCTGGCTTAGAGCCTGGAATCCATTCCATGGTATCGAGCCCTTGCCACTGAGGCAGGGCTGGGGTGACAGCAGCAGCTGGGATCCACATCTGCCCTCAAGGGCTTACTTTCTAGGGACAGTGCCAGGCCTTGAGCGACTCAGTCCACACCTTGTCCCAGTAGAGACGAGTATGCAATGAAGCAGCCCATGAGGCAGAAAGACCCATGGTGGGGGTCGTCTCCAGGAATGGGATGTGAGCTGACTCTGAGGGGTGGGTCAGGATGAACCCTGGGAAGGGCTGGGAGAGTGTCATGAGCAGCAGCAAGGCTTGGGGGAGGAGGAGCAGCGTGGCCGGAGGTCAGGGACATGACAGTGGGCTTGGGCTGCCCTGTTAAGGATTTTGGTCTTCATCCTAAGAAAAATAGGAAGCCACGGGATGTTTTCAGCATGCTCAGATGTCTATTTCAAGGGAGTCTGTCTGGCTATAGTGAGAATGAACTAGATGAGACCGTAAGTCTTACAGACACACAGTAGCACCTTGCTAAATGGCAGCAGAGTGGCCTTTATAGCACGCAGGGTGTTGTGGGAGGGAAGGTGGAGCATGTGCAGGAAGCAGGGCTCCACCAGGGCCAGGCCCTGGGGTCAGGAAGCATCCCTACTCTTCCCAGCACCTTCTAGCTGCAGAGCCACCCAGGGTAAAAGAACAATCCCAGCTCCTCAGTGGCTAATGGCGGTGTACGGTGTAGGGCGGTCCTTCAGGGCACGAGCAGAAGGGTGGGGCCACACCTCAGAGGCGAGCCAAGGGCGGGCAGCTGTCATCCTCCTTCCCAAAGCCCAGGCACACAAGGGTCCCCTTCCCTGCCGCTGTGCAGCTATTGGGGTTCTGTTGCAAGGAGGTAGCTTTCCCGAATTGTAATAACAGTGATTTCTATTCTACCGTGAGCATCTGACACATGGAGTGAGAGCTACAAAGCCCCCCCAGCGGGAAACATAAAAGTGGGAGTGGGGGCTCTGGGGAGGGTTGGAGGCTGTCGCCCCCGGCTGGGCTCCGCCATGTGCAGCGGACGAGGGCCGGGAATAAAGAGGCTTATTTCAGCACCCTGTTATTATGGCATCTTGTTTTCATAGTTTGTTCAACAAACCTCTCTCCCTCTCCCTCTCCCCCCTCCTCGTCTCTCTTTTTTTCATCTTCCTCTCTCAGCAAATCCATTTAAATGCAATTCGATTCTTAAAGCGCCCCTCTCATGCATGTCTAATGAATGTCAGGGAAATGCTATTACAATGGGGCTGAGGAGGGCCCAGTCTGCAGTGTGTGTACAAGTCATTTGAAAGGAAGCCTGGGAGCGCTCCAGTTTTATTACAGCATAATTAGAAATAAAATCTTGTTGCAATATGAGAATGAGAGATGTGTGCTAATCCTGGGGTAGAGGAAGATAGAGCTGTATTTAGAAGAAAAGATTCGGGGAGAGAGAGAACTAGCCACCGTGCCTCTGCACCCCCTCCCCCGGAAGGTTTGTCTGCTGGTCCCCACCCTCTGCACCCCTAAGACTTCTAGGAGCTGCTCCAGAGACAGTGAGGGGCCCTTCTAGATCTCAGTTGCTCCAAGTAGTCACTCTGTCAGGGCTCCCGGGGAACTGAGTAGGGTCCTTTCTGGTAACTCCACACCCCTCCCACCTACTTAAAAGACCAGTCTATGGGCAGTTAGGAGTTGGTGGGACTGGCTGGCAGAGCCCTGGACTTGCAGACTGAGACCCAGGTCAAGTTCTGAGTCCCCCACTTAGGAAAGCTATGCATTCATTTATTCATTCAGTTGTTCAACACTTACTGATCACCTGTTATGTACCAGGCACTCCGTTGGGTGCATTCGTTAACTGGTAATTGTCACAGGAAACAGGTTCAGAGAGATTCAGTGGCTCACATGGCGTCATCCAGCTAGACAGGAGAACCCAAGTTCAATCCAAGCCTTCTGACTGCAGAGCTGGGTTCTCTCTGCTCTACCATGCTGTTAACGTCCTGTGTCCTCCTGAGCCCTTCTGACACCCATCTCTCCAGTAATGTCATCTCCTATAGAGGCCAAAGGCAGAGATAAAGATGGTGGGACCTGACTGATCTCCTTTACAGCACAGAAAGGGGGACTTGGGGGTGGTGACACCACTTCAGCACTGATGGGCAGGTCAAAGCTTCTGGCTCTGTGTGCCTCGCACAAGTTCGCATAGCGTGAGGTCCCACCTCCCATCCATCCACTCTTCTCCTGACCCAGGCATGTCCACGCTGCCTGACCCCAATTGCATGAGGAAACAGCAATGGGCCAGGAGACAGGAGGCTGCTCTTGACATCTGCACTCTGACCACACAGATGAGTTGTGTGATGCAGTGCCTCGGTTTCCTCCATGGGGGATGAGATATCAGTCTTTGATTGAGGTTGCAGATGAGGCCCGGCCTGTGTTAACGACCCATTTCCAGGGTCAGTTCCATGCCCATCTCATCCCTGGATGATGCCTTCAGTTTCCTCCCTGCCTCGCCTCAGCTCCTGGCCCTTGATACCCACCGGATGGTCTCAGACTCAATCTTTCTTCCCCATCACATTCTCTGAACCCAGCCTGTACAGTACATCCTAAAGCCTAGTGACCTTCAGAACTGGCTCCCCTCTGCCCTTCTCCCCATCTTCACGTCTTTGCAGAGTAGAACCCGGTTCTAGAATGTTAGTGCTGGAAGGGTCCCAGGGAAGAGCATGTCTGGATGAGGAGTGTATTCGTCTGCTCTGGCTGCCATAACACAACACTACAGACTGGGTGGCCTAAACAAATGTATTTCTTACAGTTCTGGAGGCTGGAAGTCTAAGGTCAAGGTCATGGCAGGTGTGGTTTCTGGTGAGGCCTCTCTCCCTGGCTTGCATACACTGCCTTCTTGCTGTGTCCTCACATGGCCTTTTCTCTGTGTGTATATTCCGGTGTCTCTTCCTCTTTCTTTTTCCTTTTTTTTTTTTTTTTTGAGACAGAGTCTTGCTCAGGCTACTTGCCCAGGCTAGAGTATGGTGGCATGATCTCGCCTCACCACAGCCTCCGCCTCCTGGGTTCAAGCAATTCTCCTGCCTCAGCCTCCCGAGTATCTGAGATTACAGGCGCCCACTACCACACCCAGTTCATTTTTGTATTTTTAGTAGAGACGAGGTTTTACCATCTTGGCCAGGCTGGTCTCAAACTCCTGACCTCGTGATCCACCCACCTCAGCCTCCCAAAGTGTTGGGATTACAGGCGTGAGCCACCACGCCTGGCCTCTTCCTCTTGTTATAAAGGCATCATCAGTCAGGACCCCACTCTCGTGACTTCATTTAACCTTAACCACCTCTTTCAAGGCTCTATCTCCAGATACGGTTGCATTGGGAGTTAAGGCTTCAACATAAAATGTTGGGGGGAAACAATTCAGTCCAAAACAAGGAGGATCTGAAACCTAGAGCCAGCCTGGCCTGAGCTGGGACTTGAATCCCAGTTCCCAACTCACATCTCATGTGCTTTTCACTCTGCTACAAATCTCCCTCTGGGGTATTGAGTTGAGGGTTTACAATCCTAGGAGTTCAGAATCCAGGGAAAGGAGAGGAAGAAGGATGGGCATGGCTTCCCTTGGTTTTTTCAAACCCAGGCTGGCAGGGACTTCCAAGATGTTCCCCCTCAGCAGGTAGAACTAAAAGGAAAGAAAGGAAGGTGCCCTGCAGAGTCCGCCTTGACTTACTCCCTGCAGGCTGCCCTGGTGCCAGGGCCCCTAGACAGCAGCTAATTCCTGCCAGCCAGGAAGTATCGATCACCCCCAACTGCGCTGCCCCACAGCACAAATAGCTTGGGAGGAAAGGACAGCCCTGATTGTGGAGCAAGTTAGCTCATTAGTCCTATGAACTATCTGCAGGCTCCACACTGCAGGCTGACGACACTGTTTTTATAAATCTGTATTGCATGGAGCAGCAACTGGTAACCTGTATTGATTGCAATTTCTCTTTTGGAATTGGGAGGCCCCCGGGGGCCAATTGAGGTACTTCAAAGCCCTGGCATCCTGCAGCTACTCCAGGAAACAGACTTGAGCTGTGACAGACTAAGTAGCTCTTCTCTTCCTAGAGAGACAACGATTTTTTTCTGACCCTGGCCAAAGCCTGGTCTCAATGCAAAGCCTCACCCAATTCCCTTCCTCCTCCCTCTTACTCCATATCCCCCATTGCCTACCAGGACCTTCCTCATAGAGGAAAGTGGGTAGGCAAAGCAGGAAACCCCTTCCTCAGTGTCTGGTTTCTCTGCTTCAGGAAGGCATCTGACGCCAACAGTGGAAAAGCAGCTCCCACCCCCACGTGAATACCTACCTATGCACTGCATATGCATCATAGACCTGCCTGCTTGTGCTGTTACACGTTTAGTATTATGACCTTTAAAAAAACAAAAAACAAAAAACCTGCCCTATAAGCATGCAGTGAATATACATCACAACAGCCTTTCATAAGCATTGTTGCACGGACACCACAGAAGAACTCCATGAACAGAGAAAATCGGGGTTTAGAATCCCCAATTTGGGGGTGAGCAAATGCCCAGAAAGGTTAATGGGTGTTCCTAAAGCCACACAGCTGGTAGGTGGCAGGTCTCAAACCTCCAAATACAGAACTCTGTATCGTACCCATTGGGACCTACACCTCCCTAAGCTGCCAGTCCCTTTCTCGTCCCCTACAATGCCCCATCAGCCTGTGTAAGTGTACCCAACAAGTACACACGCCAGTGCAGGTACACACACCAGCACAGGGTCACACACCAGAGCAGGTACACAACATGCCAGCACAGGTACACACACCAGCGCAGTACACACACCAGTGCAGGTACACACACCAGCGCAGTACACACACCAGTGCAGTACACACACCAGCACAGGTTCACACACCAGCATAGGTTCACATGCCAGTGCAGGTATACAACATGCCAGCGCAGGTACACACACCAGCACAGTACATACACCAGCACAGGTTCACATACCAGCACAGGTTCACAACTTGCCAGCGAATGCACCGTGCTCCCTTGCAGGCACATTCAGCCACCTGCCCAAGACTGCACTTCCCACTATCACAGGGCACCTGGTCATGGCAGGATTTCTTTGCTCCCTAAGCCTCAGCTTCTGAGGCCCCCTAACCTCTTACCTCACTCTGCACTAGCTTGTGAGATCATTCATCCATTCTTTCATTCAGTAACTGTAATGTCTTCCAAAACTGGTCTCATCTCGCCATTTGCCCATCCACCTACTCTGGCCCTGGCTAGTGAGAGGGAAGCCTCCACTGGAAGAATCAAGAGGCCAGGGGACCAACCTCTGCTCAGAAAGGAGAGAGAAGTCCACCTCACAGAGAAGGGATTAGCCAAAGCACCCCCAGCATGCAGCACACACTTTCCTGGCAGCAGGGTTGGGGGAAACCGCTCTGAATTTGTGTTCAGGAGCCCCGGGTAGGAGCCCAGGCTCTTCCACTCGCTAGATGTGTGGCTTGAACAAGCCTCTTAGCCAAAGCCATAATTTCCTCATCTGTAAAGCAAGAGAAGGATGGTCTTCCTAGGTGTGTGCCAATGCTCAAGAGAGGGAAGATGTGCCTGGCACAGTGCCTGGTATTTGACAGGCATTTCAGCACAAGGGTGCCCACTGATTCATGCACCTCGGGGTGTTTTTCTTGCAGAGTTTATAACACAATTTAAGATAGTTCACCTGGATCTCTCTCCAAATCCAAAGTACAGTGCTTGGAGAGGGGTACCTAAAAGAGTTGAGGAGGGGAAGTCTATAGCTGCTGGTCCCTAGACACAGGGCTTCCTCCACAAGGGCCTCAGCTGTGGAAACCTTTCACATCTAAGAGACTGAACTCGCCTTAAGGCAGGCAGAGATGGAACCACCCAAGGCAACTTGATTCCGGGGCTTCTCTTTCCTCAGAGCACAGCACTACGTCGCCTGCACTTTTTTTTTGATAGGGATGCAATCTCGGCTCACTGCTGGATTCAAGCGATTCTCCTATCTCAGCCTCCTGAGTAGCTGAGATTACAGGAGCCTGACACCATGCCCAGCTAATTTTTGTATTTTAGTAGAGATGGGGTTTCATCATATTGCCCAGGCTGGTCTCGAACTCCTGACCTCAAGTGATCCACTCTACTTGGCCTACCAAAATGCTGGGATTACAGGCATGAGCCACAGCGCCCAGCCTCATTATGTCTTCTATATCACATACCTCTGCTCTGAATGTTGGGTCCTGGACTTGAACATGGTTCCATCCTGAAACCAGCAGCCCCTTGTTGCTAGTAGTCCCTCTTCAGGGTGGAGGTAGCATTTCCAATCTAATCACCTAACGAAGAGGTCCGTCTTTAGTCGGGGAGGGACACAGAAGCCGGGATGCTACTGAGGGAGCGTCTGCTTCCCGCCTTCCCCCTGGGCCCTGCCGTGGGAAGTGTGAGGTCCCACTGCCCACATGGGCTCAGCTGGGAAGCCCTGCAGGGGCCTCACTGAGATGAGACCACCATGGCTTACAGTCCAGATAACCTGGGCTGTGTGCTTGTCTGTGCTTTTCTCTTTTATTAGCTACAAACCATCCGTCTTGCTTTATGTCCCAAGCTGGGGAAACAAGGAAAGGATCAAAGTGGCCCAAGGAGGAAATAGTGGCCCAAACCATTGCAATGTGGCAGCAGTGGCTAGACGGGGAGAGACCCCCAGGGCACAGGGCACGTTGGGGACAGGAGTCCAGGTTGGAGGTCCAGCTGCCTCACCCCATGGGGAGATGCCTCCTCCACGGCCAGGATTCATTGATTCAGCACATGTTCACTGAGCATCTGCTGTGTGCAAGACGTCTTCTGGAGCCGGCATACAGGCTGAACCAAAATAACTTCTTGCTCTCAAACAGAAGCACCATGTGCTCCAAGGACAAATAAAGCAGAGTAAGGAGTTGGGCAGGGACGAGGGACACAGTCTAATTTTTAGAGCGTGGTCAGACAAGGCTTCTCCAAGGAACTGTCCACTAAGCAGAGACCTGAATGAGGCCAGAAGTAAGTCAAGGAAAGAACATTTCAGGCCTAGAAGGAATCGTGACAGCAAAGGCCTTGGGGTGGAAGTGTGCAAATGCATATGCAGACAAACGCATTTTAAAATCCCCGCAGTAGATGATCATCAATATTGCAGCTCCGACATTCCCTAAGCTGTGAACTTCTAAATCTCTGGGAGACAAAGGGTGTTAAGGATGGTCCGGTTTATTTCTTCTATTCAAGACTGAAATCCCCTATGCAATATCTCAGCCAAGGGTTTCTTCAGCATCAACTTAAATACCCCTGGTGACAGAAGACTCACTACCTGACAAAGACACTCATTCCAACTTTTTTTTATTATTATTACTATACTTTAAGTTCCACTGTACATGTGCACAACATGCAGGTTTGTTACATAGGTATACATGTGCCATGTTGGTTTGCTGCACCCATCAACTTGTCATTTACATTAGGTATTTCTCCTAATGCTATCCCTCCCCCCAGCCCCCTACCCCCCAACAAGCCTCGGTATGTGATGTTCCCCACCCTGTGTCCAAGTGTGCTCATTGTTCAATTCCCACCTATCACCCATTCCAACTTTTTATAGCCTTGACTTAATTTTTTTTCAAGTTTAATTGTGGTAAAATATACATAACATAAAATTTACCATCTTAATCATTTTTAAGGGCTACGTTCAGTCATGTTTAAGTTCAGTTTCCTTTTGCAACACTGAAACTCCATTCCCATTAAACCAGCAGTCCCCACCTGGTTTTGTGGAAGACAATTTTTCCACAGGACGGGGGTAGGGGGATGGTTTCGGGGTGAAACTGTTTCATTTCAGATCATCAGACATTAGATTCTCATAAGGAGCACGCAACCTAGATCCCTCGCATATGCAGTTCACAATCGGATTCCCGCCCGTGTGACAATTTCATGCTGCTGACCTGACAGGAGGCGGGGCGCAGGTGGAAATGCTCGCTCACCTGCCGCTCACCTCCTGCTCTGGGGCCCAGTTACTAACAGGCCACGGACAGGTACCGGTCCACGGCCCCAGGGTTGGGAACCCCTGCATTAAACATCTCCCCTTTTTCCCTCCCTCTAGCCCCTAGCAACCACCATTCTACTTTCTGTCTCTACGAGCTTGACAACTCCAATACTTGCTATAAGTAAAGTAGAATCATACCATATTTGCCTTTTTGCAGTTGGCTTATTTCACTTAGGATAATATCCTCAAGATTCATCCATGTCAAAGCATGGGCCCAAATTTCCATCCTTTTCAAAACTGAATAATATTCCATTGTATGTATATGTCACATGTTGTTTACCCATTTGTCTGTTGATGGACACTTTGGTTCCTTCCACCTTTTTGGCTATTGTGAATAACGCTGCTATAAACACGGGTGTGCAAGTATCTCTCTCCCTGCTTTCAGTTATTTTGGATATATACCCACAAGTGGAATCACTGGATCATATAGTAATTCTGTTTTGTATTTTGGGGGGAACCATCATACTATTTAATCTTGACTTTTGAACACTCACTTTCGTGAGCATCTGGCAAACTTCTTGCCACGGCTAATTAGACCTTTATTCCTTTTTTTTTTCTTTTTTTTGAGACAGAGTTTCACTCTTGTTGCCCAGGCTGGAGTGAAATGGCGCGATCTCGGCTCACTGCAACATCCGTCTCCTGGGTTCAAGCGATTCTCCTACCTCAGCCTCCTGAGCAGCTGGGATTACAGGCACCCGCCTCCATGCTCGGCTAATTTTTGTATTTTTAGTAGAGATGGGGTTTCACCACATTGATCAGGCTGGTCTTGAACTCCTGACCTCATGTGATCCACCCTCCTCAGCCTCCCAAAGTACTGGGATTACAGGCATGAGCCACCACGCCTGGCCTAGACCATTTTTCTTAAAGGTCTGACTGGAAGTAGTGGAAATAATGATTAGCAGGACAAGAGGTTTGCCAGGTGCAGAAACACTCAGAAATGGGAGTGGGTTTAATCTGGGAAGGCTTCCTGAAGAAGGGGAATTTCCAGCTGAGATCAGACTTTTCTGAGTTGCAGTTTCCTCGTGAGTGAAATGGAGACAAAATGCTGTAGAGTTTTGGGAAATTTCATTCAGGCATTCATTCTGGAACATGTGTTGAGTGCCTGTTTTATGACCGGATTGAAATGGGAATGCATTAGAGGATTTTGAGCAGAGGAGCCGCATGATCTGACTTGGGTTGAAAGCATTGCTCTGGCTACATGCTGGGGACAGAAGGAGGAGGGGCAGGGGTGGACTCAGGGTGGCCAGTCAGGAGGCTGCTGGCCCCTGCCTCATTCAATCCTTTCCCTTCCTTTGCTCTAGAGGCTGCAGTGGGATCTGTCCAGTTTATATCCTCCCCCAAACCCCCAGTTTCCCCCTCCTCCCCTGTCTATCACCTTCTCCCCACCACACTCCCCCTCACACTTCCCTGAGAGCAGAGCAGCCAGGGCCCCACCTTTGCAAAGGGCGGCTTCTCTCTGTCCAGCCCTCTGGAGCTGCCAGAAGCCCAGAGGTTTCTATCAATTATCTCTCCATGGCTCCTGCAGCTCCGGGGAGTCTCCAAAGCCCAGTTCTCTGACCTTTTAGAAAAAGACAGAGAAGATGCTGTCAGCTCACTTAGCACCTGTGTGCAGGGCCTCAGAATTGCCAAGGAGGCTTCTTCATCTCCGAGCTCCCTGCTCTCCAACCCAGCTCCAGAGGAGGAGGGAGGGAGTCTACCTGCAGAAGGCCTGACCGCAGGAGGTGCTGAGGGCCCAGCAGCCCCAACCTCAGCTACTCCGGCCCTTCATCTTCCTGAGATGACACTGAGCCAGCCACCCACGTGCTGGGGACTTTTATACTCAGTATTTAACTTAATCCTCCCAACAGCCCTGTGACATCAGTTCTATTTCTTTTCTCCATTTTCCTGAAGAAGAAATGGGGCTTGCACTGGTGTAGTGAGATCATGGAGACATCAAATTGTCAATGAGTGTGAAGAGTCTTTGCAAATTGATCTCATCCAGGGGTTCTCTGCCATGCACATTAGACACTCCCTGCAGCTCTTTAAAAATATCCATTCCCAGACCACCACACCCTCAGAGATTCAGAGCTTCATTTGAAAAGATCCTTCAATGATTCTAATGTACAAACATGATGGAAAACACTCACCAAATCTCAATTCCCCCCTTTTTTACGGATGGGAAACTGAGGGTCTGAAAGAAGACTGGACCTCCCTAAAGGCACCCTGGGTGAGCTGCCCAGACCTGCCATGAGAAATCACTGCAAACTGGGTGGCTTTAAACAACAGAGTACTGGAGACTGGAAGTCCAAAATGGAGGTGCCGGCAGGGGCAGCGTCTCTCTACAGGTTCTAGGGGAGGGTCCTTCCTGGCCTCTCCCAGCTTCTGGTGGCTGCTGGCAATCCTTGCGTTTCTTTGCTGTTAGGTGCATCCTCCTGCCTCTGCTCCTGCCTCTGCTTCCGCCTCTGCGCAGCACTTCCCCTGGGTGCGTGTCTGTGTCCAGATCACCCTTTTCTTAGACGAACACTAGTCATGTTAGAACTCAGGGCTCAATCTAACCCAGGAGGACCCCATCTTAACTTGATTACATTTACAAAGACCGTATTTCCAGTAAGGTCACATTCACAGATCCTAGGGGTCATTAATTTGGTGGGGGGGATGCTATTCAACCCAGTATACACCCCAACATGAGTGGCAGAGCCTGGACTCCAACCTGGCCTCCTATATTCCCGCCCTGTGCTTGCCCCGCCACCCCTGGTGGCCCAGCCCCTCTTTGTACACCTCCTTTTACTCATAGCTTCACAAGACCTTCCACAGCCTTCCCCAGTACCCCAGCACTGACGGCCACACCTTCCATGGTGGAAGGATATCGTCTTCTAACCGTGGGATCCCAGAGGGCAGAAACCAAGTCCAGGACTTCTCCCATGTTACCCAGACCAGAACCTGGAGATGCTCCAGAAAGACGTGATAGATTCAGCCAAACTGAGCTGGATGGATGAGTGCTCCTCCAGGAGGCAGTGAGAACCTCATTGAGAGAAGAAACCAGGCAGAGGCTGGCTGACCACATGTCCTTATGAGTGGTGCTGTCATTCTAGGAGAGTCAGTCCAGCATAGAGCTTTGGAAGAAGACAGGAAGCAGACTAATGGTCCAGGCTCTGCCACCTTCTAGCTGTGTGACCTTAAATGGATTATGTAACCTCTCTGTGCATCAGTTAATAAAAATAGTATCCATTTCAAAGGTTGTGGGAATTACATGAGATAATGTATGTAAAGTCATTGGCCTAATTTGTAATAGCTACTCAATAAATATTCAGCTTTAAAAAAAGTAGAGTCCTGCTCGAGATCACAGGGGAAAGGGGATGGCAAAACAGGTCAGGGTCTTTGTGGTGATAATAAAAAGAAGAAAAGCAGAAACCAACCACTCCCCTAGTCATGAGCACGTAGATAGATGATACCACAGCCTTTGAAATATGTCGATCAAGCAATGTCAAGGGCACAGTCAGCATTTAAACGCAGCTCTGTGTCTTGGTCTTAGAGCCTAAAGGAATGGTACCCTCCAGCCTAAACCCACAGGGACACTCCTGGCATTTGGGGTGCAACAGTTCTTTGTGACTCAAGCTCCCTTGGCCCCTAACCACTAAATGCCCTTAGCAACCCCAAATTATGGTGTCAACCCCAAAAATCCCACCTGCCCCCACGTTTCCAAGTGGCCTCAGGATTGGTGCTGGACCCGGAGGTACTGGCTGCCATTTTATCCTTCTCCCATGGGACCCAGCCTGTCTCAAAGCAGAGAACGTGGGCCAGCTACACTTCTCCCTTCCTAGGGATGGCTAGTTGCATCTGGGGTGCAGAGCATGGGCTGCCAGCCTGGGAGGCCAGCCAAGTTGTCCAGCCCTGGCCCATCTCCATCCCCCACCAGCGGGCCGGGCCTCCCTCCGCTCTCATACTGTACGAGGCTTACTCCACAGGCCTCTTGCTCCTTCCTTCCCCAGCAGGGCCCACCGTCCGATGCTCATCAAACATGCAGAACTGATGTTGCACAAGCCCCCCCGAGGGGACTAACATCATACCCCTGATTTCTCCTTCCCCTCTCGCGCTGTGCATCCCCCTGGCTGCAGCCTGCCTTTGTTTCAGGAGGAGCAAAACACTGTGTCTGAAAACGTTACTGCAATTAAATATGCACAAGAAGGGGGGAGGGAGGGGAAAATGAGGACAATGAAGGATGTGAAACATCAGATGCAGCAGCTGCTTGTTGCTATAGAAACCCTAGCTCCCCACCACCATCAAGGCAGCATCAGCCCCCCACCCTCCACCCCCCACCCCTGGTTTAAAATCCTCGTAGGGCCAAGTGCTCTGTTTGTCCTGAGGTGCTGGGTGATGCAAGATCACAGGGTCCTAGCTATCCAGGGCTGGAGCACCTGTCGGCTGTGAGCATTGATTTCTGTGTCTTTCCTGCTTTTCCTCACCCCACCATCACTACCTCCTGACACTGGTACTTCTGATTGGCAGCAACACCCTCCAGTAGTTCTGCATTCCAGTCCCAGTTACATAATAAATTACAGAAGAGCTTCTGCGTTTGACTTTGGGATGTCACAACATGGAGACAAAACGGCACATGCAGAGTCCATTGGGGAGCCGGCTTTCTCTGCGCTTCCTCGGTTCCTCTCTGACAGCCAGCTGCGGGGCTTGGCGCCCTCCACCATCCTTCTCGTCCCCACCCACAGCCCTGAGTGGGGGTCTGCCTAGTTGCGGGGTCTGCCCAGCTGTGATCTGTGTGCTGGAGCCAGGCAGAGCAGGGTGTCCACAAACTCCAGGTTCCAGAAGATGGGCAGGCTGCCAGATGGCCAAGTGCTCATCTGGGAGGATCCCCAACAAGATGTAGCTCAACCGGGATCAATGGCAAGTTCCAGACTCTGGACCACATAACCACTGTCCAAGGACAGAGAGAGAGAGAGAAAGTGGCATGGCAGCGGCTCCTAGAGACAGGGCCAGGGTCTTTAATTGACTGCAAGAAGAGTAGTATAACAGGGCTGCCTCCCTCCTCCCACACCATCCCCATGACAAGGTGATGCAGCCTGAGGCTGGGTGTTGGTAGTCTTGCTCTACTCTGCTCTGATGGGCTAAGTCTAATCTTAGAGCCTCACAAAGTGGGGCACAGTGTCTGGCACATGGTAGGTCCAGTCCTATACAAAGATGTGCAGGAGGGAGGAAAGAAAGGAGGGAGGGAGGGGCAATTGGAATTGTAGATAAACCAAAGTTCATTCAGAAGCAAGAGACCAAACTGATGAAGTTATCTGAAACTATATTAAATAAATATTAAAAAATAAAATCCCTGTCATCCCAGCACTTTGGAGGGCCAAGGCAGGAGGATCCCTTGCATCCAGGAGTTTGAGACCAGCCTGGGCAACATAGCGAGACCTCATCTCTACAAGAAAATTTTTTTAATTAGCCAGGTGTGGTGGTGCATGCCTGTGGTCCCAGCTACTGGGGAGGCTGAGGTGGGAGGATCACTTGAGCCCAGCATGCCAAGGCTGCAATGAGTTGTGATCATACCACTGCACTCAGTCCGGGTGACAGAGTGGCAGTCTGTCTCAAAAAATACATAAAATGAAAATAAAATCCTAAGGCTGTTAACCCTGAAGAAAATTCAAAGGGCATCACAGCCACCTTCCAGTGTGTGAGGGAGTATGTCAGGAACACGGGTTTTGGCTGGTTCAGCGGGGCACCAGTGAGTCAGAGCAGGACCCATGGCGGGAGCACCAAGAAGATCAGTGGTCACCAAGGAAGACTGATCTACAAGTCAACTTTGGGGCTGGGCGCGGTGGCTCACGCCTGTAATCCCAGCACTTGGGAGGCCGAGGTGGGTGGATCACGAGGTCAAGAGATCGAGACCATCCTGACTAACACGTTGAAACCCCATCTCTACTAAAAATACAAAAAAAATTAGCTGGGTGTGGTGGCGGATGCCTGTAGTCCCAGCTACTCGGGAGGCTGAGGCAGGAGAATGGCGTGAACCCGGGAGGCGGAGCTTGCAGTGAGCTGAGATCACGCCACTGCACTCCAGCCTGGACAACACAGCAAGACTCTGTCTCAAAAAAAAAAAAAAAGTCAACTTTGGAATGGGCTGCTGAGTGAGGGAGGGAGTTCCCCAGCCCCGGAGATATTCAAATGAAGGCTGGAGAACCTTTGTCAAAGATATCGTCGCGCGCACTCAGCTTTTCAGCCCTGCAGTTCTACAGCCTCCAGCGGCAGAAGATGCCCTTTGGTGAGGTCCCCACCTCCGGGTGCTGAGAATCTTGGACTCGTGCTTGGGATGGTGGAGGGAGATGGGTGGGATACCACAGAATATTCCTCACAGGAGCGAAGCTCTCATCTTGGCTGAGGGGATGTCACTTAGGCCTCAGGTAGGAGGAAGCGACCTCTAAATAATGGGGCTAGAAGGGCATGGAATTGCCCAAAATGTTTCCCTCTGCCAGCCTGACATGTGGTGCTATCGGGTTCTTCCCGTGGGTTCAGCACCACCCTCTCCCCTGCGGCTTTGAAGTCACTATCACTATCCTGATTCCAAGACCCCTCCCAGTGGAAATGGCAGCCTGGGCCCTTGAGGCCTGCCTGGGAAACCCCCAAAGAGGAGGCAGAGGACCCCAGAGTTCGCCTCTCCATCTTTTTCTGAGATGGAGTCTCGCTCTGTCGCCCAGGCTGGAGTGCAGTGGCCGGATCTCAGCTCACTGCAAGCTCCGCCTCCCGGGTTCACGCCATTCTCCTGCCTCAGCCTCCTGAGTAGCTGGGACTACAGGTGCCCGCCACCGCGCCCGGCTAGTTTTTTGTATTTTTAGTAGAGACGGGGTTTCACCGTGTTAGCCAGGATGGTCTTGATGTACTGATCTCATGATACGCCTGCCTCGGCCTCCCAAAGTGCTGGGATTATAGGCGTGAGCCACCGCGTCCGGCCTCGCCTCTCCATCTTAGTCTGGCCTCAGTGGGAGGACACATCCGTGAGCTTAGGGAGTCTAGTGCAAACCCCTTCCCAACCCTCAAGTCCAGTTTTCTCCTTTAAATCAGCCTTTATCGGCTCAAGGTGAGGGTGAGCCTTAGGACCTTAGACAAGGAAATCCACTTCCCCTCTGGGATGGGAAGGGGGGCTCTTGTGTCGCAATCTGCAACATGGGTAGGCTGCCCCCTGTGCTTCCTGCTCCCCTGCCAGGTCCCAACAGTCGGGGCAGAGATGGCTGTGGCAGTGGCAGGAGGCATAGAGTACAGTGCCTGTTCCCTTCACGGCCTTGTGCACAGTGCGTGTTTGAGAACTGTTTGAGTGATTACCGTGTATCTGCCCCTCCTTGTCCCCATGCTAGTATAACTTTGCCTCAATAATCGTTTGTTGAGTGAATAAATGATTTAAATTGAGAGAAGGGGATGGAGGCTTATGTGTAATTCCATACAGAGGGACAACTGGGAGTCAGAAGTTCCAGTCCACTTCCTGGCTGTGTGACCTGGGCCAGTTACTTTACTACAAGCCTCAGTTTCCTTCTTTGTAAAATGGAGCTAGCATCTCAAACAGTTGTAAAAGCCAACAAGCAAGGAATATGAGTTTTGCAAACTCTTGCAAAGAGGTAGGAAAGATGAGAACTAACATTCACTTAGTGCTTATTCTGCACCAAACGCTTTATTCTTCTTTTTATTTTTACTTTTTTAGAGACAAGAGTCTCACTCTGTCACCCAGGCTGGAGTACGGTGGCATGATCACGGCTCACTGCAGCCTTGACCTCCTGGGCTCAGGCAATCCTCCTGCCTCAGCCTCCCGAGTATCTGGGACTACAGGCATGCCCTACCAAACCCAGCTAATCGTTTAATTTTTTTCTTTTTTTATAGACAGGGTCTCACTATATTGCCCAGGCTAGTCTCCAACTCCTGGTCTCAAGTGATCCTCCTGCCTGAGCCTCCCAAAGCATTGGGATTACAGGTGCGAGCCACCACACCTGGCCCCATTTCTTAAATCTGTACACCCACCATTATTTGTACTCTATTGTATAGATAAGGCTCAGAGAGGTTAAGTAACTTTCCCAAGGTCACACAGCCCATAAGTAGAAGAGGTGGATTGGGACCCAGATCTCAGCCTAACTCTAAAGCCCAGCTTCTTTCTGTTAAACCCTGGAGCATCTACACTGAAAGGAACAATTACTATCGTTTCTATTTGTCATTTTGTTTGTGTGTGAAAATCCTCCTCTGTCAGAGACGCTACCCTGCCTCTGAGGCTGTACCAAACCGGGAAGTAACGAACTATGTCCTGATTGTGTCTCCAGAAAACAGGTTTTTTATTACCTACCATGGCGGGCTGTACATCTCTGACGTGCAGAAGGAGGACGCCCTCTCTACCTATCGCTGCATCACCAAGCACAAGTACAGCGGGGAGACCCGGCAGAGCAATGGGGCACGTCTCTCTGTGACAGGTAGGGGAGAGAGCCGGGGGAGAACGGGGCGGGCTGGGAAGGGAGGACACCAGGCCATCCCTGGAACTTGGTGTGTCCCACCACAGATGGAGGAGCCCCCTGTGTACTCAGGGAAATCAGAGGAAGAGATTAAAGAAATCAGGTACTGAAACCACCAAGGAAGACCTCTTTGCTATGTTTTCATTTTCAAATAATGAGGGCTACGAAACTCACCCTCTTTTTCCCTTTTTTTTTTTTTTTTTTTTTTTTGCCTTTCCTGTCAGGAAGCTCATAGATAAAATCGGATACTCAAACATAGTAACTATTAGTGTTGCTTTTCAGGGGGGCGGGGAGGGGGCGTTGCATATCCGTGCCTCTAGGTGCTTTTGAGGATTCTATCTTTTCATTCTTTTTTTTTTTTTTTGAGACAGTGTTTCTCTCTTGTTGCTGAGGCTGGAGTGCAATGGCGTGATCTTGGCTAACTGCAACTTCTGCCTCCTGCAACTTCCACCTCCTGCAACTTCTGCCTCCTGGGTTCAAGCAATTCTCCTGCCTCAACCTCCTGAGTAGCTGGGATTACAGGCGTGTGCCACGACGCCCGGCTAATTTTTTGTGTTAGTAGAGACAGGGTTTCACCATGTTGGCTAGGCTAGTCTTGAACTCCTGACCTCAGGTGAGCTGCCCGCCTCGGCCTCCCAAAGTGCTGGGATTACAGGTGTGAGCCACCGCACCTAGCCGGAGAATTCTATCTGATCAATGAGTACACATGTATGTTTCGTCATAGGCCACCTCGCAACATTTGAAAGCAGGCAGAACATAATTTATAAACAAAATATTTCTAAACGGAATAAAGGATTCTTGTTCTGGGGTGATTATAGCTTCTCGGGAGGGATAGAGGCTGGTGTTTATTGAATCCTCCTGTGTATCTGGGATTCCCTCATTTGTTTCCGTCAGGCACCGTCATAGCCCTGTGAGGTGAGTGCTGTTCCCCCTATTTTTACAGACGAGAAAACCAAATCTTAGGGAAGCCAAGTGACTAGCCAGAGCTATTTAACCAGTGGGAGGCACAGCCAGAATTCAGACTCTGAACCCCTGGCCTCAGGGTCCTACAGGACCCCGTAGAAGGGGTCAGCTGAATGCCCGTATCCATGCTGAAGTCACAGAGAGGCGCTCCTCGAGGAAGGCTTTCTGAACAGTAGTTTCCAAACCCATTGACTGCAATGCCCAGACAGACGTTCTTAGCATGGCCTGCGCAATACGCGCTGGCATTTTCTACCATGCTTGTTGCAAGCGCCTGAAATTTTCTATTCTATTCTATCTAATTCTGATTTCTCTAAATGCCAGCCACAACTCACCAAAGGGATTTCACAACCTCCTAACAGTTTGTGGGTTGTGAGTTGAAAATCTCTGTCTTCAGATTGGAGTTTTTGAAAAGGGGATGAACACTAAGTCAGAATACCTGGCTTTTGGGATTAAACTCATGAAATCTCGCAGCCTCTCTAGGCCTCTGGAAAAGGAACCCGTCTAGGTGGCTGCTCTGATTCTATCTGCCTCTGGCCCTCAGAGCTCTCAGAGCTCTGCCCTGAGTTTGGTGGTTTGGTGATGAGCTCTGCCCTGACCCACAGATGACTGTCTCCAGGACCCCTTCCACATATCTGTCACATGTGGGGCAAGGCCAGGAGATCAGGAGCTGGGAGGGCAACAACCTGGCTCCCGATTCACCCCTGTGTCTTTAGCGCCTGGCCCTGTGCCTAACACACAGTAGGTGCCAAGTAAATATTTATGGCATTAATCAATGCCAAGGGAAACCATGCTGTCATAAGGGTAGGGGACGGGGCTGCTCCGTGCAGCCCCATCTTTGTGGCTTGACTTTGGAATCCACAGCCCAGTTTCCAAAGGGCTCGCCTCAAAATGACAGGGACTTGTTTGTATGGTGTTTTGCATCTCATTTGCATGCCTATCCTGCAATGTGGGAAAGATACAGAAATCCCCTTCCTTCAGGCCTGCTCCCTTCTCCTCCGCGAAT
Source organism: Macaca fascicularis (assembly GCF_037993035.2). Lineage (NCBI taxonomy): Eukaryota > Metazoa > Chordata > Mammalia > Primates > Cercopithecidae > Macaca > Macaca fascicularis. The sequence continues at coordinate 116,390,284 of NC_088388.1, read as the reverse complement.
ATTTGGCTCCTTCATCCTCTAGTCTCCTGGTTGGACCTCTAGCTTGTGGGGGCACTAGGCAGGAGTTCCTCAAAAAGAGACATTCTTTGAACTGGAGGCCATGCCAGCCCTTCTTCCCCTCCTCTTTCACCACCAGCTTCCCGGAGAAGGGCGAGGGGGAGGAGACTCACAGATAAAGCCCAAACAGAAAAGCGGGCATGAAGATGGGACGGTACCCAGACAGACAAGAGAGAGGCCCTGGCACAAAGAGAGATTGGCATGGGGCAGGGGAAAGGCAGAACGGAGAGACATGCACAGAGACAAAGGACAAGAGCGAGGGGGCTCCAGGGAGGGAGCCCATGCAGTGACACGGGGCCCTGATGTGATGGGATGTGACAAGGCGATCTGCAAGCTGCTTGTCTCGGCAAAAATGCAACTGATACTGGAGCAAGCAATGCCTAGGGGGTTGGCATTGGGAAGCCCGGAGCCTGCCTCAGGCTCACCCGCCCCTCCCCACTGCACTTGGAATCCACTCCCCAGAGCTGAGGGTGGAGATCCGGCCCCGGAGAGAGGCAGGGCACGAGTGTCTGCTGAGACGTTTCAGTCTCTAGAGGCCAGGGCCCCAAGAGCTCCTGGGGCTTGTTGCGGGTGAGAATGGTACACATGGCAGTGCATTGGAGGTGGTCAGTTCATGAGAACAGGAACCACATATGTGGTCTCTTCAGCACTCAGTGCTAAAGTTGCTGGGGGTGGGGAGAGCTAACGAGGTGTATTGTTAAGACAGCAGTTACGAATTAGGCCAGACTTTCCATCTCCGCCTCAACACTCACTAGTTGTGCAGCCTGGCATAAAATAATGTTCCAAACCTCAGCTGCCTGATCTGGAAAACGGGAGTAACAAAATGTACTCCTACTGGGTTGCTGTGAGAATGAAACAGAATATCTTCTATTAAGAAAGGCCAGGCGTGGTGATTCAGGCCTGTAATCCTAGCACTTCGGGAAGCCAAAGCAGGTGGCTCACTTGAGGACAGGAGTTCAAGACCAGCCTGGCCAACATGGCAAAACCCCATCTTTACTAAAAATATAAACATTAGCCGAGTGTGATGGCACATACCTGTAATCCCAGCTGCTCGGGAGGCGGAGGCAGAGAATCGCTTGAACCAGGGAGGCAGAGGTTGCAGTGAACCGAGATCATGAGATCGTGCCACTGCACTCTAGCCTGGGTGACAGTGGATTATTTAATAATGAATAATTATTTATTATTTATTTATAATTATTAATTAATTATAATTAATACTGCCTATAAAAAGTTTAGCTAGTACCTGACACAGGAAGCTGAGGACAGACAGTAGCTGCTACTATTATTGTCAGTGGTTGTTCTGTTGTTGCTATATTGTTATTCCTACTACCTTCCCAAGCATGGGGTGGGGAAGAAGGGCAACTTTCATTTTTCTGTATTTTCCAAGTTGCAGAGGCAGTTGCAAGAATAGTCTGTGCCTCCACAAAATACAACCTAATCATAATCATTCCATACGTCTAGGTGCTTTTTTAGAGCTTACCAAGTGCTTTCAGGTGTATTAACTCACTCCGTCCCCACAACAACTCAGTGGGATGGGCATTGTCATCTGCAGTTATAAAGGAGGAAACCAGCGGTCAGAGAGGCTGAGGAACTGGAATCAGATCCCCCAGCTCACAAAGGACAGAGCCAGGTGCAGAAGCCATGCTCCTAGCGGTGCCTTAACCACCTAAATAGCAGTGCCATTCAGCTGGCCATAGGGGGTTCCCAGCAGCCACCCCAGGGCGTCTCAGACCCCCAGTCAGCCCAGCTTAGCTCCAGTGCACCCCCAGCAGTTTCTCAGGCCTGACCATCTGTCTCCCCCAGCCCTGCCTCAGTGCTAGCAGCGCCTGGTCCCCCCGGGCTGTTGCCGTGTACACGCCGCAGCATTTTACTTCTGCTCTGGAGTAATGAAAGAGGTTTCTTTCCCTCAGAATTTAATTTCACGCCTGAGCCTCGGTGATTAATTCCCTCCCCCTGCCCCTTCCTCCACCACCCTGATGGCCCCTCCGCTTGTAAATTCTGCGGTGTGCCGCGGAATTTGTGTATTTTGCATCAATTAAGTGTCACATTGAGTAATTCTTCCCTGGCACCAGGTTTGTTTATCCCAGCCATTCCCACCGGGTTGGGGGTGGGGGAAGAGGCCACAGAATCTGGCAGGCAGGGCGCGTGGGCTCTAGATAGTAATTGTCCCACGCATCTGCAGGCGGATTGAGCATCTAAGGCACTTCCACACACCTATGCCACTGGTTGCCTGCAACGGCCTTGTGAGGTCTGGAGGCAATGTTATCACCTCTAGCAGGGCAGGTGGGGAAACTCGGGCTCTAGGAGATCACAAAACTTGCCCAAGGTCACAGGGCTTCTTAGTGACCCAGGCACTGGGTTAGAGAGAGGCTCTGGAGAGCCTGATTCCCAGCCTGGGCTCCTTCTGTAGCCCGCAGGCAGCCCCTGACGAGCGCTGGAAGGTGGGAAGAGAACAGAGATCTTTCCCCTAGAGAGGAGAATTCTCACCCCAACCCCTCTCCGGGGCAATTGCTGAGGGCAGAGGAAAGTGCCCGTTAGTGAAGGGACCACTATCCACTCTTAAGCAAAATTTAAGATTTTAGATTATTCCATCTCAGATACCATTTACTGAACAAGGCTTGGGGAGACCTGGCTTCTGATCTTTTTTTTTTTTTTTTTTTTTTTTTTTTTTTGAGACGGAGTCTCGCTCTGTCGCCCAGGCTGGAATGCAGTGGCCAGACCTTGGCTCACTGCAAGCTCCGCCTCCCGGGTTTACGCCATTCTTCTGCCTCAGCCTCCGAGTAACTGTGACTACAGGCACCCGCCACCTCGCCCGGCTAGTTTTTTGTGTGTGTTTTTTAGTAGAGACGGGGTTTCACCGTGTTCGCCAGGATGGTCTCGATCTCCTGACCTCGTGATCCACCCGTCTCAGCCTCCCAAAGTGCTGGGATTACAGGCTTGAGCCACCGCGCCCGGCCCTGGCTTCTGATCTTAGTTCCATGGTGTGATCCCAGGCAGGGACATTTCTGGTCTCAGCATTCTCATCTCTTCATGCTTCAAGCTCCCTAAGCCAGCTCTGTAATTCCACAAGTCTATACAGTTCTGCAATGTGGATTTCTATCCAGAAAAATCAGACTACTGGCCTGCCCATGCCCGAGTTCCTCATTCATCCTCCCTAGACATTTGTGGTTCAGCAGCCTGGGGAGATACAGCAGTGGTTTAACACTGCCTTGAGGAGCTCACAGTCTTCCGGGTGCTGACTGCCCTTGGAAGGGGCAGTGCCGATGGGGGCTACCTCTGGAGAGTCACGTGGGGTGGCAGAGGGCAGGAGGGTGGGGAGATGGGGAGACTCCCTTTATGACATGCTCTTCTATATTTTCTGAAGTTTTACCAAGTGCATATATTATCTATTTTATCTGTTAAAACACTTTTAAGGCTTTCATTAGTATGAGTATTAGTATTATCATTATTTTTGAGACAAGATCTTGCTCTGTTGCCCAGGATGGGATACAATAGCACAATCATAGCTCACTGCAGCCTCACATCTCTGGCTCAGTTGATCCTCCCACCTCAGCCTCCTGTGTAGCCAGGACCACAGGCTTGTGCCACCACACCTGGCACTATAGTCGTGTGTGTGTGTGTGTGTATGTGTTTTGGCAGAGATGGGATCTCACTATGTTGCCCAGGCTGGTCTCCAACTCCTGGGTTCAAGTGATCTTACCACCTTGGCCTCCCAAAGTGCTGGGATTGCAGGCATGAGTTACTATGCCTGACCTATTAATAAAACATTTATTTTAAAATAAGGGGGAGTTCTGGGGCTGGGAGTGGTGGCTCATGCCTGTAATCTCAGCACTTTGGGAGGCCGAGGCAGGTGGTCAGGAGTTCAAGACCAGCCTGGCCAAGATGGTGAAACTTCATCTCTACTAAAATACAAAAATTAGCTGGGCATGGTGGCAGGCGCCTGTAATCCCAGTTACTCGGGAGGCTGAGGCAGAGAATTGCTTGAACCCGGGAAGCAGAGGTTGCAGTGAGCCAAGATCACACCACTGCACTCCAGCCTGGGCAACAGAGCGAGACTCTGTCTCAGAAAACAAATAAATAAAAATAAAAATAACGGGGAGTTCTTTGAAAATAAAATGAAAGGAAAAGAAAAATCTGTGGGAGTCATTGAGAGTGGTCTGGGGGAGGCATCCGGAAGAGGTGACATTTAAGCTGGTCTGTGAAAGAAGAGTAGAAGCTGGCCAGGCAGAGCAAGCTGGCTGGGCATCCAGGTGACCCAGGTGACCCAGCACACCACTGCAGGGTTCCGTGGAGACAGGGGACAGTGTAGGCAGGCCAGGCCGACTCGTTGGCCCAGATCATAGAAGGCCTTGGCATTCAGGATAAGCAGTGGAGGTGTGTTGTGTAGGTGAGGGGGATCCTGGTGAGGTTTAGAGCGGGAGGAGGTCCCCCAAGGAGCAGGAAACCCAGAGAGGCCTTGGAGGGTGGGAACGAGCCTGAGAGGGCTGACAGGACACCACTCAGAAATGCCTGGGCATTGCACACAGAATCCTGCCCGCAGGGGCTGTGGTTTTCTGCGGCTTCAGGTTGCAGGTCTCGTAGTTGCTGGTTTCTCTTGGTTTCGGAATGCAAAATATAGGATTGTCACGGGTGACTGCTGGGGCTTCTGAATCCTTTTAGGCTCTGGCAGAAATGAACTGGTCATTTCTGAGTCTTTCCAGAGTTCGGGCAGGAGAAGACAGAGCAGGAACAAATAGATCGTCCTCCCATCTCCCAGTAGGCCCAGAGAGATACTTACTATGAATTGCAAACTTGAGACATCATGACACATCACTGCTCTAGAGCCTGGGCTAGAATACAGGGACACAACTGGGCGTGGTGGCTAAGGCCTGTAATCCCAGCATTTTGGGAGGCCAAGGCAGGCGGATCACCTGAGGTGAGGAGTTCGGGACCAGCCCGGCCAACATGGTGAAACCCTGTCTCTACTAAAAGTACAAAAAATAGTTGGGTGTGGTGGTGTGTGCCTGTAGGCCCAGCTACTTGGGAGGCTGAGGCAGGAGAATTGCTTGAACCTGGAAGGTGGAGGTTGCAGTGAGCCAAGATCACACCACTGCCCTCCAGCCTGGGCGACGGAGTGATTGAGACGCCATCTCAAAAATAAAAGAACCCAGGGACTCTCCGTGGGAAAGGAGTTCTCACGCACACCCTCTCCCTCCCTGCACGTCTTGCTCTCTTCCCCACTTCTTCCATCTGTCCCTCTGTCTGTCACTCTAGTCCCGAACTCCATCATATTCTCGCCTCCTCCCAGCCCCTGCTGGGAATCCCGGTCAAGGTTGTCTGGGGCTCAGTCTGGCCTGAGCACAGGAGACACAGTGCACCCTCCCTGAAACGTTCCTCTGGAGCCGCCCTGGAAACTCCTTGCTATGGGCGCCAGTGGGCAGCAGGCTCCTGTCTGGGTGCTTGCCTTCCGTCCCCCAGCCCCGCTTCATCCCACCCAGGGCTGGCCAGGGCTGCCGACCCTCTCTGCCTTCCAGACCCTGCCGAGTCGATCCCCACCATCCTGGATGGCTTCCACTCCCAGGAAGTGGGGGCCGGCCACACTGTGGAGCTGCCCTGCACCGCCTCGGGCTACCCTATCCCCGCCATCCGCTGGCTCAAGGACGGCCGGCCCCTCCCGGCTGACAGCCGCTGGACCAAGCGCATCACGGGGCTGACCATCAGCGACTTGCGGACCGAGGACAGCGGCACCTACATTTGTGAGGTCACCAACACCTTCGGTTCGGCAGAAGCCACAGGCATCCTCACGGTCATTGGTGAGTCGGGAAAGCCCCTTCTGCAGCCCCAGTAACCTTTGAGAGCACTGCAGGGGTCAGGGGAGGAGTGTGGACAGCTGGACCTGTCTCTGACCAGGCCCTGGGAATTACACTGGCTGACTGGGGAAGGCAGTCTGGTGTCCTGGAAAAGCCCTTGGTTTGAAATCAGGTGGCCTGCCTTTTGTTTCTGGCATTAGCCGATAGCAACTGACTTTGGGCAAACCACATAACCATGACCATCAGCTCAGTGCCCTTGTCTGTAAAATGGGAACGTGGTCCCAGCCTTCCTACCTCCCAGAGGTCGTGAGGCTCCAGTGGGATGAGGAGGGTGATGGTGATGTGCTCGCCATGAGGGCAGGGCTTCTGGGCTTGTAGGGAGGCAGTATCTGAACTAAGGGAAGCAAGGCAGCTGTCAATCCACTAGAGAGGACGTACATCCCAATCCTAGGGTGACATTCAGGATGTTTAACAATCATTGATAGGGGCACTGATTAATCAGATCAGAAACTGGCCATAAACAAGCAAATCATCTCTGCCAGGACCTTCCAGCTGGATGTCAACCCTGGTCCCTTCCTACTCCTCCTCCTGCCCCTTCTGGGGTCCAAGACCTTAGCATACCCCTTCTGCTGAGGAGCCCCCAAGGTAGGCAGAGAGGGTAGAAGCAGATGGGCGAATGCCCCGGAAAGCACTCTGGATGAGGATTCGTGAGGCCCAGCTCATCCCGTCCCCCTACCCCACCTCTGTCCACTCCTGTGTGACCCAGCCTCAGGGTTCCCATCTGTGAAATGGAGAGGTTCCTTCTAGCTCCAGCACCAAGAGTCTGGCTCTGAGTTCCCTGCTCTCTAGGTTGCAGTGGGGCTGGGATCTGGAGACCCTTGAGGAAATGCCATGCCTCATGGGACAGGAATGAGGCTGTCATTACTGACAGCATCTTGAGGGTCATTAAATGTGGGCAGTGGAAGGAGACCATCCGGAGGTGATCCCACCTCCCGTCCTGGTTGACTAAAGAAACTCTCCTCCCACCTCCCACCCATTGCGAACATAGGGCAGCAGGGCTACGGACCCTCAGGCTGACCAGAGAACCACAGCAGAGCCCACTCCTGGGCCTAGTGTCTGACTCCCCCAGCCCAGATAAGGGCTGAGTCTCCCTCCTCGCCGTCAAGAGAGTCTTGAGATTTGGAGCGTGCCCAGAAAAGTGCCCTCCCAACACAAATTCAGTCAGGGTGGAAGAACAGAAAGAGCCCCAAGACACGCTCTGGAGTGGCAGTGCACGGCACAAACGCTTCGGTTACAATGCTGAAAGCCCTGCTTCAGGGGCCTGGGGGTTCCTCTCGTAAAAACCAGCCCTGGACAGCAGAGCAGACAGAGGATCAGGATCGGCACCTCCCTTCCTGCCCCAAGTACGGTCTAAAAAAGTTTATTCCAATATTACCTTCACCTCCTTCCCACCCTCCTGCTCTACACATACGCTCTCTCTGTCTCTCTCTCTTTCTCTCTCTCTCTCTCTCTAAATAGGTCACAAGGGCAACACACCCTTAAATCCTTGGAAAATTAGCAAACCTTCCTGTAGGTAAATGCAGTGTTCACAGCTCCTGCACCAGTATTTGCAGGGAAGCGGAGACACACACAGACACAGGCACACCTGTTGAAAATGCACCTGCCCACCTCCCCATGTACACATGCATAGATATACGGTGCCCGTACACATACACAGCTACACAATCCCTTCACAGTAACACGCCCATATCCAAGTACACTCTCACAGATGTACAACAAGTCACCACCTCCAAATGTGTGCATGCCCACGCTGACCCTGAATGCATCTTCTCTGATCCCCAGCCCCCTACCCCTCCCCACAGTGGGCTTGTTTGGACCACCAAGGTTCAAGGGGAATCAACGTGACTTTTCTCCATCTTCTAGCCTCTCTACAGCCTCTCTCTGCCAGGTTCATGGAGAGGAAAGCAATGCTTTCCATATGCCCCTACTCCTCCACGAAGGCCCCCACCCAACCTGTGCCAAGCCCATGCAGGAGCAGTGAGGAGACAGTGGCTGGCAGAGCACTGGGAGCTCCAGCTGGTGACTGGGATGAGCAGGGTGCCACCTGCCTCAGTGTGCACTGACATTTCCTGGACAGTAGGCAGAGGCTCTGGGAAATGAGCAGGGAGAACCAAGCATGCAGTCATGTCTGCTTTGGCTGTACCCAGCCCACATGAGCTTGCAATCTTCCTCTCTCCTGCAGGCCTCCTCACTTGGGGTACCAAGCTATACAGGGAGCCTGAGCCCACATACAGAACGTCTAGCCCATAGAGATCAAGGAGAGGTAGTTTGGAGCTTGTAAATGGCTTGCTAAGCCAGTTAGACCATCAGTAATGACTCAGGTCATGGTAGGCCTATGAAGCTGAGAGATGTCACCCTGCTCTCAAGCGGCACACAGTCCAGAGGGAGAGAGAGACAGACACAAAAGAGGTGATGAAGAGACAAGGTGCTCAGTGTGGTGTGAGTTATACACGGGGAGGGTAGAGGAGGGATACTTAGCCCAACCTGGGAGAGGGAGTTATGCCAGGAAGGCTTCCTGGAAGAGGTGATACCATGTGAAGAATGAGTAAGAATTAGGCAAAGAATGCTCTAGGTGAGGCCCTGGGGCCAGTAGCAGCCCAGGGTATGCAGAAATCACAGACAGGTTGCTGGTGCTCTAAAGACCTACGGCTTTGGTGACAACGGAACCCCTTTGAACCCCTAGAGTCAGGCCCTCAGGGCCTTGAGGGCCTCAAATGCCATGCTGAATTGTTTGGACTCATGGAAGTTCTGAGCAGCGAGTGGTCGGCTGCAGCATGGAGAACAGCTAGGGGGAAGCAGGGCAGTACTGCCGTGTGGATCCAGGTTGGGAGCTCCAGGCCTGCAGTGGGGTGATGCAGGGCAATGCCGAGCAGGGGGTCCACAGATCCATCTAGAGGAAATCAGACCAGCAGCACGTAGCAATGGGTTATCTCTGCAAGTATGAGAGACAGCCTGCTGGGCCAAGGGTGCCCCCTGGTTTCTGAGATGGGTGGCAGGGAGGATAATGAGCCAGTCAAGTCTCCGCCCTCCTCAGTGAGCCAGAGGGAGCCTCACGCTGTCACCGGGCACAGGGACACGTTTCAGGGGAGCACAGGCCATCAGAACAACAAGTACCAAGAGATCCCTCAATCTGAGCCTGCCATTTAACAAATGAGTAAACTGAGGATTAGAGTGAGGAATTCCCCAGTCCCAGGCCACACAAGGGGTCTGGAGGCAGAACCTGGGCCTTTTGTGACCCCTGACTACCCCGAGCCGCACTCCACTGACAGTTAGCCCTTTTTTTGTTCTTTCCTCCCCCCCGTTCTCCCTCACGTCTCCCTGGCCCGGCCCAGATCCCCTTCATGTGACCCTGACACCAAAGAAGCTGAAGACCGGCATTGGCAGCACGGTCATCCTCTCCTGTGCCCTGACGGGCTCCCCGGAGTTCACCATCCGCTGGTATCGCAACACAGAGCTGGTGCTGCCCGACGAGGCCATCTCCATCCGCGGGCTCAGCAACGAGACGCTGCTCATCACCTCGGCCCAGAAGAGCCATTCTGGCGCCTACCAGTGCTTCGCCACCCGCAAGGCCCAGACCGCCCAGGACTTTGCCATCATTGCACTCGAGGGTGAGCTGGGGCGCCAGGACATGGTGGGGCAGGTTAGGGCTGCCGAGCTCATGCCCTCCCTCCTGCTGAGGTGGGAACAATGCCAGGAGGCGTTAAACCAGTGCTTACTACACACCAGGCCCATGCACCATCTCACCCTAAGGGCCCTGTGTGGAGGTCCTTTTTTATATTTAAATCTTTTTTATCTTTTTTTCTCTTTTGAGGCAGTGTCCCACTCTGTCTCTTAGACTGGAGAACAGTGGTGCGATCACAGCCTACTGCAGCCTCAATCTCCCTGGCTCAAACAATCCTCCCACCTCAGCCTCCCAAGTAGCTGGGACTGTGGGCAGGGACCACCTTGCACCACGCTAATGTCCAAGGTTATTCTGTTCACCTGGATAATTGTTTATGTATTTATTTATTTATTTATTTATTTATTTATTTATTTTTATTTTTTGTAGAGACAGAGTCTCACTATGTTACTCAGGCTAGTCTTGAACTGGGGGTGAAGTGATCCTCCCGCCTGGGCTGAGGCCTTTTTTTTTTTTTTAATGATGTTACCCATTTTGCTCTTGAGGAAAATGCGGCTTTGGTCACTTGCCCGAGGTGACACAGCTCTGCCCAAGGGACAGAGCAGAGATCTGAGTTCAGGTCCCTTAACCATCATACTATACTGTCTCTGCCCTCAGAAATTACTAGAATTTCAGTATTAGAGGAGTCTTCAGAGGCTGGAAGAGTGCCAATAACCTCTGGACTTGCAATTCCTCTCCCTGCCTGAGACCTCTTCAAGGCAGGCTCTGTGTCTCACCAACATCCTGGGTTTTACCTGTTTGTTTCTCTCTCTCCTCCTTTAAAGCTGCCACCACCCAGGGTTCCTTACATAGCACATCTGTGTATGGTTATTCAGGTTGTTCACTGCACATGTTACCCAGCCAAGAGGGTAGGTGAGGACTGAAATCCAGCCTGCACCTCATTTTCCAAGCCATGAGCCCTGGCACTGGGCTCTGTCCACACAGAGGAGGCACCACTTTCTCATTTGTACAAAGGTGCAGTGGGGGCTGGCAGAAACCCTGTCCTTACAAACAAGGTTAATGGTTCCCCACCTCCTCCTTCATTGCCACCAAAACAAACACAACACAATTCTGTTCCTTCCAGGGGCTTGTCGTAACAAAGATGCCAGCCAAACCCAAGCAAGCCCCGCAGGTTTGGGATCCTCCCCAGGTGTCCCCGTCACGGCCTGTGGGTCCACACTCCTTGAAGGTGTGAGGCACCCAGGAACCTAAGCCCTTACTCCTCACCCCGACCACACAAACATTTGTCTTCCTTTTTGTTTCTTGTTTCTGTTTCTTAGAGACGGGGTCTCATTGCTCTGTTGCCCAGGCTGGAGTGCAGTGATGAAATCATAGCTCACTGTGGCCTCAAACTCCTGAGCTCAAGCAATCCTCCTGGCCTCAGCTCCTGAGTAGCTGGGACTACAGGCATGTGCCACCACACCTGGCTGTTTTATTTTACAATTTTTCTAGAGACATGGTCTCCCTACATTGCCCAGACTGGTCTCAAACTCCTGGGTTCAAGCAGTCCTCCCATCTCAACCTCCCAGAGTGCTGAGATTACAGGCATAAGCAACCGTGCCTGGCCTACTTTTAAAGTACTTAATGCCTATTTTAATCCTTTTCAACGATCCTGTGCGGAAGGATGGCCAGGGTTAATAATTACATCCCCGTGTTCCACGTGAGGAAGCCAGGGCACAGAGGTTAATTGTCTTGTCCAAGGTTATTCTGTTAGCCAAGACTTAAGCCCTGGCCAAGACTCCTCACTGCCACTGCCTCTGTGCACTTTCAGCCTCAGACTTAAGGCCTTGTGCTAACAGGCCTGCAGCACCACCAGCCCCTCCGGAGGTCCCACGCAGCGGGAACTGGAGTCAGACTCCACAGGGCCAGACGGTTCCATAGGTAGTTCTAAGCAGTTAACTTCTGAGCTTGTGTCTTTATTAATAGTGGAAGAGTTGAGAGGAACCAGCATTTATTAAGAAATTACAAAGCGCTGTGTGAAGCATCTGAAATGCATTAATTCATTTTATCCTCAGAATATCCATGAGGTGGGTATGAACATGATTGCTGTTATCCCCATCCTCCCTCCATAAGAGACAAAGACTCAGAGAGGTTAAGCCACTTGCCCAAAAACCCAGAGCTAATAAGTGATTGAGGGAGGATGCAAACCCTACAGCCTGAATCCACGTACAGCAGTAACTGGCACCACTTGGGGCTGTGGATAGCAGAATTGATGTACACAAAAGTTCTTTTTTGCTCTTACGGCTGCTTTTTGCCTCCTCCCCTGCTGAGGTGGGGTGGCTGGGGGGACGATCTCTCCGTGGCTTGGTGACCCTGAAGGGGGCTCCTCACTCCTACAGACGGCACGCCCCGCATCGTCTCGTCCTTCAGCGAGAAGGTGGTCAACCCCGGGGAGCAGTTCTCACTGATGTGTGCGGCCAAGGGCGCCCCACCCCCCACGGTCACCTGGGCCCTCGACGACGAGCCCATTGTGCGGGATGGCAGCCACCGCACCAACCAGTACACCATGTCGGACGGCACCACCATCAGCCACATGAACGTCACAGGCCCCCAGATCCGCGACGGGGGCGTGTACCGGTGCACCGCGCGGAACTCGGTGGGCAGTGCTGAATATCAGGCGCGAATAAACGTAAGAGGTGCCTGTCTACATTTAAATATCAGAATAGGCTTTTGAGTTCCTTTGCCATCTCTGTGGTTACCATTATTCTTGTGCTGATTAGTACTTATTATTAATCGTCATTTTGATTTTAGTAGAGGTCTCTCTCCCCTCCCTCGTCCCCTTTCCCTGCCCTCCTCAAGCGCCATCATCCATTCTTGTGTGCGTGTGTGTGTCTGGTACTGTTCACCCTCATTCACCTCCCCATTCCCCCTCCTTCCCCCTCTCCAGAAATCCAACCTGCCCAGCCCCTCCTCCTACCCTCTAGCCCATTCCTCCCCACCAAATCTCTCTGGGGCCTAAGTATACTAAGCACCTGCTGATATCTGCCAGCCCCACCAGGGCCTCGTAAGGGCAAGACAGGGCAGGGGCTGGGGACCAGGTTTGGCGTTTAACATGGGTGCCCACTCAAGCTGTGCTCCCTGTGTCTTCCCACTGAGCCAGCCCCCCAGATGCTCCAGGAGGTGTGAGCAACCAGGAGCCAGGGCATCATCTTCTCCCGCAAGGCTCACACCATCAAGAGTAAGAGGCTGAGCCTGGCTGGGGGTGTCCCAAAGCAGGCAGCCTCCAAGAGTGGGGAAAGGAGCCCTCAGGGGCGTCGTCCCCACATCTCAGTTCTCCAAGTCACTGTGGTGAGAACACAGTCTCCTCTGAAGCTCTTTGTAGCCCCGTGAGGTCTGATTGGTTTTCATCTGACCCTACTGCTAACCCCTGACGCCAGGGCAGAGGAGCAGGGGGACAGCAGGAAGGGAAGGGGCACTGATCCAGGGGCACTCCTGGTTGCCACAGGAGTAGGAAAAGGAGCAAAGATGGAGTTTCATGTTAAATTTGCCTGTGCGAGGCCTTGGAACCCCACAGAAGTACGGGTTTCCCATCTGGCCACCCTCCTGATCTCTCCTCTGAATTGCAAGGGGGACAGAGATGTGGGGCCCTGGAAGATTTCCCAGTCGGGCCCCTCCTGTTCTAGATGGGGACCTGAAGCCTAGAGTGCACCCTGTACCCTGTGGAGCACTGTCTTGCTTGGTAGCCTCTGAACTCCCATTCCAACCCCTAGATTGCCATCTGTCCAGCAGGCCCAGCCCAGGACACTCTCTCTCCCCGGCCAGCACTATCAGCACCCCTTTCACAGCTCCTTCCCAGGGGCCTACAATACACATTTACTTGTTGACCGAAAGTCATCACCTCACCTGGCGAGACCTTCCTGCTGTCTTTAAGTAGTTAACTTAAATTCCTTTTGGGTACGAGATCAAAAATAAGCAAGTAGAATGGAAACAACAAAATCTCTACCTTTCCACTTTCATCCCAAAATCTTAATCTCCCCATAACTGAGTAACTTGCCCTCCCAAATCCCAGTCACTTCTTGGTGGCGCTGCAGCTTGGTCCCATCCCTGTCTCACTAGGGGAATGGCTCTTGGCCCAGGCGTGTATATACTGCGTCTGTTTGCAACTCTTTGAAGCTAGTAACAGTGAGTGCTGGAGAGACTGTGGGCACCCCCCCAATTCCAGCCCCTGTCTGTAGCTTTGTAAAAAGGCATCCCTGTGCCCCCACCAAATGTCCGTCCGCCCCCTGAAAGTCTCAGGGGCCGAGTGCCTGAGAAGAGCAACGCAGGGTGGTGCCCGGCTGTCCCTGGCTGACGGCAGCACATGCCCCTCTCCTCCTCCTCCTCCTCCTCCCTCCTGACTCCTGCCCAGGCCCCCCCAGCATCCGGGCCATGCGGAACATCACAGCAGTCGCCGGGCGGGACACCCTTATCAACTGCAGGGTCATCGGCTATCCCTACTACTCCATCAAGTGGTACAAGGATGCCCTGCTGCTGCCGGACAACCACCGCCAGGTGGTGTTTGAGAACGGGACCCTCAAGCTGACTGACGTGCAGAAAGGCATGGACGAGGGGGAGTACCTGTGCAGCGTCCTCATCCAGCCCCAGCTCTCCATTAGCCAGAGTGTTCACGTGGCTGTCAAAGGTAGGCCTCCCTCACCAGCCAGGGCCCCTGCCCACCTGACCACCCAGGATGCACGGGCCCCTCCCCAGGTGGGACTCAGACAACAATAGGCAATCCTGAGCAAGAGAGGCCCCAGCTTGGCATTCAGAAAAAAGGGAGCAGGGCAGAAGACTGTGGGTGGACACAGGCCATGAGATCCCTCTACATCTGGGTTCCTCCTCGGGCTGCAGAACAAGACAGCACGCACCCCAGGTGCATGAGCAGGTCAGTTACAGACAGAGGAGGCAGGCCGCCTTCCGTGAGAGAGGCCAGGCCAGAGATGGGCTGCATGGGGCCTCTGCCCCCAGGAGCTCAGCGGTCCCACACAAGAGACCAGCAACAGGAGGCCAGGGTTGAGAGAGCACGCTTGGAGCCCTGACTCCCTGTGGGATACACAGTACACAGGCTGCTTCTACAGGACTGGGAACACCCTTCCACCTTCTAGTACTGCTTCAGGCCTGGAAAGTGCTGGGTGGTGCTTAAAAGCCTCCTCCCTCAGGCCAGGCACAGTAGCTCACGCTTGTAATCCCAGCACTTTGGGAGGCCGAGGCGGGCGGATCACGAGGTCAGGAGTTCGAGACCGGCCTGGCCAAGATGGTGAAACCCTGTCTTTACTAAAAATTCAAAAAATAGCCAGGCGTGGTGGCAGATGCCTGTAATCCCAGCTACCTGGGAGGCTGAGGCAGGATAATCGCTTGAACCTGGGAGGTGGAGGTTGCAGTGAGCCGAGAGTGAGCCATTACACTCCAGCCTGGGCAACAAGAGTGAAACTGTGTCAAAAAAAAAAAAAGCTTCCTCCCTCCTGGGCCCTTGACACCCACCTGGGTGAGGTCTGCATTTCATGCCTGGTACTGGGTAGCCACTCACTAAGTCTGTGGATCAAATGAATGAGTGAATATAAACGAGCAAATACATGAGCATGTGAGTCAATGATGATATCTCCTTGGTTCTGGGGCTGTGAAGGTCTTCGAAGCCCCCAAATATATTCTTTGGGACTGACAGACCTGGAGACTGTCTGGATGGTGTGTGAGAGGAGGGTGGCCTGGTTGCTCTGGGGCCAGGCTGGGGAGGTGGATACCCCAGGCTTGACTAAGGAGAAGCCAGTGAAAACCAGGCTGCAGAGCTTAGGTACCGAGTCAGCCATGGCTATGATGGCTGAAGAGCTTATGTCTCTTTGTGAAGAGCCAGGGTGGGCTCAGGCCTGGGGAGGATACACAGACAGGTTGTCCTCCGCAGCCTGAGGTTCCAGAAGCATGAAGACCTCAGCCTGGGGCTCTGCCTGGGAGGAAGGGAGGTCTGGGGATCTCCAGTCACCATCCTGGGCTATCGTAGCAGGCTGTGATGGTTATAATGATCTGCCACTGTCACTGCGGCAGGCGCACTGTGCACCCCTCACAGTGCTCCATGCTCCACGTGCACTGCTGTCTTCAACCCCACAGCTGCTCACTCAGCTAAGGCAGGCAACATTTCCTCCCCAGTTTTGGGGGCAGAAAGTGGAGGCATAGAAAAGTTAAGTAAGGCTGGGCGTGGTGGCTCACGCCTGTAATCCCAACACTCTGGGAGGCCGAGGTGGGTGGATCACCCGAGGTCAGGAGTTTGAGTCCAGCCTGACCAATATGGAGAAACCCCGTTTCTACTAAAAATACAAAATTAGCAGAGTGTGGTGGCGCATGCCTGTAATCCCAGCTACTTGGGAGGCAGAGGCAGGAGAATCACTTGAACCTGGGAGGCAGAGGTTGCAGTGAGCTTAGATCGTGCCATTGCACTCCAGCCTGGGCAACAAGAGTGAAACTCCATCTCAAAAAAAAAAAGAAAAGAAAAGTTAAGTAAATTGCCATCTGGTGTGAGAATCTTTCCCAGGTCTGCATAACTCCAGAACCTGGGCTCCAACCGAGAATGGCCGTGAGCCAGGGAAAGGACAGGCTGGAGGGAGGACTGTTTGCTCCATGCCCTGCCTTAGGAATAAAGACATAGAGCTTCTGGGACTGCCAGGGAGGGTGTGGAAGAGACAAGAGTCCTTGAGAACTCTGAGGGCCCTGTCACCACGGGGCTTCCCTCTCCTGAACATCTGTGTCACCCCAGGGCAGTGGGGAGGGGAAGCTGGGGAGAACCCCCTCTGTATCCCCAAGGGAAGAGAGGGAGGGATAGCGTTGACCAGGGGAGGAAAGCTAGCAGGAGGCTCATGGAAGGAAGAGAAAGAGAAGAGGGATCCAGGCCTGGTAAGGGGCCCTGGCAGCGGGGGAGGGCCCTGGGGACGCCCTGACTACTGCTTTGCCCAAGACTGGAAGCGACATGGAACACACTGTCAGCAGCAAGAGGGACGCATGGGAAGAGGAAGCGTTTGTGGGGGACCCTCGAGCATGTGATAACACTGGGCATCTGGTGGAAGGGCCTGGTGGCCCCCGGAAGGACTGAACAGTGGCAGTGGAAGGCTGGGTGGGGACTTCTCCCCGAGCTCCTGCCATCAGTGCACGGGAGCAGAGTCACACGCCTCTCGTGTGCCTAACACCCGTCACAGTGCCAGACAGTGTGTGCTTTGAACTGAAACTGAGACATTAGGCTGACTTGGAGTGACTTACTAGGAAACCTCACTTTGAGCCCAGGAAAGAAAGTGGGCTCTCTTTTGTTGTTGTTGTTGTTTCTTTCTTTTTGAAACTGAGTCTTGCTCTGTCACCCAGATTGGAGTGCAGTGGCGTGATCTCGGCTCACTACAACCTCCTCCTCCCAGGTTCAAGCAATTCTCCTGTGTCAGGCTCCTGAGTAGCTGGGACTACAGGCCCACGCCACCACACCCAGCTAATTTTTGTGTTTTTAATAGAGATGGGGTTTCCCCATATTGGTCAGGCTGGTCTCGGACTCCTGACTTCAGATGATCTACCCACCTTGGCCTCCCAAAGTGCTGGGATTACAGGCGTGAGCCGCTGCTCCCAGCTAAAAGTGGACTCTCAAAGTCTACTTTGAGGACTTACTAGGAAACCTCACTGTGGCCATCTGAGGCCTGGGAGGAGAGAGGAGACCCTCACAGCCAAACACCCATTTCCCTGCTGTTGCACGGGAGCCATGTGGAAGGGCATCCTGGCCACTTTCTCTGCCCAGCCCAGGGGCCTTGCTATGCCACCAGGGAACTCACATCCCCCAGGCCACATCCCCCCTCCCCGACATCCGGGACAAATCATCTTGGTGGCTGTGTACACAGCTCAGCCTCCCTCCTTTAAGCAGCATCACGGGGCCGGGCCGCCTGTATCCATTTCCCCTACAAGCAGTGGACCGAGAGTTTACAGTGTAAACATCACATATTAAAACATCTAACCTTTGCTTCGCTCCCTTCACCCGCCCTCACTGGCGAGCATTTGGTCGGGTTTGTTGGCTTAAAAAAAAATAATAACAGGGCTGCAGCGGGCCTCAGAGGACTCAGAACATCCTGAAAGCTGCTTCTGCTCATCAATTATTCAGCCCTATTCAGGGAGTGATCAGTCCTAATGAATTGAATCTGATGCATTCCGTCTCAGCGACTCGCTGGGCCTGTTGTGATGGTGCTGAGCGACAGTGTCTCTGCAGCCCAGGGAGAGGGAGGGAAGGCGGGGCCGGGAGGTGTGTGTGTGTGTGTGTGTGTGTGTGTGTGTGTGTGTGTGTGTGTGTGTGTGTGTGTGTGCCTAGAGGACAGAGTCCATGCCCTGGCTACGTGTGAATCCCCAGCACCCACCATAAGCTGTGCATAGCAGGCATATGTGTATGTGTGTGTGTACACACACTTGTATGCACACCTTCCCCCTTCCCCACCCTCAGGGTCTGAAAAATCCCAGAAATCCAGCCCTGAGAGGGGTGTAGTCACCTGTTTTCTCTCTAGACCAAGAAGTAGCATTGGTGTGAGGGGCTCTGGGACATGTCCCCACCACTCCAAAAGCTCGGGCCCCCTCATCCCCATTCTTTCCCTGACTCCCTCTCCCACCTCATTAGAATGCACTTTTGCAGAAGAACCATCAGAGCTGATTATGATCACACTGCTTGATTAGCGGATGCGCTGTTCCAAGAACTACCCGAGGAGGGAGGTGGAGGAGGTGCCCGTGGGCATGGCAGGGGCCCTGACTTGCAGGGGGAGAAGGGTATGGGCCTGGGGGCAGCTCTCCAGACCCCACTGCTGCTGCCCGACTAGGAAGTGCATCCCACCCAAGGTTCAGAGCAGAGCTAGAAAGTAGAAAAGGGCGAGTGGGGGGCAGGGACAGGGGGGACAGAGCACCAGAAATGTGAGATAAAATTGGAAGTCTCCCACCCCAGCTCTCTGTGAGGCCAAGGGTCAGTGGACAGGGTGGGGCTGAAACCCAGGTTGCTCCATGAGCTGGAAAAACAACTGCTGACTCCATTCCTTCTGGGACTGCTTGCCTTCTAACGAATTTTTCAAACACTAAGCTAAGAACAGCAGCACATACTCAACACGCATGCACATGTGTGCAGAGACCTGCGTGTGAGCCCTCGTGCGTGTGCACCCTGGTACGTATTGCATGCACGTGCAGCAAATTAGCACATTAGCCCATTCACACGTGAGTGCACACACATATACATGCACGCCAGCAGTTACACATACACAAGTGTGTTGACCACCAGGGCCCTCCCGTAAGGCAACATTCCTGAGCCCAAAAGGTGGTTGCAGGTGGTACCATATGAAATATTGCCCAAGGGAGCCTGCTGTGGCCCAGCAAAGTGGGAGGAGCAGGGAGGAGGGAGGGTGGAGGGTGCTTTCGGGGCTGTGTGTGCCTTGACATATGTGACACTGGCTGGCAGTGGAGAGCCAGGCCGCAGGGGAGGCGGGTATTTGTCTCTGGTCATCCGGAGAGATCCTTGGCAGGATGCTAAGAGGAGGGCATGCAGACCAAACCTAGATGTGGTGACTTTAGGGCCCCCTGTAGCTGAAAAATAATGTGGCACAAAAGCGTCTCTGGGCCTGCAGGCTGAATGTTTAATTAACTAGGAAGGCAGGGCTACAACTGGGGCCCCTTGGCATTGGCTCTGTGAAGAAACATCTCCATTCCTACATCTGAGCCTCTGAGGGCTTCTTGAGCCAAAACAAGGCCAAGAGGTGCTTTCTGCCCATGCTCAGCAGAACTAGTACAGGGAGGTGGTGCCAGGCTCCTGTGGAGGACAAGTGGAAGAGGGACACACCCACCCACGCACAAACACCCTCTCTCCCAAATGCCCATGTTCGCTCCCTCCCTCCCTCGTTTTTCCCTAGCCGCTCAATGCTGAGCTTCAGCACTGCTCCATCCAGCCTCTGCCGTATGCCTGGGAGCATGTGCCAGAGACCCTCTCCCACCCTTACAAGTGGGTCGGGGGTTTCTATGATCATAAGCTTAAGGGAGAGTCAGCCACCTGGCCAAGTGCCTGCTACTGGTGAAGGTGGAGGTTTGGAAGGAACCTCACTGGGATCCACAGGAAAGGGGCACAACAGGCTCCTAGGAGGAGATGGCCTGCATGCCATTTGGGGGAGGAACACCGAGGAAGCCGCTACCCACAACCTTATTTCCTCAGCCAAGGGAGCCAGTAACAAAGGAGCAAGCAGTCTCCCGTGGGACAGACGGGGCTGGTGACGATGGTAGTGGTGATGAGGATAATGACCACGAATGTCATTCGTTCAGTGACATCTACTGTGCCTCCACTAGATTCCAGGCACTATTTTAGGTTCTATGAATACAGCTATGCTCAAAATAGACAAAAATCCCTGCCATCAGGGAGTTTACATTTTAGTGAGGAAAGGGATCCTATGGCAAATACCCCAGAGATTTCTCCTGTCAAACAGGAGAGAGGCTGAGAATGCCAAGGAGAAGGAGGTTTGCAAAGTCCAGTAAGGTGATCCGGGAAGGGCTTCCTGAGAAGAGAGGATTGTGTAAAAAACTTAAGTCAGTTATCGTTATTCCTAAAATATGGGACTTGTTTTAACTAGAAAATCAGTGTCTGACTTCAGAGATTAGTTGGTCCAACCGCTCCGTTTTGCAGATGAGAAAACTGAGGTAAGACAGGATGCTGATGAGGAGGTGCCTTTCCCACAGTCACTTGAATGGGTAGCAGAGTCCAGAACTGGGCATTTTGGGTTCCAGGCATGGCTAGTGCCCCATCTCCATGCTGCAAGGGCAGAGAAGCCCCGACTTCCCACGGCGCGCACTCTGCTAGCAGGTGCAGTAAATAAAAGGCTCCATCTCAGAGAGAGATGATGAGAGACACCATAAAATGTTTATGAGCTGGGCTGGGGGTCAGCACGCCTTCCTCTGTGCAGCACTCCCAAACAAGTGGCCATAAAAGCTTTATGGTGACTGGACACTGAATGGCCTGCCTCGACCACTGTGTCTTCTCAGCCACTCAGGCCTCTGCCTCCTCGCCATTGCAGCACCTTGCTAAAGATGATTATGGCCAGAGCAGGGCTTCTGGAGAGAAAGCCCCAGGTTGTGAGGCATTCATGCCCCCTACATCCAGCTGCCTGCTAGGGGACACGCTGGGACTCGGGGGCAGATCTGTAGGCTGGACTCCACAGTAAAGAGGGCCCAGGTCATAACCGGGGTGCAGGTGGTCAGACCCCACCTCCAGGAGCATGGCTTTCCCAGAGGTGGAAATGTCCAGGCACACATGCGGCTACTAGCCCTGAGCATTGGAGAGGGCGCCACTGACTCACAGTCAGAAGGCAGCCCCATTTGGACAGCCTGTACATATGGGGAGGAGTACATATGTACATATATGGAGGAGTCCCCCCTCTCTGCTTTGGAAACCACACTCACAGCACTCCTAGTACTGACTGAGCTGGTGGAGGAGCCAGGATCCCTGGGCTTTCTTCCTCCTCCAGGCTGCCTGGTGTGTGTATTGACCGGATGTGAGTGACTAGCCTGGAGCACCAGCCATACATCACACCTGCCAATCCCCCAGAAGCAGGGGTGGAGGGGAGCAAGGAGCCTGCCTTGGGCCTCTGGGAGGTCATCTGGTCATCTGCCTCCCAACAGCCCTCTGGGAGCACGGCGCCAGCACACCTGCATGTCTAACTCCCAGGATGGATGTTGGCTACTTCTTCTTCAGTGGCCCCTCCAAGCTGTTGATGTTATTCAGAAGACCAGAAGGAATGACAGCCCCTTGGCTCAGCCTCCTCTGTCTCCTTCACCCCATCTATTGTTTGAAAGCATGTGTGTCCTCTAACTCTCAGCTCAAATTCCACTCCTCCATGAAGCTGCAGTCACCCCCCCGGATGACATTGCCCTCTGCTTGGGCTCAGCATCTGCATATCCAGGCGGTCCTTGTCCAGTCATCTTTGGAGAAGTATCTTGCCTTCCCTAGTAAATGAGAAGCTCCCCGAGGCTCTCTCTGTAGCTGAAGTGTGTTTCTACTTTCCCCAGCCCACACGGAGCATAATGCCTTCACAGAGCAGCATTTCATAAATATTAGATGAATTAGTTAATTAATGAATTAACCTACCTTAGTAACTTGCTCCATTATCTAAATTCCTCCTTACTGAGAGAGACAGTCTTCTCCTTGCCTGAACTAAACCTTCTCGCCTGATTTCACTCTCTTTATCCACTGGCTGTGGCCTCGATGGAAACATGGTGTTCTGGCTGTCTCCACCCAGGCTTGGCCCTCCAGATTCCACAGCCCCTTAGCTTTCTCTTGGCTCTGCAGAACCTTGAACCACCTTGCTTTGCCTACACATCCTGTTCTCCAGTCCCTCGTCACTGCTTCCACCCTCCCCTTGCTCATGTTCAAGCGTACACAGAGCTCTCAAATCACAGCAGCTTGTTTGGTGCTGTGAGAGCAAGGGCCTGGCCCCTAGGAGGGACCAAGGGACCAAGGTTCCAGAACCCCAAAGCATCTCGAGGAGCAGCACAGAGCTCCCTCTTATTCTGGCTGAGCCCCCAACCTGTGCTTGCCGCACCCTCTGCCCCCTCGCAGGTAAACTTCTGAGATCACCCTAGGAAATGATATTCAGACACATGTTCGTTCGTTTCCTCACCCGACAAGCATTCATTGGGCACCTACCATTTGCTGGATGAATAAGTTCTAGTTATATAAGCACTTATACAGGGAGTTACCCCACGGAGGGGTAATGCAGTTACCCTGATGGCCATGTGATGCGTGCCCTAATCCAGGTGTGGACTGAAGTCTGCAGGGCTGTGTGGAAGGAAGGTGGGCTTCACAGAAGAGGCAGCATTTGAGCAGATCTGAAAGGATATAGGGGAGTTTCCCAGGGGAGTTTCCCAGGAGGCCTTTGTGGGCAGGAGGACTTGGCCAGAACTGGTCCTTCTAGGCCTAAGGAAACAAACTGGGCAGCACATCTGGGTCTCTGCTACTATCCATCAGAAAGCCCAAGAGAGCTGGGAGGCGTAGATCTGACCTAGGCACACACACAAACTAGGAGGGCGGTCAGCAGAGGCCCAACAAGAGAAATCTCGGGGAGGTCTCAGGAATGGGCATTGGGCCATTGCTAGAGTCAGGGCCCAAGAGAAATCTATCTAAAGATGTCTAAGGCCCAATAAACCACTCAGAACACTGGGGGCAGAGTCCTAATCCAGGAAAAGAGGCAGCCAGAGACTGGGATGAGGTGGTCCGGGCCATGACCAGAACCTCGGAAAAGCTGGCTGGGATTTAGGTTCCAGGTGGATCTGAAATAAGGTGGATCAAAGCCAGCTGGTAGGTGAGGAGCCCATGTACTGGGGGATGAGAAGGACAGACGCCCAGTGGTGTTCGCCCAGGCAGGCTGAGGTGTGGGGTTGTGGCATTCACGGCGTGCTGGTGGGTGCACAGTCTGGAGTGAGTGCGAGGTGGAAGATGACATTGGAAGGGTCAGCTGAGGGCCCCACTGAGGATCACAGAGGCCACATCCCTCCTAAATATCACTTCCTCTGGACCTACAGCTCCTGATCAAGAACTCTCCCAGGATCCAAAGGGCTGCCTGGGTTTTTCTATGGCCACACCTGGCTGCTCCCTGCAGGCAGCTCCCTTCTGAGCCCTGAAAGGGCAGGGGTGCCCTGAGGGCGGAGGGCCATGCATCTGATGCCATCCATCCTTCCCCCCAGAGCCCATCCCCGACTGTGGCCACTCTGGATGGCCCCAGGGTGGAGAGTAGCAGGCTTCCAGGGAGGGGTGGGGCTGGTGCCTGGGAGAAGGCTAGAGGACTGTGCGGCCTTGTAATTTAATTATTCGACTGCAGAAAGGAGATCTCATCTATTGGGTGCTCATCCTTGTTAAGCTAATTGTCTATCTCCTTCACTCTCTTCTCCCCCACTTGCTGGGGAAGTCACTGCAGCCTAATTGAGTTATCATAAAGATAATGGCTGATGCTCTAGCCAGAGCCGAGAAAGGAGGATCCATCTCACATCGACTCAGGCTCCAGACAGGCCCCCAAGGGGCTGAGACGTAGGCAGTGTTGGCAGGGGGGTGCAGGCTGCATTTCTAGCAGGAGGAAGGCTGGGTGGATGGTGTTTTGCCCAGAAGCATCTAACCAACTGGTTGTCCCGCAGAAGACAGGGCTTCCTGTCTACTTTTTCCTGCCACCCAAGGAAGCTCACCTACAAGACAAAAAGATCTCTGGACCTGGTGTGGTGGCTCTTGCCTGTCAACCCAGCACTTAGGATGTTGAGGTGGGAGGATCACTTGAGACCAGAAGTTTGAGGCCAGCCTGGCCAACATAATGACACCTGTCTCTTAAAAAAAAAATAAAAATAAAAATTAGCCAGACACAGTGGTGTGTACCTGCATTCCCAGCTACTTGAGAGGCTGAGATGGGAGGATCACTCGAGCCCAGGAGGTTGAGGCTACAGTCAGCCATGTTCATGCCACTGTACTCCCGCCTGGGTGACAGAGCAAGACCTTGTCTCAAAAAAAAAAAAAAAAAAAAAAGTGATCTCTTACCTCTTGTCTGGGCATGTCTGGGGCTTTCTCAGAGAGGCAACCAAGCCACATGGTGATGAGACATGGACTTGGAGAGCAGACCAGGTTTTAAATTCCATGGGCATATCTTATGACCAGGGCAACCTAGGGCAATTTCTTTTCTGCTCTGAACCTGAGTTTTCTCATCTGTAAAATGGGGCGGGGACATTATTGGTAGGAGGATCCGGTGAGATCATGTGTATAAAGCAACTGCACAGTGATGTGAGCTTCCACTCGCCTGTCCTAACACTCGATGACAATAGAGGGGTGAGGTGGCTGAGGACCCTGTGGGAGACCCAGAGTTCAGTGCTCTGGTTTCAGATGAGCAGCCGTAGGACATGCGTGGGGGACAGTCCCAGCACCGCGCTTCCTCTCTTGCCACCGGGCACCTCGCCTGTATCCCAGGTCCTCAGAGAGCTGTGAGCTGCATCACTGGGATGAGAAGGTGGGTATAGGGGTGCTGAGGAGCAGCGGGGAAGCTGGAGGGAAAGGTGAGCAGAGGTCAGCAGGCATGAATCAAATTCCATGACACATGGGAAGGTCAGAGTGAATCCAGGCCAGCCAAGGCCCTGAACAGAGACAGTGGGTCCCAGCCTGGGCGGGCAGAGGGACAGGAGCCAGGCCCCATTAGGAGACCCTGCATGGACAGGAGAACGAGGCCCCAGTTCCCCGGGGGATCTCTGTTCAAGGCCCAACCCAGAGCCCCAGGTAAGGCAGCGTTGCCGGCCAGGGGAGGGCACACAGGGTCCCGACGGCAGCACCCCCTTGCCTTCCCAGTGCCCCCTCTGATCCAGCCCTTCGAGTTCCCACCCGCCTCCATCGGCCAGCTGCTCTACATTCCCTGTGTGGTGTCCTCGGGGGACATGCCCATCCGCATCACCTGGAGGAAGGATGGACAGGTGATCATCTCAGGCTCGGGCGTGACCATCGAGAGCAAGGAATTCATGAGCTCCCTGCAGATCTCTAGCGTCTCCCTCAAGCACAACGGCAACTACACATGCATCGCCAGCAACGCAGCCGCCACCGTGAGCCGGGAGCGCCAGCTCATCGTGCGCGGTGAGCAGGGACAGGCCAGCCTCGGGGGAGGGAGGAGCCAGCTCTGCCTGCTGCTACTGCAGTCTCTATGATTCCCTGTGATTCCAGTTCCAATCACAGGCTTATGGAAGGTGGGCTCCAGCAGGGCCCTTCAAGATGATCTTGGAGTCTAAACCTCTTATTTTCCAGGGCAGGAAACCGAAGCCCTGAGCAGAGAGACACTTGCTCAGTTAGTCAGTGGCAAAGGCAGGATCGGAACTCAGAACTCACAACTCCCTACCCAGTACTCGACAAAAGCTCTCAGCATCTTGGGTTTCAGAAGCTGCCTGCTTCCAATTTTATAATAGCCCAGGCAGGGCTGACCTCAAACAGAAGGTGCTCTAAGCCCTAGGAGACCCATCAGAGACTGAAATGGTCTGTTTCCCTACCTTCCCTCTTTCTGCAGTGCCCCCTCGATTTGTGGTGCAACCCAACAACCAGGACGGCATCTACGGCAAAGCTGGTGTGCTCAACTGCTCGGTGGACGGCTACCCCCCGCCCAAGGTCATGTGGAAGCATGCCAAGGGTAAGCGCCTGGCCCAGCCAGAATCTCCAAGAAGGGCAGGGATGGGGAAAGGAGGATGCTTTGATGGGATTTGAACCTGTTCCCTGTAGGCAACTCCTAGCCCTGGGTAGGAGTCCTTGGGTCTGCACCCCAGCGGACCCCAGGCTACACCTCACCTGGAGTCATCCTCAGCCACCCCCGGGGGTCTGTGGACCAGGAACAGCCATCATGCTGACTCCGTATTTCCTCTTGTCCCCCCAGACGTGACCTCTCCTCTCCTGCCTCCGCCCCACAACTCAGTGTACACCTGCTTTCCCTACCCCACCCTGCCCTGGGGCCCCAGACCTGGAAGCCCCCTGCTTCTCACCAGTCAACCTTTTCTGGGGTCAGGGTCCTTCTTGGAGCCCAATTTCATACCAAGGATGCCTTTGCTTTCTGACTAAGGCCCAATCCTAAACTGTATTCATGACTGACACTGGGGAATGGAGGGGCAGGGGGTGCCCACAAGGCCCCCTTGGAGGATGCTGGCCTCTCTCCCAGGCCTGGTTGCCTAAGACCAGACGACTGCCATTCGAAGACTCAATCTTCTCTCCACCTGCAGCCAACTGGCCCAAAGACAGCTCTTTCTTCCTCTCCAAGGAATTCACCCCCAAAGAAGCTCCATGCCAGTGTCAAAGTGGGCATTGAGCTGAGACTCCCAACCCAGTCTCCTTGAATCAGAGCTGGGGCAAGGCCCGTCTTCTGGGAGAGGGGGGTCCTTCCTGTTGTCTGCTGGGAGCTGTGTGGCCTCAGCACTTTGGGGATGGTTCAGCTCTGCTACAAAACAGCCCTCGATCTGCAAGAGCGAGGTGTCAGGGCCATTCCTGGGGCACTCTCAGCTTATGCCCCAGTACACACCCAGCCTTCCTAACAGCTGCCTCCTTCCAGGGAGCGGGAACCCCCAGCAGTACCACCCTGTGCCCCTCACTGGCCGCATCCAGATCCTGCCCAACAGCTCGCTGCTGATCCGCCACGTCCTAGAAGAGGACATTGGCTACTACCTCTGCCAGGCCAGCAACGGCGTAGGCACCGACATCAGCAAGTCCATGTTCCTCACAGTCAAGAGTGAGTCCTGCCCCCGCACAGACCCCCAGCACCCCCAAATCACAGCCAAGCCCCGGCTCTGCACTCTCCCTGCCTACTCTCTTGGTCTCCACTGTTTTATCTATAAAGGGGAGGAAGGAAGGCTTCCCAGTCAGAGGGGGGCTTGGGACCCTCAGATGGGGCATTCGAAAGCACTGTCATCTAAAACAGGGGCCTCACCCTGAAAGGCCCCAACTCACCCCTACCCTGGTCATAATAAGCTCGTGATTTGCTCTGCTGCAATATCATGTGACATCCTGTTTACTTTGGTCTGTAGATTGGCAATTCAATCTGAATAATCCTAGCAAACCATTTATTTTTGCTAGTTGATATACACTTGCTTGTGTACAACCTGTTTGTGGCTTAGAAAGGAAAATAGCATATACTCAATGTAGAAGAAGGGCCTATGGGTCAGAAAACCTGGGTTCCAATTCCAGATCAGCCTAATGAGCTGAGTGACCTTGGGAGAGTCACTTCCCCTCTCTGTGTTCCAGTTTCCTCACCTGTTCGAGGGTTCTCTTCCCAGCCCACTGATCTCACAAAATTGCTGTGAGTTCTGCAGGAACTGATCATGGAAAGAGGAAGCTGCTTTGGAAAAGCCCAAGGACCAATGCAGCTCATTACAACTCGGTGCTGTACCCATGGCTTCTAAATCCCCCCACCCAGAGCAGGCCTCAACGGCCTTAGAAGGACACTGCTTATTTGCTGTCCCAGGATGTTCTTAAGTCTCGTACAGACATCCCTACTGGGTGAGCTTCTTGCTTTACACTGCGGGGGTCTGCATAATGGGTCCCTGGGAATCACATCAGAAGGGCCATGTCCATCTGGCCCCATGTCAAGACATGGCTATAAGGGCCTGAGTGTTAGTGTCTGACCCGGCCAAGTATGAATCTGGGAGCCAGGACTTAATGTCTTGGGACCTTGATGAGCGTACTTGGCCTTGTGCTACTTCATTTTCCTGATCTACACCATGGGCAGGGGGCGGGGCTCGTAATAGGGCCTCACCTGTTACGTTTCATGTCAAGGGCGAGTCAGATGGTGTAAGTGAAGCAACCGGTATGGTAAGTGGCCGGCAAAGATTTCATGGCTTGGCCAGCTTTGTTATCTGTAGCGGCAGTCCCTCCAGGGTGCGGGTGGGAAAGCCGGCTGACGGCAGAGGCCCGCGTGTGGTCTGCCCAGCCTGTCCCCAGAGTGCCCGCCTTTAAGAATCGTAGCTTCTTTATCACTTGCCAAAGCCCGCGTTCAGCTCAGCACAAGACAGGGAAGCCCCAGCGATCGATGCTCAGGGAGCTCCGAGCCGGAATCCCCGCCCTGGGGAGCCGCTTCCCTCACACTATCAAAAAGCACTTTGTCCTTAATAAAACCAGGCAATCAATCTACATCCCTCAGCTTGGGAGAGCTTGGCTAATTCTGGCTGCGCGAGGCGGGGGAAGAGCAGGCACCTCTGCAACCCTCCTCATCTCCCAAACTCATAATGCTTTTTCGCTGTAGTTGTTCTTTGCCTTTTCCTTCAAGTTGGGGGATTCCACTGAGCTGCCAGCTCTGTGGCAGGTGGAGACGC
Organism: Macaca fascicularis; assembly: GCF_037993035.2. Taxonomy (NCBI): domain Eukaryota; kingdom Metazoa; phylum Chordata; class Mammalia; order Primates; family Cercopithecidae; genus Macaca; species Macaca fascicularis. Next base: position 116,361,925 of record NC_088388.1, on the reverse strand, counting down.
AGGGGTCATGGGTGCCGGAGGACACAGGAGCTGGGCTGTGTGTGAGGAGACCCCGCGTGCCTCAGGCGGTCGCTGATGCCCTGTGCCCCCAAGCGAACCACCTCCCCTGGCGGGCCTGCACTTTTTCTATGCCATCCTCACTTTGCAACCCAGCAGCAGCTGCAAAGTGCTCTGAGAAGTTCAGAAGGAGCACATTTGGTAAATCCAGGGCCACCTCCTGAACACATGCTGCACAAAACCTCACGCACCAGACACGCGCTGGGGCTCACCTGTGGGGCCCCGTCTTCCCCAGGGAATGGCAGGAGTTTCCTACTATGCCAGTCACTGCTGGGCAGAACCTGGACCTGGCTTCCTCCTTCCTTTCCTCCCCCATGTCCTCATCTGCAGGCCTTGGTGGGCTCCTTCACTTCTCTCCCGGTAGGGCCGACGACACACCTTTCTTACAGCTGCTGTCTCTCCACATCTAGGGGTCATGTCATCCCACTCAGGGCACCTCCAATCACCCGCAGCAGCTCTCAGCACCCACTCATGGCTCCTGCGTGGCCCTCAGATGGGCTGCTCTCCAGCCTCACCACACACACATTCCCTCTGATACATCCTCCGTTTCTCACACCCTTCCTGTCACAAATGACCCTTCCCATTCTGGCCCCACTCTCCCCAGTGACCTGCCCCAGCCATCCTAGAGGCCCTCATGCCACCCAGAAGGGGAGGGGCACCCAGGAGGGGAAGAGGCAGGGCCGAGGACATTGGAGGCTGCAGGGCAGCGGTCAGGGAGGCTGCCAGGGTCAGGGCCCCTGTCTGGGGTTGGAGGGGCTGACTATCTTTGTGTAGCAGCCTGCATGATTCTGCGCTGTATCTGGCTGCCAGAGGACGCTCCTATGACAATGCAACGCTGTCGGGGGGTGGAAGTGGGCACTGGGTGGACCGCTGGCGTGCCTGGCCTTCTTTGGAACACTTGTTCTGCCCCCTGCTGCTTTGAGGCAGGTGCCTGTTCCAAGTAACCCGCCCCAGCTACTGCCCTGCACAGCCTCTCTCCTTGCCTGCTCTTTTCTTTCCCTCCTTTCCTTTTCCTCAACCTGATAGCAATTCTCCCACTCCCCCATTCTGATTTCAGTTTAAAGGACACAGGTAGGTAGAACTTTCAGAACCCGGTCACCCATGCCCTCAGCAGGGGAAACCACTCCTCGTCATCCCTCTGTCCATCTCAAACGCCCATACCATTGCCCACTTGCAGAGCCAGCCACAGAAAGATCTACCATTTGCAACGCCAATTTCAAGGTTTGCCTCAATGCCCCTAACACACTCGGGAAAGTTTTGACCCAAAATAACTTTACCGTTCCAGACCTCACACTTTTATGAACTCTTGGAAAGCAAACTGATCTTAATCCCCACTTTGCCCAAGCAGAAGGAAGAAAATAAATCTATCAAAGGGACCATAACAGCAGAGAAAGCCTCCAAGTGTCGGATCGGACGTTTGTGGTTGGCTTCTATTGGGGAGTGTCTATACCATTGATCCCTGCAGCTTCCAGAGATAACTCAGCACTCACTTAATGGTGCTCTCTGAGCACTCACTAAATAGATCAATAAAGCGTGGTGATTAAAAACACGGACTTTAGAGCCAGACAGCCCTGGGTTCAAAGCCCAGCTCTGCCACCGGATAGCTGTGGGGTCCAGGACAACAATCTGTCAGCCCTAGTGTCCTCCCCTGTAAGTTTGGAATTACTGTGTAGTACTTTGTGCATTGGTGAGGTCTAAATGAGACCATGCACTTACAGGAATGAATACAGTATTTGGCATAAAATACACATTCGATAATTAGCAGTCATTAGTTTTAGGTGCTAGAAACCTGGCGATGAGTCAGACAGAGCTGCCGTTCTCAGAGAATTTACAATCTTGAAGAGGAAATAGACAGACACCCAAAACAACTATGATACACAAAATGATAAATGCCTTAAAAAGCTACAAGCAAGGTGATACAGAAAGAATCTGAGACAGAGTCATCAATTTTAACTCTGGGGGTGAAGAAGCAGGTGTCAAGAAAAGCTTCACAAAAGCAATAGTCTCTAATTAGGGCTTGAAGGATGAGAAGGATTTGGACAAGGGCCAGCAGGGATGGAGGTCATGCCCTTCCAGGGATGCAGAAACAGCACGGTGTGGAGACAGGAAGGCCTGTGAATGTCCTATGTTGAGGGAACTCAAGGTGTCTGGCAGAGAGTGATGGGGAGAATGTTTTAGAAAGCTAAATGTTTTCTATCTATGTAGAGTTGACGCTTGACACTAAGCTCCAAACAAGAGTTCCAGGGGTCCAAAGGTCTGGATGGGAGTCGGAATTCCCAAGCTAGTTCTTGGAAAACTGCTATGCAGAACCCTTTTCAGGATCGCAGGGAGCTAAGGGTTTATTAGAGCAGGCAAGTGGTTTTCCAAGTCCTTGGACATCTTTGATGGCAACCAACCAGGCCCAAGTGGTCCCCACTCCTCCCTGGGTCTTGGTGTGGGTTGAACTCACGAGTGTATGAGCATACAGTCCAGCATTGCCGCCTGCATGTACAGCACTTTACAGTTTACAAAGTTGTTCCCATACCTTGCTTGTGAAGTTTGTAGGCAATAGCTCCTTCTCAGAGAGTGTCAGAGATTAGATCAAGGTGATTGGGTTAAGTATAGTCCCAGCTGAGGCCAGAACTTACTTCTATGGACTGATGGTTTGGTAGAAGGAACACAGACAGAGTAAAAAGGCTGGGTGCTAGTCCTGTCTCAGACCCACTGGCTCTGCATCCGTGAGCTGTCCCTTCCTTTCTCTGGGCCTGTTTCCTCATCCATACAGTGAAAGGCCTGAATTAAGATCTAGTCACTAGATGACCCCAGTTCCCTTCCAGCTCAGACTAGCTATGACTCTAGCAGCATGAGCAGTCTTTTCAAGGCACCAGATCTCCTCCCAGAACTTGGTGAAAATAAATGTAATTAACAGAATAAAATACCATGTCCACAGAACTGCCTTTTATCTCCCTTTTAAAATACATTTTTTAAAAAAGGAAGCGAGATAATGACCAAAAGGAGGGGGAAGTAATTCCCCTTTCAACTGACACATGGGGAAAAAATAAAGCATCTTCAAAGAGAATTCTTCAACAAGAGGCAGGTACAAAGCCAAGCTGCCTAGTCCCAGGGAGAAGGAGGCTGGCTGTGTTTTGAGGCAGCCATCGCGTGGCAGTGCCCTCCCGGGACTCGGCCACCCTCTTGTCCAGCAGGTGACCTTATTAGACAGGTCTCGTTGGACCTCCCAGACTCTTCCACTCTGTGAAGGCACCAGTGATTGGGTTCTAGACAAAGCCCATAGCCAATTAAATCCATAAGGGCTCTTTGTTTGGTTTGAGTTTTGATTTATTTGTTTAGCAAAATGTCAGACCAATTAAAGTGAGGTCCAAGTGCCCTCAGCGAGCATACACCCAGCTGCACAGCCACAACATCAGGAGAGGGGAGCTTGGGGCCAAACTCCCATGGGGACTTGAGAAATGGAGGGGGCAGGCCTAGCAAAGGAAGCCCTTGGGCCTCTGTGGACCAGGTCGCCCACCTTGGTTGGCCAATGGGACTGAGGTCAGGATGCAAAACTTTGGAAAAGTGCGTCTGGTGATCCAAGATGGTCCTCATTTCAAATTTGCCCAAAGGAAATTCCTTCTTGTCAAACAGAAGGAGCACCTCCCTGAGACCTGGGGGACTGGGGCCCCGCCCCTTCCACAGGGCAAGGAGTCTATAAGCCCAAGGAAATGGCTGCTCAGAGCCCACAAATCCCTTTCTAGATCACAGTCCAGGCACCCAGGGAATTCCCTGCCTGCATGCCCCCAGCCTGCTTCCAAGACCTCCCAAGGCCTCCTCCACAGACTGTCCTGCCATGGATGGGCACTGCCTCTGCCGTGACCCCTAGAGCTAAGGGACGGCTGTTGGCAGAGCATGTAAGTGGAGCTTGGGCACATGGATTGGGTGTCCACACACTATACTCACAAGGCCCCTCTCAGCACAGATGACAAACTGAGGCACCAGAGAGGGCAAACAACTGGCCCAAGATATTCCTGTGTGTTCCCTGGTGGTGGGTCCTGTCTCGTCACAGACTGAAGCTCCTTGGGGGCTGGGGCTGGTCTTCCCCTCCCTGGGTGGGAACTCTCACTCCTGGCACCCCGCTCAGCACGGGCCTCTGCCCACTCTGGAGTCTGCACTGGGGACTGACTGGCTGACTGACCTCCAGCCCACAGGCCTAGTCCAATCCCATCTGGGCTCACAGGTCACCCCCTCTGCTCTTCCTTTCTCCCCTTACGAGTCCCCCTGATTGGGCAAGGGGTGGATGGTATAGACTCTCTGCTGGATCTGAAAGTAGCAGGGGGAGGAAGCAGGATAGCACTCAAGGGCTGAGGCCTGGGTGCTGAGTTATGCTGGCCTGGGCCTGATGCTTGGCCATGCCACAGCTGTGGGATTTGGGGGACCATCACCTGCTCTCTCCAGCCAGGAAATAATCATAGTCGGCCTCACCTGCCCAGCCTCCAGGCAGCAGAAAGGGTCCCTCCCTGGCTCATGCCAAGCTAGGGAGTCCCCTCTGGAGACCTGGGGACCAGTGCCCACCCCCACCTCCACCGCCACTGAAGGGAGGGAGGGGAGGAAGAGAGAATGAGTCATTGTGATGATTTCCATGGCAATGATATCCGGCTGGCTCTTTGGCCTCACTGATTTTGAAACTTCACAGAATAAGAAGCAACACTTTGACTCCTGCTTCATTAAACAGAGGCAAGGAGAGAGGCTGGACACGTCCTCTCACCAGGCCAGGCTCCCCGCTGTGGCCCCCATTCTCAGAGGAGCAAGGAGTCAGCAAACCTCCTTGAGCCCTCGCCAGGAAGTCTGCAGCCCTGAGCAGGCTGCAGGCTCTCCCAACCCTCTGCAGAGCCCAGGGAGGCCAAAACAAATAGTTCATTTAGGGGACAGAAAGGTTCTGACCCTGGTTCATGTCCCAGGGTTCCTTGCTATGCCCTGGGTAAACTGGACACAGTCCTTCTCGCAGGGACTCAGTTTGCTCCTCTGTTCAGAGGGGTCACCATCCTCCTGTCCCTTTCCCTCGCCCACTAAGGCATGACTAGAGCTCAACAAGTGGGTTGCGTTCTGTTGTGCCAGTGGAGACTCGAGGGCATGTGTCGCCAGTTCCAGGCCCCAGCATTCAGAAGCTGTAGACTTTTTGGGGAGCAATAGGAAAGATGAAGATAAGCCTGAACCAACGAAAAGTGGGAGATCTTACTGACCTCCCAATGCGAACAGTATCATTGGAACAATCACATCACATCCCAAACCTAACCCCAAAGCGGACGTTTGTACAAAAGTTTCAAGGTCGAATAGAACAGTCTCCATGTGGAACAATCTCCATCCTCGCCCTGGTCCCCTGACAAGCAAGGAGGTTTTATTAAAGGGATAGGAGGGATGAACCTGCCCATGCATCCTCCGGTTCCAATTTAAAAGTGCTTGTCCCTAAGGATCTCATCTGGGCTCTTACCTCCTTTTTAGAGGCCTTAGCCAGTGGTGGCAAAAAGCACATCACCACCACTTCACTCTCATCCCTGCAGTCCCCATGACCACAGTGCTGAAGAGTTCCCAGATGAATCTGAGCTCCAAGGTATCATAAAGGGCGAGACCAGATTAATCACAAAACTGTTTGCATCCTATATGTCAGTCAAGGTGAAGGTGCCAGCAAACGCTCCGAGACGAAAGAGAGTCAAGGTTATCATGAGGTGGCTCAATTTAATAGATAAGAAAATGCAGGCAGGCACAGGGCTTAGCAGTGCTTCCAAACCCTGCCCTAAGTGGGCAGCCCAGAATTGCGCCCCCAGTTACAGCTGAAGCCCCTCTGAATGGTGGGGCCACGATAAATTGTTGGATCAGCCAAGCAATAACCAGGTGCTTCCTGAGCAGCCCTCGGGTGTGCAGCCTGGTGACAAAGACTGACAGAGAGAAAGGTGAGATTGAAGCACCATCCCTGCCCTCCAGGAAAGTACAGACTCATTAGGAAGCTGGAACTGACCTCCGGGAAACAAGACAAGATCACGCGCTAAAATGTTCGGCACTAGAAGTGTGATGTGAGGTTACAGAAGGAAAAACCCGTGGTGGACAGACGTGGTCAGATGGAGCTTCCTGGAGGGATGGGCTTGAGTTGGGTTTGGAAGGGCAAAGGAAGAAAGGAGGCATCCAGGTAGAAGGAGGAGCATGAGCAAAGACCCTGGGGGCAGGAAGCCCGGGCAGGCAGTGAGGCGCACACCTGACCAGAGGGTGGCTGCTGGAGACTAGAGGAATGGGAAGTATGGTTCTGAAGTCTGGACATGATGCACTAGATGATAGGAATGATATTAAGATCTTCAGCATGGAATGGAGAGAAAATGGAACTCTAAGAATCACTCTGAAGGAACAGATACCAGGCCTTGATGAGGGCTCCAGGCTGAGAGATGAGGATGATGGCCCCACCAATAGAAATGGAGTACATGGGAATGGAGGGGTGACATGTTCACTATGACCGTGTCAAAGTGGAGGTGACACGGGGTGCCTTGAGCAGCCAGATGCTGGCTGACACTCTGCCAGGATCCTCCCTAGAGCCGTGTGCTAGACCAGACAAGCCTAAGGCTCCCACCCTGCTAAAGTGACTCATGACTTGTGTGACTGGCAGGTGTCCTGTCCTGAGCCAGAAAGCAATGAGACTGGGAGCTGAGTACAGATTCACCTAGAAGCCTGAGCCCCCACCCGCCCCTCCCCGCCTTGTCCTCTGGGCCTCTCAAGTCCACAGAGACTTGAGACATAGGAGAATTCGATTCTAAAGAGCATCTTCTCCTGTCTGTGTTTGCTCATGTCCAGCCCTGGCACTGTTCATCCATTTCACAGCAAAGAACTTGAGCCAGGTGCTGGGGAGGATACCGGGGGCAAGATGGGCATGGTCTTTGCACACTCCTGCACCTGCCTGCCTACCGCCAGCTGGGGCCTTTGGGGCTGGGAGCATAACAGGGGGTGTACTCCCCATAGAGCAGGGAATGTGAAGCCCATACAACCTGGTACCTAGGAAGCCCCCCTACCCTGTCGCAGCTTCATGGGGCAGAGGCTTGGCTACCATCCCTAGGCACTCTGCACTGAGAAGCTCTCATCACACACTGGATCCCTGCATTAGCTTCCAGTGGCTGCTGTCACAAAGTACCACAAGCTGCATGGCCTGAAACAACAGGAACTTATTCTGTCACAGTTCTGGGAGGCTGGGACTCTGACATCCAGGTGTCGGCAGGCCCACGTGCTCTTGAAAGGGAAGGAGGCTTCTTTGCCTCTTCTGGTGGTTGCCAGCAGTCCTCAATGTTCCCTGCACGGTAGACACATCACTCCAATCTCTGCCTCCATCACCACATGGCCTTCTCTTCCTGTGGCTTCACATCCTCTTCCCTCTGTGTGGGTCTCTTCTCTTCTTATGAGGACATCAGTCATGTTGGATTAAGGGCTCGCCTTACTCTGCTATGACCTCATCTTAACTTACATCTTGATTGCATCTGCAAAGACCTTATTTCCAAGTAAGCTCCCATTCACAGGTAGCGGGGGTGAGGACTTCAACATATCTATTTGGGGACACAGTTCAACCCACAACAATCCCATGCCCAGCCAGTGATCTGTTATTGATAACTCCATGCTTTCTAACACCTGGAAACCGACATGCTCTCCTTCCCCGTATCCTACAACTGCCACTGTCTAAATGAAAAACAGTCTCCTAGCCAAAAAAAAAAAAAATCCCTCTAGGTCAAGTCTAAAAGCCCAACACTCCTGTGCTCAAAATCTCAGGGCAGGGTTCAGTAAACCGGGTCTCAGATCTGGCCAGTGGTCTATGTAACTGGAAACCAGCCACACCCATTCTTTATGTTGTGTTGTCTGTGGCTGCTTATAGGTACAACAGCAGAGTTGAGTCCTTGCAATGGAGACCTATGGCCCACAAAGCCTAAAATATTTACTTCAGGCCCTTTACAGCTCTTGAGTGTTCACAGAAATGACCCAGAAGTACCTTCCAAGTGATCAAAGGAAGATGGCATGTCCTTCTGTTTCTGAAAGGGTTCTGATGTTCAGAGTCATTTCTCTCATGTCTAAAACGGAAATAAAAAATACTACCCACATCTTAGGGCTGTGTTTGGAGAAGGGAGGGTTAATGAGATAATTCATGTAGAGCATTATCCATGGTACATGCACATAATAAGCTTTCAATAAATGTTAGCTATTATTATTACTATCATTTTTCCAACATTCTCAGGAAAGTAGAGGACCAGGCCAGGCACAGTGGCTCACACCTGTAATCCCACCATTCTGGGAGGCGGAGGAGGGAGAATTGCTTGAGCCCAGGAGTTCAAGACTAGCCTGGACAATCAGCCAAAAATACAAAAATTAACCAGGCATGGTGGCACATGCCTATAGTCCCAGCTACTGTGGAGGCTGAGGCAGGAGGATCGCTTGGACCTGGGAGATGGAGCCTGCAGTGAGCCATCATGCCACTGCACTCCAGCCTGGGTGACGGAGTGAGATCCTGTCTCAAAAAAAATAAATAAGAAGTAGAGGACCAGGCCTGGCGCGGTGGCTCACGCCTGTAATCCCAGCACTTTGGGAGGCTGAGGTGGGCAGATCACGAGGTCAGGAGATCAAGACCATCCTGGCCAACATGGTGAAACCCCATCTCTACTAAAATACAAAAAATTAGCTGGGCGTGGTGGTGCGCCCCTGTAGTCCCAGCTACTCAGGAGGCTGAGGCAGGAGAATCACTTGAACCCGGGAGGTGAAGGTTGCAGTGAGCCAAGATCGTGCCACTGCACTCCAGCCTGGTGACAGAGCAAGACTGTCTCGAAAAAAAAAAAAAAGAGTACCAGAGGAAGGGGGAGAACTGGGTCCCCGTCTTCATTTGAGAACACTCCCCGTCCTGCGCTTCTACTCTCTAGCAAGGAGCCAAGAGAAGAGGTGACTGGCTCCATTTTAAAGCTGGACAAAGTAAGGCCTGACGAGTTTGAGGGCCTCAACTGGACCCCCCGTGCAGCAGAAACAGCTCTGCAGTCCAAGTCCCCAATCATTCTCTGTGACTCTCGCCCCTACCCCTTGCACACACACTGTTTGGGCCAGTTCTGCTCCCTGTGTTCTCCTCCCTGTGTACTGGAGCAGTGGACAGCCAGGGTCCCATGGGCCCCAGCTCCCCCGGCACCTCCCCACTGGCTCTCAGCGCTGAGGCTGATTGCTTCCATGCAATCTGAATTAATCTCATGCTTCAGGTGGAGCTTGGCTAATCAGGGGAGACAAGAAGCCGAAGTGGGTACAATCAAATTAACAACGCCATGGCCCTGGCTCTTTAAGAAGGGAAAAACAAAGCAGGCACCCCCTCCCCACTCCACCCCCAGCCTTTCCCAGGGGAGGCCTGGAGATGCCGCTGCTGTCGAAGGCTGAGCGAAGCGCCGCTCCTACCCACCCCGCCGCCGACCACCCCGCGCGCCAACAATGCCCCTTTGTGGCAGCTTATCTCACACCGCCAAACAGCGCTGCAGCTCTTGTCGGGAGCTTGTTAACAAGGAGCAGCGACACAAGGCTTTGGGGGTAGAAGGGGAGTGGGGTGGGTTGGGGAAAAGGAGGGGCCCCCTCACCTCTCAGGGGTGCATGTAATCCTTTCAGAAACAAAAGGAGATGAGAGCCTCTGAATACACGGGCTCCCTGCTCCCTGACAAGGTGGATTCACAGAGCCCTTGAGAGGCTTCAGGGCACCTGCTGTCCCTTGGAAAAGCCTCTCCCAGAAGGCAAAGAAGAGGATATCTGAGAAGGCCTTTCATCATCCCCAAAGCATCCTTTTTGGCGACAAGCTCTATGAGAGTCCCGGAGAGATTTCAGTTAGACTTTCAGAAGGACTTCCCGACAAAGTCAAGTCCCTTCCTGATGAAGAACACCTTAAGTTTGCTGCCCGTCTTCCAATCCTGTTGCCTCTGGGATTGTCCTGCCTGAGGCAGCTGCTGTCACAGGAGGTACAGGAGGGCTCATCCAGCCCTGGGGTTCTTCTCCTAATCACGTGAGAATTACCTCAGGGTAAGGATTGGGAATGCAGGTGCCCAGGCCCACCATGGAACAATTAAGTCAGAGCCTGGGGGATGGGGTGGGATCTGTGTAATATTTTTTAAAAACTTCCAAGGTGATTCTCAGGTGTAGCCAGGCCTGAGAACCTCCTCAAGACCCTCCTCGAGACCACCCACCTGGAAGCGCAGACTAGCCTAACCCCTTGGTCTCCTGGTTCCCAGACCAATCTTCTTTCCCCCAAATTCACGTGCATTTCTCTTCAGAGAAGCTCGACTTGGCACCCCCATTCCTGGGCCCCTGATTCTGCTTCAATGTCTACTGGCCTTCTCTGACATTCATAGGGTTTTTTGTTTTTTTGTTTTTATTGAGACAGTCTCTGTTGTACAGGCTGGAGTGCAGTGGTGCAATCTCAGCTCACTGCAGCCTCCACCTCCTGGGTGCAAGCAATCCTCCCACCTCAGCCTCCCGAGGAGCTGGGATTCCAGGCACACAGCACCACGCCCAGCTAATTTGTATTTTTAGTAGAGACAGGGTTTCACCATGTTGACCGTGGCTGGTCTCAAACCCCTGACCTCAAGCGATCCACCTGCCTCGGCCTCCCAAAGTGCTGGGATTACAGGCATGAGCCATCATGACCGGCCAACATTCACATTCTTTCTCACATCGTGGATGAGACTACAAATGGCCTCAGCCATGGCTTGACTCTGCCACTTACTAGCCATGCAACAAGGGGCAATTTACTTATCTCAGCCTCAGTTCCCCATCTGTAAAGTGGAAATAAAAATAGGGTTGTGTGAGGATTCCATGAGTTAATGCAGGTAACAGAACTCAGAACAGTACCGGGCACATAGTAAGCTCTCAGTAAAGAGACTGTGATGATTATTATCGTAGTCATGCCCATGAATGGGGTGAAGATGTGCCCAGGCTTCCTTTTGGAGTTCAATGTTCCATGCTTCTGTTGCATTTTAGCAGCCTCTCCCAACAGCCCGTGGCATTCTCATCCCATTCCTTCAACATCCTCCTTCCCACACGCACTGCTCGCTCCTCTCCTTTGGGTATTCATAACTGAATCTTCACTCCCTGGTGACTTGGGGACTTGTCAGAAACACCAGCTGAGCTCCAACCACCAGAGGAAAAGAGGCCAGGAGACAAAGATGGGGAAGGCCAGACTCACCGTTCTCCCCAGCTCCTGCCTCCAGCCCCAGCCTGCCCTAGACTGGCCTCCTGGCCCTGTCAGCCCAGCCCTCCTCCAGTGTCCAGCCTCTTTCAGAATCCCCCACTTGCCTTCACTCTCCCCAGAATCTCTCCATGTGGCGAAGAAAAACCTACACAGGAGAAGGCTAGGATAAACCAAAAGAAAGGTGCTGACCAGTTGTCAGAAGACTTGAGACTCAGTCTCCTTCTTGCCACTCACCAGCTGTGTGACCTTACACAAATCACTGAACCTCTCTGGGCTTCTATTTCCTCACTGGTTCTGTAGGGGATAATAGACCCAGGCCACCTCCTTAGTAAGAATGAAGCTGGAGGCAAAGGATGCAGCACTGCTTTGTAAACTGCAAGGAGCGGGCCTGCCCCAGCTTATTATTAAGTGGGACCCCAGTGGAAGGGGGGATCTGGGGGAGCTAAGTAGGGGCCAAGTAGAAGCAGAGTTTGCAATCCCCGTGGCAGGGTCTGGGGACCCCTAGAACTCTACCTCCACGCCTAGGGGTTGGTCAGAAAGTGTATGGATGCCGGGAGTGAGTGAGGCAGCAGAGCTGTCTCGTGGTGTTTTAAAAATCTATCAGCCTCTCACATCAAATTAAAATGTAAATAACAGCTGGTCCGAGCAGGACCTCAGGGGTGACAGGAGCCGGCCTGCAAGTAATTTCACAGACGGGAACCGGTTACATCAGATTCTGACAACTGTCTTGTTTCTGAAATTGATTTCCTCCCTCCTCGGCTTGCTGCCCTGAAAGGGCCCTGGAGCAAGGGGAGGGGATGATTCCTGTTCGGCTCTGGTGCCTTTCTCCTCTCCATGGTGCCTCCTCTCCGATGGGTGCCCACCCATCGGATCCAGCAGAAGGAAGTCTGGAGTTTCTGCATGGTTATAAGGCAGCTTCCTAAGCCCCAGTGGCCCAGCAGGGCTCCCTGCTCCCCTGAGTGAGCCTAAGTGCGGACTGGGGCAGGTTGCCCTGGGGCACTGGAGGAGGATGGCAAAGGCACCCAGTAAAGCTCTCCTTTCCACAAATATGAGCCAAGTCCTGGAATAGAGATGCTTCTGCCCTGGAGAGTCTCACAGTCAGACACAAGGAGGCAAGGAGGCTGCCGGAAGACACGTGCCATGCAGGGGATGCACCACAGGACAGGCCTGCATGCAATGTGGGGTGTCAGGGAAGGGCCCTGGAAGTCCTCAGGAAGCCTCCTTGGCCTCCGCCAGAGTTTGCCCCCATCTGATCATCACAGTGCCAGGCACTGGGACTGTAACCGGGGCTTGAATGAAATGGGCCAGCTTCACACCAGGGCCTTCACTCCGCCAGGGTCTCGGAGAGAAGACCCTGCCCCACCTAAAGCTGTTGTATAGGAAGGAGTTGTGGATTGAGAAGGAGCTCACCCACACCACTGTGCCTAGCCCTAGCCCTTCCCTTCTCCCCAGTCCCCAGAAAGTCTCCCCTGCACCCCTGTTTGTAAAGAGAAATCAGATTTCCCTGGCAGTTAATTGAATTAGATTGCAGGAAAGCAGAGAAGTTGTATTTCATTAAAGCCTCCTGTGCCCTATAGAGCAGTGAGGTGCTTTTGTGACTGTCATTAGCATTTGTCACGCAGGATCCAGCCCTGTGCATACAGTCCCCTCCCGACCCCGGCTCTCCCACCTGCACCCCTAAAGTAGCAGTCCCCACTGCCTGCCCCAGGAGTACCTGCTGCAGTTGCCCCGCCGCAGAGGCCACAGCTTTTTGGTGACAGCCAAATTCCATTTCCAAAAGCCAGGGACTGTGCGCAAGGGTGGCAGACAAATAGGTGGCTAGAGGTGGCCAGCCCCCTTAGAGGTGGAAGAACCACTTTCTGAAAGCCTCAGTTTCCTCATTTGAAAAGTGGAGATGATATGACCCACGTTCATGGTTGCTGTTGGGAGGAACCACTGAACAATAGGCCAAAAGGCAGAGGCATCCAGCTCAGGGCCTGCTTTGTCAGGGGAACTCGGGCACGTGGGAGGCCACGAAGCTTCGTCAAGAAATACATCAAGACACAGGCTTTGGAGCCAGGGCATAATAATAGTGCCTACCTCAAATGAGTATATTCATGCAAAGTACTTAGAATCCTGCCAGGACATGGTAAGCGCCCAATAAAAGGGAACTATAAAAGTGTGTGTGTGGAGAAAGCGTGTGCACTTATGGACTGCAGCAGCGTGGGGAGACATGTGTTAAACAAGCACATCAGGGTACTGACATGCAATTGATCATTGCATCAGGGTATGTGTGTGTGGTGCCGTGCGTGGGTTTATGGTAAGGGTGTCAGAGCATGGGCTGTAAGGGTGACTATGTTTGTGACTGTCTGTTGAGGTGTGTTTCTGACACTGCCCCTGGTGTGTGGTGTGTGTCTGTGTATGTGTCTGTGTGTGTGTGTGTGTCTGTGTGTGTCAGGATTTGTACTCCTGGTGACTGCATATGACCATATCCCCAGGGAATTCATGGTGGCCGCCTTCACCCAGAAAGCCCTGTGGGGTACAGCTGGTCTCCATATAAAGAAGGTTCGATCTTGTTTATTACTGCAACTCAGTGGAGCAGAGAGACCTTGTAGTCCAGAGCAAGAAGTAAGGGGGAGGTGGAAGAAGGTGAAGGATCCATGGGGCAGGCACCTATGCCCTGGACTTCCCCCTATTAAGGGGCTGCCTTGTTAAGCCCAGCAGTACAGCAGCCAGGAGGGCCAAAGCTCCTATTTGTGGGCACAGGAGGACACCGTGGTCCTTGGAGGCCGGGTGCAGGGCCTGATGGAGGGGCACAGTGGCAGAGTTGTCTGTTCTGGTTAGTTGGCAGAGGAAGAGGGGAAGAAGATTCCCTGCCTCTTACCCAGCACAAGGGGCCAAAAGCCCCCATCTGCAAGGACGTGAGTACTCCGATTCAGAGAATCACTTGGCCAGACAGTGAGCCACATTCCCAGACCACTCTTCCCTCTTCTGAGACCCCAGGCATCCCCAAGGGCTCAAAGACAAGGGGCCCAGATCCAGGCCTTAATTGACTCCTCTCTGTGAGGCCACAGGTTGTCTAATTCCAGTGCAGGGAGTTTACTGCTTCCCACTGTGGCCCTTTTCCCAAACAGCAGAAAATACTAGAACATTCCTTCTTAGGCCAAGTAGGAGGTCTTCCCTTCCCCCCTTGCAGTATCTCTCCCTTGCTCCCTGGGTTACTAATTCCCAGTTCTCAGCATGCTTTCAAGTCAGCCCATCTTCCTGGTCACACTCCAGCCTGTCAATGTCCTTCATCAAATAGGGTCCCCAGAACAAGACCTGATATTTCTTGGTTAATGTTAGGAACAGGTAACCTGAGCTTGTAATTATGAGTCCTAGAGAGCTGAGAAATCGCATTCCCAGTGATGCCGGGGTGCCCACCTTTTGCAGCATCGCTGTGTTCAGTACTGCCCTCTGCAACCCATCCTCTTTTGAGATGCTCTTCTGCTTACCAGCAACATGACCGTGGGCAAATTGCTTCCTTGCATTGCCTCAGTTTCTCCATTTGCCAAAGGAAGGGTCTGTGTCACTGATCTATACCAGTGCCATTCAGTAGAACCATAATGTGAGCCAAATAATATGTAATTTAAAATCATTTCTTTGTCATATGTTAAAAAAATTAAAAAGAAACAGGTGAGATTAATTATAATAGTATATTCTATTTAACTCCATACATCTAAAATATTAACAGGTAGTCAATATAAAACTTAATGACAGCCGGGCACAGTTGCTCACGCCTGTAATTCCAGCACTTTGGGAGGCTGAGGTCGGTGAATCACCTGAGGTCAGGAGTTCAAGACCAGCCTGACCAATATGGTGAAACACCATCTCTACTAAAAATACAAAAATTAGCGAGGTGTAGTGGTACACGCTTGTAATCCCAGCTGCTTGAGAGGCTGAGGCAGGAGAATCACTTGAACCCAGGAGGCGGAAGTTGCAGTGAGCTGAGATTATACCATTGCACTCCAGCCTGGGTGACAAAAGCAATACTCCATCTCAAAAAAAAAGATATTTTACATTATTTTTTGTTCTTCCTACATTTTTGAAATCCAGTGTGTATTTTATACTTATCACACATCCCAATTTGGGCTGGCTGTATTTCAAGTGCCTACTAGCCCCGTGTGGCCAGCGGCTGCTACAAATTCAGCAAAGCAGGTCTTCATCTGGGCTCTGCAATGCTAGGATGCTAGGATTCTGTGGGATCGCCTGGCAAGTAACACCTGAAGCCAGTAACTTGAACACGTGTATTTTCTGAACTTGTAGGAGTAACAGACATGGGTCTTATACAGCCTTCCACTTCCCAGATTCACTTTTAGAGGCAAGGCCTGGAAGGAAGCTGGCAGTACTCCCATGAAAGAATACACATCCATCTTACTACACCAGGGCTCTGCTTTCCTTCTTGCCTGAGGTGTGCACCTTTCACATCCACCATTTTCACATCTGCCATTTTCACATCCACCATTTTCATATCTGCCATTTTGGACATTCAGCAGACCCAGTTTAGCTAATTGGCTGATTGCATTCACCTGTGCTGGCAAGGATGGACAAGGAAATGACTTCTGACATAGTTTTTTCTTTGGGCCTTTTCCATGGAGTCTGGTAATGCATGTCAAGCCACACACCCTTTTCCGTGCCACTTGTACTTGTGAAGTAGTCCTTATTACCTGGCACCCAGTTGTTTTGAATTCAGGGGCTCATTATACCAGCCCAGTGGGGTTCTGCCTATCAAGCTAGGACCGGCCAGAGCTGGCTGACATCAGTGGGTATAGCCTATGATACAAGGAACCATTGGCCAGGCCAAGAAGAGCCACTTTGGACACTTCAATGCAGGTTGACTCTGGCCAGGTCATCTTTTGCCTAGGACCACATTCTCTGACATTTGCTTTCAGTACCACAGTCTATCTTCAGGCCACAGACCTAGGCTTTTTTCCTCTACCCAAAAAGACCCTTGTCCTGTCACACAAAATGAAAGACAATAGTCTATGTTGCACATCACGTTTCTATAAAGAAGAGCTCCTGTCTTGATGGAACCCCTTGGGGATAGGAATAGAACCCAGGTTTCTTAGCAGCTGCTGTGTGGCAGGCAGTTTACATATGTGGGTTCAGTTTGTCCTCACAGTGCTCCATGAGGCTCAAAGAAGTTAGCTTTAAGGGGTGGAAGACCACACAGCTCACAGCCACAGAAGCAGATCCCAGGCTGGCCTGGCCCCCAAGCCCCTCAAGCTTCTGTCCTCTTCCTCATGAGAGGGCTCCCCTGAACTAGCCCTGAGTGAGGGTTGTGGTATGTGGTGCTCATTGCCATCCTAAGCTGGTGGAAGGGTGAAGGGACCCTGTCTCAGGCCCCAGGTATGGTTGTTACCACACACAGCAGGGCTGAGGGGCCAAGGATCCCTGGGGACCCTGCTATCCCTGGCTGCCCACAGGACTGAACAAAGCTCACTAGAAAGACAGGTTCCCTGAAGTGGGAATGGCATGTATTGGATACACAGGTTGTGCACTGCTCAAAAGTACATAGCCTCAGGGGTGAATGGGGTCTGAAACGTGGTCCCTGCTTCACTGGCCAAGCTGGCACCAGGCAGCATCCAGCCAGAGGCGTGGTGGGGGTGCCTTTGTAATGCACACACAGGCCCTGGACGGGCTAGTGCAGGCCTGCCTGGAGAACAGAACAGAGGTGTGCTGAAGAGCTGTGAAGTCCTCCTACCAAAGAAAGACTCTCCCTCCCAGCCCCACTTACACACACACACAGGCACACACACACACACACACAAACACACACACACACACACAAACACACACACACACACACACACACACACACACACACACACACACACACACACACACACACACACACACTCTGTTCCCCTGCTTCTCTGTGGCTTCAGCAGCAACCTCTCAGGAATAGGATTCCTCCCCAGGAAGGAGGCCTCAGGGCCCGACCCATGGGGGACCCAGGCCCCAGTCCCCTGTCCCCTTACGAGCCTCCCCAACACCCAAGCATCTCAATCCTCCAGTAAAAATGGAGGCATCTGCAATGCAAGGCCCGACTTGTTGATGTAAAATCTTACTCTGTATTCCACCCAGGTTTATACGAGTGAATTATGCAAATCTTTGATGGAAAAATATTCCTCCGCACATCCTTGAGAGTGTAAAACCTTAGTCAATAATTCATACTCGGCTGTCTCTGACTGCAGGCTTTTTCTTCATTATAACTTGCACCTCGTTATTTGTCTTTCGCATTTTATGGTATATCCTAGTGTAATGCCGTGCATTATAAAATTTATCTGCTTCATTATTTGATGAGCTGGGGCTGGGGAATGTGCTGAAAGGCTGGTGCGGGGGCCTGGGGGCCAGGGCTGTCGTCAGCATCAAGTCCCACATGACAAGGCAGCAGAGGAGGTGGCTTGCTGTGTGGTGTGACTTCAGGGAGCCAGAAACCTCCCTTCATCCCCCCCTGCTCCTGTCCCAGACATCTCCTTGCCCACGGACTGGTATCAGATGGCACCACGGCAGCTCTGTGGCTCCCCTCATTTCTTCAAAGGCCTATTTGTCCATAAAAGTCAGATGTCCCTGGAGAGTTTGCTGGGAAGAACTTTGTCTGAGCAGGGCCTTTAAAACTGGGGGAGAGAGAAACCCTGAGAATACCCGGAAGGAAGGAGGACAAAGGGCCAGCTGTCGAAATGGAGCAGAGACACAGCGCAGGGGCGGTGGGGAGACAGGGCGAAGGGGGTGGGCAGGGAACTGGGTTTTGAGGACAGATAAGACAAAGCCCGTTTTTGCACGATTGCCCAAAGCAGGCCAGTGACCAGGATAGGGTGAGCTAGTCTCTGTTGTGACAAGAGGTATTCCCCTGAATGGGGGTGGGGGTGGGGGGTTTCTGATTCTTGCAGCCAATGACAGCCCCTCCCCATTTGTATACTCCAGGATGGTTCCTGGGCACCCCTCCTGAGACAAGAGCCACTGGAAGGCAAATTTTCCCAAAGAAGAAAAGGACGAGGATAGTCTCCAGCAGCACCAAATCACTGACCTTCCTGGGACATGCCCCACCTATGTCTGCCTTGGACCCTTGGCTCAAGCACATTCCCCTGCCTGGGCGCCCTTCCCTCTGTTCTCCCCATTTAAGTCTTGCCGGGTCAGGGGCTGTGCATTTCTCCCAGCATAGGACTCACCACTCTTCACTGAAATTGCTAGTCTTGTCTGTTCTCACCACTAGAGTGAAACTCCCTGAGATCACAGGAGTTTCAAACATGAGATCACACCATGTTTGTCCTATTTACTGTCAGCTCCAGAACCCAAGACAAGACCTGGCACGTAGTAGGTCTTAATAAATCCTTGCTGAATGGATGGACTGTGCTTTCCCTGATGCCCCTCAGTCAAAGTTAATGTCTCCTAACCCTTGGATGACACACTCATCAGATTTTCCTCCAGTTCATGTTGTCCGGTGCAGGTATCTGTCTTCCCCTCCCTCCAGAGGTGAGGACCCTGTCTCATTGTCATGTGTACCCCCCAGCCTGGCACGAGGTCTCATGATGGCATAAGTGCCCCATGTGTGTTCGTTGAGTTGGGTGGAGAAGAAAGGGGACAGGGTTTCGCTGCAGCTGAGACCGTCTTTCCGCTGCCCCTCCCCTCCTGCTGCTGCTGCCACACGTGCTCAGGCCCAGAGGAGGGGCCAGTGATTGACAGGCTTCTTGTCTGGGCAGTAGGGACGGGGGTGGAGGGGGCGGGTTCCTTATGACCAGCCTGGGCCCTGGTTGTTTGCTGGTGATTTTCTCAGTCCTGCTAGCACTGCTTGTGGATGTTTATTGTGGTGGTGTCCAGGGTTTTCCTTTGTATGTTGTTTGAAAGAACAGGAGGGAGATGAACAAGCCTTAGCCATAGAGAAAAAGCAGAGTCTTGGTGTTTTCAAGAAGGCTTCTTAACCTGGGGTCCAGAGGCCGCTAGAAGCTCTGTAGATCTGATTCACGGGGACCCATGAATGTGGGTGGAGAGAAAACCACATTTTTTCACTAACTTCTCACTGAAATTTCGTACTTCCTTCCATTTTGAACATAAGCGACAAAGCGCAGCAAGAGCAGCCCCTGTGACTGTCACCAGCAGAAATCCTCAGATATGCTCCCATCACATCACAGTGATTGCAGATATCTCAAAATATCACTTATACGCAGCACTATTACAGGATCATGGTAATATAAGACAGCAATTATACGAGCTACCACTGGATCTTATTTTGTAAAGAGTAGTAAAGAACACATACTGATATGTGATATACAATATCGAAGGTTTGCTTGTTCGTGTTTTTAATATTTGCATAACCATATTTCAGTATAACTGGTTTCCTTTACAGTTCTATGTATGGCATACCTGTAAAAGCATTCTGAGCCCAGTCCACTACCTCCCCAGAGGAGGAATGTGGGGACCCCTGGTGAAGAGGGAGGCTGTCCCAGTCATGGATGGGTGTGGGAGAAGGGACAGGCCAGTGGAGTTCCCTGTACTCCTTTATTGGAGCCTCTCCTGGGGGAGGGACGGCTGGGGCGGGGGCTTCTGTGCAGGGCACGCATGCCTCCTCCAGGCTGACCTCACAACCCTCACGGGGCCTCCTCCACCTCCGCCCCCCAGTCCCGGCCATGATTACTTCCCACCCCAACACCACCATCGCCATCAAGGGCCATGCGAAGGAGCTGAACTGCACGGCACGGGGTGAGCGACCCATCATCATCCGCTGGGAGAAGGGGGACACGGTCATCGACCCTGACCGTGTCATGCGGTACGCCATCGCCACCAAAGACAATGGTGATGAGGTCGTCTCCACGCTGAAGGTGAGTGCCCCACCCCAGTCCTGGGGGACCCCGACTCTCAGAGAGTGGGGAGCCCACAACTATCACATCTGCATTTGAGAGGCAAATGGGGAGCCTGGGAGCCCCTCCCCACATCCCAAAAATGTACCTCCCCTTTCCCACTTATTTCCCCTCTCCATCCAGGAATCTCTGTCTCAGAACTTCACTGTATCTCCTTTCTGACAACCCCACAGCAATCAAATGTGGTTTCCTCAGTCTCGCCTTCTTTTCTGGAACCCTCGGGGCTCCATTCTCCCTTTTGGGACCCCTCAGCCCCTCCTACTCCCCTGGGACCCCCTCAGCCCCTCCCACTCCCCTAGGACTCCTCAGCCCCTCCCTCCCTCCCTCTGGTGTCCCCTCCCTGTATGAAGCCCTCCATACTTCCATCTTTGGAAGTCCCTGGGAAGAGAAGACCTTTGCAAAACCCCTGTGGGTCCCCCTCCCAGAACAAGAGGGCCTTGCTGATAGCCCTGGAGTGGCCCCTTCAGCTGACCAGCTCTAAAAGACTCTCCCTGTTTCCTTCCTCTCCTTCCCCTGCTGGTGGTCTCCCAGCTCAAGCCCGCTGACCGTGGGGACTCTGTGTTCTTCAGCTGCCATGCCATCAACTCATATGGGGAGGACCGGGGCTTGATCCAACTCACTGTACAAGGTACCTTCACCTGCCCCGCCCTTCCCATCCCACCTCCCCAGGGCCCAGGGGCCCACTGCTAACTCTACCTCAAAGAGCAGGGGCCACAGCCTACACCATGGTGGAGGATGACAGGAAACTGCCTTCTGGGGAAAAGCCTCCCTCCACCTGCCCAGGGTAGGGAAATAAGATCTTTCCAGGGACTTAGACAGCAAAAGTTTGCAATGGCTACAGCCGCTATCGATTCCACTGCCCCTTCTGGGGAGGGGTGGAGGAGTCAGGTTCCTGGGTCCAGGCCCCTGCAGCGGGTGTGGGAAGGGAAAGTCAAGCTGGGAAAGGGAAGGGGAAAAATGCTGTCAGCTAACAGGAATCCCTGCAGAAGAGTCAGCCCTCTCCCAGGCCAAGAACAAGATGGCAGCAAGACAGGAGAACAAGCCAGACCTCCTCAGACTCTGAGCCCAACTGCTGGCCTCCTCCAGCTCCCATCCTGCTCAAACCCTAGGGTGCCAGAGTCCTTGGCAAGACCCAGGAGATGCCAACCCCCAGGGCCAAACAGGAGGCCAAGCTCCCTGCTGCCCTCCTCACTTCCCTCCCTTCCCCTGCCGCACTCCAGAGCCCCCCGACCCCCCAGAGCTGGAGATCCGGGAGGTGAAGGCCCGGAGCATGAACCTGCGCTGGACCCAGCGATTCGACGGGAACAGCATCATCACAGGCTTCGACATCGAATATAAGAACAAATCAGGTAGGTGCTGGACCAGGAGGGTGACAGCATGGCCTGCCATGGCCCCTTGTGCCACGTGCCCTGCCTGTGCCCTCTGGGGGGACAGCCCCTGAGCCTCAGGGCTGCCCATCCAAGCCAGACACACAAGCACCCACCAGTGCACAAGCCGCTGTGGCTTCTGAAGGGAGGGACACTGGCCGGGCTAGGAGTCTAGGTGGAAGATGGAGACCCCCAGTTGATGGGTAGTGATGTCAGCTCCTTTCCAGGACTGTCCCTGGGCCAGGGTTCCCAAGGGTGGTCCGATTTGAAGCCGTGTAAGGGCACTGAACCCAGGGCTGTGGGCTGTCTCTGGCATCAGAAGCATCACGGGTTTGGCCAGGTCATATGGGTGCTCCTGGTCTGGGGTGAAGAGGATGATTGGAGATCAGAGAGCTGGTCCTAAGAATGGTCCCCACAAGTGGGTCATGGGGGGACAGGAGACCCTGGAAAAGCTTGGACCTAAATTTCCTCTAAGAGCCCTTCCTAGCTGGGCGCAGTGGCTCACGCCTGTAATCCCAGCACTTTGGGAGGCTGACACAAGTGGATCACCTGAGGTCAGGAGTTCGAGACCAGTCTGGTCAACATGGTGAAACTCCATCTCTACTAAAAATATAAAAATTAGCCAGGCGTGGTGGCACGCCCCTGTAATCCCAGCTACTCAGAAGGCTGAGGCAGGAGAATTGCTTGAACCCGGGAGGCGGAGGCTGCAGTGAACTGAGATCGTGCCATTGCACTCCAGCCTAGGCAACAGAGGGAGAGTCTATCTCGAAAAAATAAAAATAAAAAAAATAGCCCTTCCCAGAGCCCTCCTCTCAGACCCCAGCTGGCTGCTGTGCAGCTGCCCCGCCACTGTGAGGCACTGTGGGGCACCATGAGCATCCTGCATCTGGGGACACTGTCATAGGTCCCATGGTCAGGTGGCAGGAATGGCAAGGAGGGGCCTCAGTGGGGAACAGAGTGCACCTGAGTGGCTTCACAGCAGGGTGAGAAGAAAGCAGGTGTCTCACTCTGGATCCTTTGTACCTTTTGAATTTGATACCATAAGCCTGTATTCACTCCTCAAAATAATTACAAATTAAATTAATTACAAATAAAGCATAGAAAAGAGTAGAGTCTAGATGACTCAATCTTCCTCAGTCTCCTTCCCCCACCAGCTCAACTCCTCTTGTGGGTCCTTGCTTAGATGGAAGGTTTCGTTTTCTCCTGAAGCTTCCAGACCCTTCTTCTCCCACTTAGCATGTCAGTGGCCATTGGCTGGCCGGCTGTCCTCTCCTCTCAATTGGCCAAGTCCTGTTCCCTTTGCATTTCCAGCACCCGGCGCAGGGCCCGGCCACATGGTAGATGCTCAGCAAGCGTTGGCGAGTGAGTTGAAGTGGGACATGTGAAAGCGAATCTCTGAGCTGCATTCACCACTTGAGAAGCCACTGTGTCCGGGACCCTGGGCCAGTCATCTTTGATACATATGTCTAC
Source organism: Macaca fascicularis (assembly GCF_037993035.2). Taxonomy (NCBI): domain Eukaryota; kingdom Metazoa; phylum Chordata; class Mammalia; order Primates; family Cercopithecidae; genus Macaca; species Macaca fascicularis. The sequence goes on along the minus strand of NC_088388.1, from coordinate 116,338,958 downwards.
AGAGACAAACCCTATTCTCAGACGCTTCTGGTCTAGTTGCTGTCAGCCACCCAGGAGTTCAACCTGAGTGCAGGAGGGCCGCAGATCTAAGGAGGGGCTTGAGCCAAGAGGGGTTGTCTAGGAAGGCATCTGTCTGGTCCCCTGTAGATGCTGCACTGAGATGGGTCTTGGGTACTAAAAGGCAACAGGCCAAGATTTTGAGAAAGTGAAGGACAGAGACCAAGTGAGGGTGCAATGTACACCAGGAAGTGGCCTATGATCTAGCACAGGGCTCATAGATGCAATTCATGGGCAATAAATCTACAAAGGTGCTTTGGGGCCAGGTTGGGAGGGAAGCATCTGGGTTGAGCTTTCACTTTGCTGGGGAAGGTCGTTGAGAGCCACTAACAATGTCTGAGCTCCTGGGGGAGACTTGAGCAAACATAGTGCCTTAGAAGAATGAATGTGAGTGGAAGAAATTGATATCCAGGAGAAAAGAAAGGAGGCCATTGCAGCCCTGCAGCTGGGGAAATGTGATCAGGCAAAGGGACAGAAGGGCTGACTGTGTCCATGTCACATCTCAGGGCTCCCTGAGATTGGGCACAGGCCACCCAGGAGTAAACAGGAAGGGCTGGGTCCAGAGGGTGACATCCCACATGGCATTGCACACCGCCTCCCTGCCGGCACACATCTGGAATGGGAGGTAGATGCCTGGGCTGTCGCTCGCGCCCCTCCCCCTGTTCCTTCCCCCCAGGCTGCCCTGATGCCCGTTGCCCCTCCAGTGACCAGTCTCTAATGTGTGGGAGCCTCTCCTGGGGCACCACTCAGCAGGGGCGACGTGGAGAACATCACACATCTGGAGAGCAAGGCAGAAGGCAAGGTGGAAAGGGAAGATGCTATTCTTAGAGCACATCCATGTCTTCCCCTTCTGGCTCCCTGCAGGATGAGGAATTGCGGTAGACCACCCCAGCTAGGAATGCCAGGATGGGTGGGGAGGGTAGAGAGAGGGATGATGAAAGCTCAACTTCAGTCTCTGCCTCCCACAAGGGCTTTGCACTCTTAAAGAACTAAGTCACAGGACCCAGGGCACTGAGAAGGCAGCCGGTCCTTTCCATACCTTTGGGTGGGATGGCTCCAGCACAGCCCACCCAGACAGGCATCTGTCACATCCTGGCATTTAGGAACAGGAGTGCCATGAAAACTGCAGTGTGCTATCATTGGAGGCAGGCAGAGACCCTGGGCACGGCACAGCTTCCCCATCTGTGAAGTGGGGGCGGTGATGCCTACCTCATGGGATTGTTTAGAGGATTAGAGAGAACGCATCTGTGATAGCGCAGGGCTAGAGCAAACTTTTAATAAATGTAAGTTCCTCTGTCTCTTCTAACTCAAATACCTCGTGCAGCAATTTATAGTCCTGTGGGACTTGCAGTCTAAAATATATGTGTCTGTCAGTCAGCCACATGTACTGAGTGCCAATATTTTTTTGCAGAATCATGCACCAGCCATGTGGTAGAGAAAGAAAAAGAAATAGGAGACAGAATGTTGCCCTTGGAGCTTACAATGCAGTTGGAGTGAGAATATACACATACACACATACACATACACACACACACACACACACACACACACACACACACACACACACTTTCAGAACCATTACAAAGCACTATCCAATCAAGTGTAATATGCCACAAACTGTATTAGGTGAGAACTGGAAAAGGTATCCAAGGGAACAGAGGATGACTCAAAGAAAGGAGGGGGTGTGCACACGCATGTGTGTGTGTGTGTGTGTGTGTCTAAGGACAGCTTCCTGCACCTGTGGACTAGTGGAACAAGAACCATTGACAAAGCTGAAGACTTGGGCAGACCAAGTGTCAGAGCTGCATGATCTTTAGTGAGCACTTGACATCTTGGGGCATCTCCTTATGTATAAAATGGAGACAGTAACATTTCATTCTCAGCGTGGCCGTGAGGATTTGGGGAGGGTGATGACGTACATGGAGGTGCCTAGCACCCAGCCTGGCACATGGTAACCTCCCACAGGTCCCTGTCCTTTGTCTCTGCTTCCCCTCTCCCCTTCCCCCTGCCCCAGGCCACACCCATCCTGGGTCCTGACCATCGGCTCCCGACCTTCTTTGCCCCAACTGTGCCTTTGCCAGGATTCCTGCCATATTGCTCATCATGCTAATTTTCCAAGAGAAATTACCGAGTCTGCCCTTTCTAAGCCATCCCACTCATGCTGACTTCTCCTGGCCCCAGGCAGCAGAGTAATAATACATGAATGCCAAATGATAAATAGCACCATCCACACAAATCTATCAGATGGCGCTGTGCAGATTTAAAAATGCAGACACCACATTTCACCCCTGTTCACCAAGCACAGAGCAAGGATGGGTTCTTTGAGGATGGCCCTCCCCTACACCAGCCTCATAGCACAAGCTGGTGTAGGGGCTGTGCCGGCCACCGTGGGATGAGCTGGCCTGGTGTGGCATGGTGTTCTGTGGGAGCTGGAGTGTGGCTGTCAGAGGGACTGGTGTTGGGATGTCGTGAGCTGTCGTTGTGACACAAGAAGCCTCTTCTCCATGCTGTGAAGAGATTGTCATAGGGGTCTCAAAGGCGTGATCCAAGGAGAAAATTAGAGATGCAGAATGGATGTGCTTCCTGAGCCCAGGCAGCTAAACGCTCCAGATGTGGCTTTTCTCCAAGCTGCGTCCCCTCTACAGTGAATGTATCTCCTGAAAAACCAAAGATTCCCAGTCCCCTCTCAGCAAGCAGCCCACAGAGCAGAAGGCACTGACATCTCCCCAGCCGCCTCCTTATTTTAAGAAGAATATTTTGCATCATAAACCCTTTGATGAAGAAAGGGAGAGAAAGCCCTTAATGAAATATGTTAATCTGGGTAAGCCAGGCTCATATGAAAGGGAATATTAAAAGAGACAACATTCACCAAAGCCAGCTCAGTACTCCAAGAACTGAAAAGGAAAAGGAAGAAAATAGGGCCCCTGGTCTCAGCTATTCAGGGTCAGGGAGACGACAGTGATCAAGTTTAGCAGATCAGCCAGAGACCTCCAGATCTGACTCCGGTGCATTAGCCTGGAAAGGTTGTGGAGAGGGAGCTATTTTGTGCTAACACCAAAGATGGTTTGGGAACACAAGGTCAAATCCACCTGCAAACTATGGGCGGCAAAAGCAGAAAAAAAAGGAGTTGTTCTCCGGGACACTCCCCCGCCCAACCTTCCTGTGATTTGCAGCTGAGCAAGGCAAGGAGGGGATTGGCAAAGAGTACACTGTGGCCACAGAGTGCAGAGGAACTCCAAGTCCCAAATAAAGGGGAAAAACAGTGGCTCTGGTTTAAACTCAACAGCACATTTTAAGGGCCCAACACATGTGAAATTGGGGAGAGGACCAAAGTTTTAGACATGGCTCCTGACTGCAGGGAGCTTAGCATCTCCTTGGGCAGTTACCACCAAACAGTGAACCCTTGAAAGAAGATACTGTGGACTGAGGAGGGGCTCTAAATGCTGGAAGGGTTCAGAGGAGAAGAACAGAAAAAGATAAGGCTTGGGAGGTGAGCAGGAGCCAGATGTTGCAGGGCCTTGGTCAGGTTGTGAGATTTTACCTTTATCCTGAGAACAAGGAACAACTATTGAAGAATTTTATATAAGGGAATAGCAGTATCAGACTTGTGTTTTGAGAAGGCCACTCGCAGGGCCAAGATGGAATGCTCGTCTGTAAGAGGAGCTCGATTGTATTTGTAGAGTGGATGATGGCTGCAGTGTGGAGAACAGATGAAAGAAACAGGGTGCGCTGAGCACATGGAGGGCTAGGGAACAGGCCATTTCCCTGGTCTAAGGAGGGATGATGGTGGCTGAGCCTGAGGTAGCAATGGAGAGGGAGGGAAGTGGGGGGATTCAAGAACGACACAGAACACAAAAGTTATCCCACTTGATAGGGAGAGAGAGAGAAGGAAGAGTGAAGAAATTAATAATGGTGGTGCCATTCGAGATGGAATCCAGGAAGTTGCTGGGTAAACAGGGTGTATGGTCAAGAGTTCTGTCTTGGACAGGTTGAGTTTGAGGTATCTATGAAACATCCAAGATAAGCCGTCAACTAAAAAGCTGGCTATAAGGTCTGGAGTCTGAAGGAGAGGCCCAGGCTGGATATTAATCTGGTAGGTATCTGTGCAGAGATGAAAATCGAATGCATGGTTGGCAAAAGTGCATGGCAAGAGAGAAGGAAGCCTCGGGTGGAGTCTTGAAGAACTCAAACCATTCCTGGTAGGGTAGAGGAGGATGCATCTGCACAGAGACAGAGAGAAACTGGCCCCAGAGATAAGCAAAAGGCCAGAGAGCGTTTTATTAGGAAGCCAAGGGGAGAGTGTTTCCTGAAGGAAGAGAGGTCCAAGTGTTGAACACACCCAAGAAACCAGGTGGGAAATTGGGTTTGGTGCCGCGAGGGTCACCTGTGCTGTGGAGATGGAGCACTGATGCCGCAGGAGGATGTGAGGAGTAAATGGTGAGCATTTAAATTGCCCGATGCTGCACCTGGCACACCACAGGTGCTCGGTAAATATTAGCGCCTCTTCTCCAGACACACCGCCCCAGTATCCTCCCTCTGCCTGCACTCATCAAAAATGAATGCACTGACTTGTGCTCCCTCTCCCTCTCCTACAAACATGGGCACATCAGATGTGACTTACGAGCTGGTGCCAGCTCCCAGGATGCCACAGAGAGAAGGGAGCACCTGCCTCCACATGACTAGCCTGTTCTGTCCCAAACCCACAGGCCAGTGCCCACAGCAGGTAGGAGCCTGCATATTTGCAATTCCAGCTTAACCTGCCAGACACAAAATGACCCTCCTGTAGTTAGGGTGTTTTAAAATACAACGAGTTTTTGAGCAGCAACTGCCTGCCATTTTGTTTCTTTGGCTCATGAAACCAAAGAATTAAATGCAAAACTACAGATGGGGAGCTGGGCCAGTGCCCTTCACAGATGCTAAGCCTGAGCAGCTATAAGTGGTGTTATGCAAACCATCAAGATCTCAACTAACCAGAAATTGGGGGCCTGGGACAGTGTCTTCTAGTGAACTAGTTCTCCTGATTTATCAGGCATTAGATTTTTTGTTTTGTTTTGTTTTGTTGTTGTTTTTCATTTTTGAGATGGAGTCTTGCTCTGTTGCCCAGGGTAGAGTATAGTGGCATGATCTCGGCTCACTGCAACCTCCGCCTCCCGGATTCAAGCAATTCTCCTGTCTCAGCCTCCTGAGTAGCTGGGACTACAGACACCCACCACCATGCCCAGCTAATTTTTGTATTTTTAGGAGAGACAGGGTTTCACCATATTGTCCCAGCTGGTCTCAAACTCCTGACCTCAAATGATCCACCCGCCTCGGCCTCCCAAAGTGCTGGGATTACAGGCATCTGCCACTGCGCCTGGCCTATCAGGCATTAGTTTTAACCAAAAAAAACTTTTTTTAGTCTTTCTAGAATGTGCTAGCCTCCTTTCCTGATTTAGAATTTAAACTGTGGTGAATACAACTTAATCTTTTCTATGGAGAATTTTTCATGATACTCTTCTGTGGATTTAAAGGCATAGAAAATTAGACGGAATAGTGACATCTGGACTTGCCCTGGGAACATTTTCAGCCCTGCTATCAGCTTGTTTCCTTGTGCTTTGCCTTTTTTTCTTTTCAAAGTAAGGTGCAAAAACAGTTATTTGGTTAAGAATCCCGGGTGTGGAAGGTCCTAGCTGAGGCATTTTTAATTGCAACCCCTTCCATTTCCTCTGGAGACCCCTAATAGGTGCGCAGCAAACATATATTGAACAAATGACTGGATTCCTCTAGAGTTGCAGGGTGTTCATCGTCACAGTATCGGTCTAGGCACTGTTTAGTCACACCTGAATGGCATTTATCTGGTATTTTCTACCCCCTACAATTTTGCTAAACATCAGCCCTGAGATAAACTATCAGTCTCCCTGGATAAATCATGAACATGTTCATCTCTTTGGTGGCCCCTAACCCTAATGACTCAGAAACCATCCCCCTGTTGATGAAGGAAAGAGGGTAGGGTTTGGGCTGGGGACTCTGGTACTTGGCCTGTCCCCCTCAACCCCGACGTATAACACTCAAGTTCATCACCTCACAAGTGCACAAGGAAAAGAAATACAGAAGCACACACAAAAGGAGGAGAAAGGGAGAGGAGACTTAGCCTCCTGCTTCACATGGAGGCCACTGGGTAAATGGGGGGTGTCACCATTAGACCAGGTCACCGATGTGAGGAGAGACCCAGGAAGAAGGGCACTGGTCAGTCAGACCCTCAGGGATAGCAAGCAGATGGTGATCTTGGCAGGGACCTTGGGGAACGTCTCGTCTGACCTCTGCCTGAAGTTTGAGCTTACAGGCTGGCCAGTGGCAGAGGAGAGTCAGGCTTCTCCCAAGCTGGAGCTGCATGGGACAGACCCCTTGCACCCTCTGTGAAGTTGTTCAGGCCTGTGCCCTCTCTGCAGTCTGTGTGAGCTGGACCCCTCGGAGCATCCAACTTAAGATTGGGCTGTGCTGGAACTTCAGGCTGGGAAAGGGTCCTGGAGTCTGCCTGGCTGTGCTCTGACATAGGTGCCTTCTCTCCAGATTCCTGGGACTTCAAGCAGTCCACACGCAACATCTCCCCCACCATCAACCAGGCCAACATCGTGGACTTGCACCCAGCATCCGTGTACAGCATCCGCATGTACTCCTTCAACAAGATTGGCCGCAGTGAACCGAGCAAGGAACTCACCATCAGCACCGAGGAGGCCGGTGAGCACCTCACCCAGCCTGCCCTGCCCGTGGCCTCAGGGATCAGGGACACCAGGGGCCTACAGCGATCCTGTTAATTGGCAATGAGCTTGCAGTTAGAGAGGGTGGGGTGGGGAAAAGCATCCTAACAGATGTTTGTGTCCACCTCTGAATCATCGGAGGCTCTTCTGTTTGACCCTTTTCCAGGCTAGGTTCTAAATGCTGGGTTTGGGGGAGCTATCTGTGGTTCTGCCCCACTCCCCTGGCCCCAGCATCTGGAAAGATCTATCTACAAAAGATGGGGTACTAGGGCCTGGATCATTTTCTATGACCCTCATCATAGAGTTCTCTTGAAAGTTTAAACAAGATTTCTCTTGCTATGTTTTCTTTTATTATCATATAATACAAAATAATGCAGAGAAGGCCGGGGAGCTGTGGCTTATGCCTGTAATTCCACCACTTTGGGAGGCCAAGGTGGTTGGATCATCTGAGGTCAGGAGTATGAGACCAGCCTGGCCAACTTGGCAAAACCCTGTCTCGACTAAAAATACAAAAATTAGCCAGGCGTGGTGGCGCATGCCTGTAGTTCCAGCTACTCAGGAGGCTGAGGCAGGAGACTCGCTTGAACCTGGGAGGCAGAGGTTGCAGTGAGCCAAGATCACACCACTGCACTCCAGCCTGGGCAACAGAGCAAGACTCCATCTCAAAAAAAAATGCAGAAAAATACACATAACATATATGTGCAGTTTTATAAACAAGCATAAGGTAAACAATGAGTAATTAGTATAACCAACGCTCATTATCAATTAGCCAGCATGCCGGAAGTCCCCCATGTACCCCTTTCTGGTCATAACACCACCCCTCCCCTTGAAGTAATCAGTATCCTGACTTTTATGATACTAATTTTCATGCTTTTCTTTTTTGTACTGTTACCACAGTGTATATGCAATAAAATGTATAATTTAGTTTTCCCTATTTTCCAGTAGAATGTATTCATGACATCATACTTCATATATTCTTCTGTATCTTGCTTGTTTTGATCAATATTACTTTTGCAAGCTTCATTCATATCATTAGCATAGCTATGCTTTTTCAGTGCTGTATAGTATTCCATTATATGACTATACCACAGTGGGTTTGTCCATTCTACTGTAGATGGACATTTAGGTTGTTTGTAGCTTGGAGCTATTACAAAAATGCTGCTATAAGCATTCTTGTATGCTAGTGTACCGGTTCATGAGTTTCTCTAGGGGATATAAACAGTTGTAGAATTACAGAGTCATCAAACAGGGAAATACTTCTACCCTTAACAAAAAATGCTAGAATGTTTTCTAAAGTGTTATACCAATTTTCTCTCCCATGATCAGAGGATAAGAGTTCCTGCCACTAGACATTCTTGTATGAAGTAGACACTTCATACTCTTCAACTTTTAAAAACTTTTGCCATCCTACTGCATGTACAGTAGTATCTTATTATCATTGTTTGCTATATTTTCAGCAAATTATGGAGAATGAAGAGGAAATTGAAACCCTAGATACTTTCAGGGGAACTCAAACAAAAGTTCTCTGCTATCTGCATCTGCGCTTAGTCTTCTCCCCAGGAGCCCTCCTGCTCAGGAGAATGGGTGTGGGAACATAAAACCCCTTCCTCTTCCAGGTCTTGACTTGTAATGTTTCTCCTCCCCCCTACCCTGCTCAGCTCCTGATGGGCCCCCCATGGACGTTACCTTGCAGCCAGTGACTTCACAGAGCATCCAGGTGACCTGGAAGGTAAGTGTGTCTAAGGGATCTCCCCTGGAATGCCCCCTTGCCTCCTCTCTCCTCAATCCAGGACGGAAGCTCCCAGCAGGCTTGCTAGTCTCCAGTCTTATATGATGCTCAGGCCTGTTTTGTCACTAAACCTAGTGAGATTTGAGGGGTAGGAGGAGAGGGAGGCAAAGGGCAGGTCACCCCGGCCCAATAACCCCCACTTCCCTCTCCTCCCTGGTTCTGTGATGGGAGTCTCTGCCTGGGGTGGAATGAAAAACTTGCAGTGCCAAGGAGGGAAGATGGTTCCTCAGCCGTGCTGGCCCATCCTCCAAACCCCACATGTTGTAATAAGGTTGGAAGTAGATTTGATTCTATGCCAAGTTCCTCCTCTCTAACATCAGGATGAAAGTAACTGCCCTCCCTACCTCTGAGGGTGGGGGAACTGTGGAGAAAAGAGACCAGTATGTGCTATGTGCTACAGCCGTTTCTAAGGGCAAAGACCTGTGAAATATAGAGGGGGTGACTGAAGCATCTGTCACTTAAAGAAAATCTTAGGGGAGATTCCACAGCTGGGCAGGGAAACAGAACAGAATGACCTTGCGCAGGACTCAGAAATGCTTCCCTGAGCAGCTTCTGGCCCTACCACCAAACCCCTCCAGGGGCACAGAAGGGCTGGCAATCCAGGGACTTCCTGTCTCACTACATCCTCCAGTCTCCAAGTGCTTTCTCTTTACCAACTTATCTGACCCTCTCCTCATTCTTGGGGAGCAGCGAGAGAAGGCACTTTTATCCCCTTCCACCAGAGGACGCCATGGAGACAAGACGTGAGATGGTCTGCCTAGCAGAGACAGAGCTGGGACTGCAACACAGTGTCTGCAGCCCCAGTCAGCCTTCCCTCCACAGCCACTGCACAGGGCTGTGGATCATAGAGCATTCTCAGGGCTGTCTGTGTTCTTCCTGGAGCTTTCCCATCTTAACAGTGGGGCTCGGGGGCTGCCTGTCTTCATCAGGGACCAGTTATCCGTGGTGACTTTCTGACTCTTCTCCTTATAGGAAAAGCCCAGGTGCTTGAGTCCTTCTTCTGGGCTCTTTAGAAAGGTAGACTTGAGAATGAGAGGGATTCAGAAGGACCTGGTGATATTTTTCCTAAGACCATGTGCACACACACTCACACTCACACACATAGCAGCAGCCCAGTTCCTTCCCTCCCAGAGGCATGACCAAGAAGAAAGTGAGGTAGGGCTGGGCGGTTGGTCCTTCCTGGAGGCAGCCCACCTAGTGGATACCTGGAGCCAGGGTTCCTCTCCAGATTCAGATCTGGGTTCCAGGGCTCTCCTCAGAAATTGGGGTGAGGCCTGGCATCCAATCCCAAACTCTTGGCTGTGTCCTGGCTGTGGACCTGTATCCTAGAAATACTCCAAGGCAGCCAGGAGGTGGGGGCAGGGATGAATAAATATGTAAAATACTGAAACGTCGGGCTACAAAGCTCTGACCCACAGGTCGATAAAAATTTGGAATCAGATTTATTTCTCCAAAGTCTCATAATGAAAAATAAAATTGATTAGAAAGTTAGAACTTCAGAATGAACCAGATGGTCAATAAATTTTGGACTGACTTCTCAGGGGATTTTTTTTTTAACATTGAGAAACAGATTAATGAAAAATAAAGATTCACTTGAAGATAAGTCACTTCATTTTAAGGCCCTTTCCACGAGATGGATCGCCCTTGCTTTATGACATAAATTTGCAATCAGCCCTATTGATTTCTTAATGCCAGAGAAATATTGTTAAGATTGATTTAAATCCTGACTGTGGCTCTTTGGAGAGGCGGGGGACAGAGAAAGAGAGAAGAGATGGAGAAGGAGAGAAAAAAAGAGAGAGGAAGGAGGGAGGAAGGATCTGTGAAGATTTGTATAAATATGTGAATCTATCTGGATGGATGGATTGGGGTGCGCCTGCATGCCTGTCTGAGGCCTGTCAGTATATGCTGATGTGGCCACGTATGCAGGTATATATCATGGTATACATAGCTCTGGGCATGTAGGCAATCTGTGGCATAGTATAATGATGTTCAATGTGTGTCAGTATAGATATACCTACATGAAATGTGAGAATGGGTGTCGATGTGAAGATACATTTATATCCATAAAGGGTGTCTGTGTGTGTGTGTGTGCACGTGTGCATAGACATACATGTGTAGATACAAGACCCAAATGTAAAAATGTGTCCACTTGCAGACCAGCAAGCAGGACTGTCCAAGTGCAGAGAGAAATATTGAAGCAGCAACAAAGAATCAAGTCAATTAAACACACACACACAGACACACACCTATTTAGTGAGTTCAAAACAATTATGTTAAATTTAAAACTTCATTTTGTTGAGTTAACAGTGAGCTTTAAAATGCAGTTCATTTAAAACATTCATTGACTAGAAAAAAAAAAACAGTAGGGCTGTTTTACTAACTTAATTGTTTTTGATCTCACTATTTTTTAGTACAATAAAAGGTGGGCTTTTAAATTAACTTCATTGTCTTTAAAACCCTGATTCAAGCTGTTTTTAAATGCACTTGGGGTGAATGTTCTGTCTCAATTTATAGATGGGCAGGCCCGGTCATTAAAGGAGCCAATTTCTATTCGTGGATCTCAATGTATCTGGTCGGGAGTGGGGGTGTGGACTAAGATGTTTGCTTTGATGGGTCTGGATACATGCTCCTGGTTCTGGGTGTGAATGGATATATTGAGGTGTGTGTGTGCGTGCGCACCTGGTTGGGTGTGTATCAGGGTTCGAGCCTGGGGTGAGAGTGTTTTCCAGCCCCAGACTGATGCCAGTGGAGTTTCTCCATTCTCCTGGCTGACTGGGCTCAGTCTTCATTCCCACCAGCCCCCTTCTAACCTCCAAGTCCTTGCCATCTGTGTGCCTCCATCCAGGGTTCATTCGGGGCCTCAGCCTTCACCATTCCCCAGTCCCTGACCATGGTGTCTGAGGCAATGCAGTCTTAGTGTTCCCACAGGGGCTGCACCCAGGTGAAAGTCAGGGATCTTTTTTCCTTTAGTTTTAATGAAATACATATAACTTAAATTTATCATTTGAACCATGTTTAAGTGTGCAGTTCAATGCACGTTCACAATGTTGTACAACCATCACCACTAGCACTTCCAGAACTTTTTCATCCTCTCCAACTGAAATTCTGTACCCACGAAACATGAGCTCCCCATGAAAGCTCTATTCCACCCCCGTTTTGTTGAGACAGAGTCTCGCTCTGTCAATCTTGGCTCACTGCAACCTCCGCTTCCCCGGTTCAAGCGATTCTCCTGCCTCAGCCTCCTGAGTAGCTGGAACTACAGGCATGTGCTCCCAAACCCAGCTAATTGTTTGTATTTTTAGTAGAGATGGGGTTTCACCGTGTTGGCCAGACTGGTCTCCAACTTCTGACCTCAGTTGATCCACCCACCTCAGCCTCCCAAAGTGCTGGGATTACAGGCGTGAGCCACCGCTCCCAGCCTATTTCCTTCTCTCTGATTTTGACTATTCTAAGTACCTCCTAAGTGGAATCGGACAGTAGTTTTTGTCCTTTTGGGTCTGGCCTATTTCTTTTAGTGCAGTGTCTTCGGGTTCATCCGTGTTGTGACAGATGGTAGTGCTCTCTCCCTTTCATGGCTGCGTACTACCCCATTGTATTGCAATATTGTATTCTGCGTCTCCACTCATCTCCTGGTGAACGCTTCAGTTACTTCCACCTTCTGGCTATTCTGGATAATGCTGCGTTGAACATGAGTGTACAAGTATCTCTCTGAATCCCTGTTTTCAATTATTTGGGGCATAAACCCTAGGAAAGGAATTGCTGGGTGGTATGGTAATTCTATGTTTAACTTCTTGAGGAACTGCCAAACTCTTTTCCACGGTAGCTGCGCCTCTTTCCATTCCCACCAGGAATGTACAGGGTTCCCATTTCTCCATCCTCACTACCACTTATTCTCCATTATTGTTGTAAGAGCCATCCTAATGGATGTCAAGTGGTATCTCGGGACTCTTTCTTTTTAATCAAACTAATTGCTCACCTCCTTCTCCATCTGATTACTTTTTGTCTGCTGTTCTATTTTCCCCAGGCCCCTGAACCCATGCCAAATGATATTCCTATTCATTCATTCATTCGTTCATTCGTTCAGTATGTATTGAGGGCCCATCGTATGCTAGGCACCATTCTAGACACGGAGAGTGCAATAGTAACAAAGCAGGTAACACTCCTCGTCCTCACGGTGCTTCCGTTCTAATGCGGGCAGACAGGCAGATTTCACTAATGCATAAGTGGAATTTATAGACTGTCAGATGATGCTATGTGCTGTGGAGGAAAATAAACCAGGAAGAAAAATAAGGAGTGCCAGAGAGAGGCAGGGAGCTGTCTTACATAAGGAGCTAAGGAAGGCCTCATTCAGAAGAGGCATTTCAGCAAGGACGCGGCAGAGGAGAGAAGTGTTTCCCCTGAGATGGGGATGTGGCCAAAGAGGCCAGAGTGCTGGGGCGCAGGAAGCGAGGGGCACAGGAGGGGATCTGAGAGGTAATGGGAAGTCACAGGTCACACAGAGCGGTGCAGCCATTGTAAGGACTTTGGCTTTCATTCTGAGAGGGGCTGGGGCAGAGGGATGACATGATCTGACTTTGGTTTTAAGAGCATCATCTTAGAGTGTCCCATTTCTTTGTCCCCACCCCTTCCCCATGCTCACAGGCACCCAAGAAGGAGCTGCAGAACGGTGTCATCCGGGGCTACCAGATCGGCTACAGAGAGAATAGCCCTGGCAGCAACGGGCAGTACAGCATCGTGGAGATGAAGGCCACGGGGGACAGCGAGGTCTACACCCTGGACAACCTCAAGAAGTTCGCCCAGTATGGGGTGGTGGTCCAGGCCTTCAATCGGGCTGGCACGGGGCCCTCATCCAGCGAGATCAATGCCACCACTCTGGAGGACGGTGAGGGCCCAAGCAGAGGGGAGTGGGCACAGATCCCCGCCATGGGCAGAGCCACAGCTGCCAGAGAGGGCTTGTGGGTCCCTCCATTTGCCCCGGGCCCCATCTTGGTCCTGTGTTCCACACAGGCTCCTTGCATCCCAGCCATTTCCTCTTGTCCACTGGCTCCTTGAGGGATGCATGGGCCATTCAGCATATTGGGCCTCTTCTTCCTTTTGACTGATGCTCTACTCATCCGGTCTCTGTCGACCTGTTGGCCTGTCTGAGAATTTGCCTGTCCACCTGTCTCCCCATTCACGCTTCTCCCTCGGCCTTCCTCCTTCTTCCTGGCACCCTAACCCCTCTCTCTCTTCCCTCTACACCTGGTCCTATTTCTCCTCTTTTACAACTTCTTGGAAAAAGGGCAGGAGCCAAATTGCCTTTGTGTTCTAGCCTGGAACCTGTCCACCATCTACCTGAGATGGAGCTGAGGAGTTAAGAGATCCTAACGTGTATGCAGCAGAGGATTTAGAGTCCAGCTTTTTAAGTCTTCATTCTTCGATGACTGGAGAGAACCCCACACTCTGATTAGTACATCAAAGGGCCCAGGAGGAGAGGGTTAGGAGGCAGCAGGAACATGCCCACACTCCAAGCACAGAGAAGATGCCAGCTGGTACCTGAGCCTGCACCAGGTTGAGAAAAAGGACATGGCCCTTGATGCTCCCAGAGACGGGGCCAGGCTGACCTCTGTCCCCTAGAGAGCAGAATAAAGAAGAAGCAGAGCATTCTTCCAATCTTCCTTCTTGATGCCCCAACCCAAAACTAGGGTCTGAGACTAAAGCCCCGCTGAGTCAGAACCTGCCCACCCCGCCCCAACAGAGCAAAACCAATAGTCTAGAGGGCAGAATGCCATTTCCCCATTCCCATCAGGAGACCAAGCATTTCACCACTAGAGAGCCATTCCTTTACAGGAAGCGATGCCCTCCGCCTACCTCGCCCTCTCTGAAAATGCAGCACCCAGGGGATGGGGGACACATGAGGTCAGAAACACCTGACAGTAGATACGCTCGTACCAATGGTTCCTAACATGGCCACCAGTTGGCATTATCTGGGGAACTTTCAAAATACTGATGCCAGGCTTCAACCCCAGAGATTCTCATTTCATGATTCTGGGGCAAAAGCTGGGCTTTCAGATGGGGCCGACTTCAATAGCCCCAGAGCATTGAGCGCCTGAGAAGAGGGGAGAACTGAATGAAGGAAAGAGGCACATGGCAGAGAAGTCCAGCGGGAGGGAGGAGAGCCGCACCGCAACCAAACCCTCAGCTCATGGCCCTCGCTATCCCTCTCCATCCCTCCCACCCTGAGATGCTGGCCTCGGGCCTGGGTGGGTTGAGGAAGATCAGCTTGTCTCCTCTTAGTGCCAGGAGTGTTCATTTCAGCAGTGGCCTAACACGTGGTTCTCAGCCCTGAGCACAAAGCAGAGCCTCCTGGAGGTCTGGGAAATGCAGGTTGCTGGGCTCCACCCCCCAGAGCTTCTGCTTCAGCAGGTCTGAGGTGGGTGCCAAGAATGTTCATTTCTAAGCCGGGTGTCCAGCCTGGGTAATACAGTAAGACCCCATCTCTTAAAAAGAAAAAAAGGACGCATTATGTCGAATAAGTTCGCAGGCAATGTTGCTTGTCCAGGGAGCACCTTTGGGAATCATAGCACCAAGAGTCGCACCATTATCTATGCAGGGAGGCCAAGGCTCAAGGAGATTAACTCATCCAGAACCATCTATCCAGAAAATAACAGAGTCTGGATCAAAATCTCTGAATCCCATCCATACCCTTCCTGCTTCAACTTGTGCCTCCCTTTTGCTTGGGAGCAAGGCTGGATGCAGGAACAAGCGATGCAGATGCAGGAGACTTTAGGAAGGTGTGTCCAGGGAACAGCCGTCCCAAGCCGAGGCCAGCCTGCCCCACCGAACGCTAAGCTCCCATGCACCGCCAGGCCCACCTCTGGCCTCTGTCCAAACACCACCTCCCTTGCCTCGTGGGGGCCCCTGGAATTTCCAACAGGGAGAGATCAGCATGGGCTATGGAGTCATTTTCAAAACAAAGGGGGAGAGGGGAGAAGAAAGTTTCCAGTAGCATTTGCTCAGCAGTTTTTCATACTTAATTAAGGCCCTCGTTAGCCTGTCAGATCCTGATCGTTTCCTGGCAATATTAGCACTCCTCCTGGGGTATTCAAGGGCCCCTGCTTTAGCAATAGTGTCTTTTCCATAATTATATTACCTTCATTTTGTTCGAACGGACGATCTGTATTAGTTTATTACACTGGGTCCCTAATTACATGGTGCTTATATTTTTACACCTAAGTAATATGAAACAATAATCATTCTCAAAGAGAATCGTTAGGATGATGTATTATCATTTAAATGCTCATAAAAATTAGAGTTGCCTCTTGTGGGGCAATGGGATCTAATTACCTTCCAGCCAGTCTGTGCCTCCTTTCTCCCACTCGGAGCAAAGCAGACTCCGTCTTGCGCTTTGTCCCTGGCCCTCGGATGCCAGCAGGAAGTGCCACCAGAGTTCCCCCAAGCTGAGGTGGATCCCGGGGGATAGGGTTTTGGAGGCCTGTCGTCTCAGGAGGGGCAGGCTGCACAGTGCCCCAGGGTGAGCCTCAGCTTAGACTCAAAGGTGGCTCTCAGAGGGACAGCGTGGCCGGCAGGAGAAGCACCTAAACTGGTCTCAGAGAGTGTTTTCCCATCATCCAGGCCTTTTAGTGTGCTCGAGTACAAGGGCATGAGCAAAGGTTTAATGGTCCCAGAGGTCCCGAGGTCCCGGTGGAAGCTCCTCTACTGCACCAGGGTTAGCTGAAGTCCTTTTCCCTTCTTTGCCTTCCCTTCAGCTTGGAACAAGGACACAGGAGTCCCTAGAACCAGGCCTTGGCCCAGACCCCTGGTCAGACGACACAGAGGGGCTGGCAGCCGTCAGATGAGATGACGCATTGCAGACACCTCCAGGGCTGGCTTGGTGGCCTTCCGGGTCTGTCACGTTCATCACAGCAGGATTTCCCTGGGCTGTGGTGGCCCACTGGGGAATTCCCAGGGGCTCATGCCCAGAGTTCATCACCTTCTTCCCCAGGATTTAACCACAACCAGGAATGTGCTACCCAGAGAACAAGGAGCCAAGTCTGTAAAGATTTCTGTCTGCCACAATCTCCAGGAAAGGAAACTCGGTTCACTTCCTGGCCTCCCTGCCCCAACTCTCACTCTCAGCACCTGCGAGTCAGGAGTCCCTCCACTTGTCTAACTGGACGCTCCTCTGGTTGGACCATGGAATCCAGCCTGGGACATAATTGCTGTGCTGTCACTCACACCCACGACTGACTGGACCCTTGGTTCTCCCCCGACCCCCTGCAGTGCCCAGCCAGCCCCCTGAGAACGTCCGGGCCCTGTCCATCACTTCTGACGTGGCCGTCATCTCCTGGTCGGAGCCCCCGCGCAGCACCCTCAATGGCGTCCTCAAAGGCTATCGGGTCATCTTCTGGTCCCTCTACGTGGATGGGGGTGAGTCTGCTGGGATGATGGCTGGGCCTCAGGGGAGAGGTGCAGGGTCAGTGGGGTCTGCTCCCAGGTGTAGTTAGAGCTAAGCATCCTCCCACAGCATGGCAAGGGGAAGTGCAGCCCCCTCTTCTCCACACGGGGAGGCTGCAAGAGGACGATAACGGCTATAGGGACCAGGGGATAGTGAAGGGGCTCGGGATTCACTTGCACACCTCCGTGTTCAACTGAGGTCAGAGGCAGGGGCAAGGGGGGTGGTGGTACACAGGGTGGCATCTCTGGTGAGGGGTAGGAAGGAGACACCCAGCTACTCCCAGACAACAGTGTGTGTTTGGGGAAGTATTGGGGGCATGAAAGGGGCAGATGAGCTTTTCTAGTTTCACGTGTTGATATTAGGCCTTTATGGCTGTGTGAGTCAGATACCAGTGGGGAATAGTCGGTACATTCAAATGGGGCAATCAAAGAATTTAATGAAGGGACTGAGGAGGGGGGTGGGCACCTGGGACGAGCATCAGCAGGAAGCCAGCAGCACCTAAGGCCAAGGGGGAAAGGGAGGAAGCAGGGCTACCAGAACCCAGGGAGAGCCTCCCTTGGCCAAATCCAACTGGAGCCAGGCATGCAGCAAGGCGTGTTTTCTGTGCAAACAAGCCGCCCAGGACCCAGAGAAGGGCAGAGAGGTGCTCACAGTGGAGCTGGGGGGTAGGAATGGCAAATGGAGAGAAACCAGTAAGATGGCCCAAACTTCTGAATGTCTTCCTCGCCCTGGAATGTGCAAACAGGTTTGAGTAGCATCCTACAGGCACACCAAGCTCCCGCCACTGGTGTACACAGACCTTCATGCGACCTGGAGGCTTGTAGCTCACACAGGTCAGAGGACCAGCGTCCCAAATTATGGAAACATTCCACTGAAGGCCTTAGTCATCTCAATAGACCACAAAGGACTAAAATGAGTTTGCCCCCAATCTGGCTCCTGCACTTTCTGCCTCCCAGCCCCCTGGGCCCTCTCTTCTTTCCTGGCGGACCTTGGAATCCAGCTCACAGTCATTTGTCCAGTGCTACTACGGTCCCCTCTCCCATCCAGATTCCACTCTGCCCAGACACACTGTCAGTAGGAAGCATCTTTCCCCACCGCCACTTCCACTCTCTCCCACAAAAAGCAGAGGGCTCTAGCTCAGGTTGAGTTCCCTGAAGGTCTCCCCAATTCTTTTGCTGTGCAGTGCCAGGCCACGCTGCTCACAATGTGACCTCACTACATTCATATTCGTGTGGAACCACCAGGTAAAGGGTGGTTCCCTGTTTTCCAGAACTCGCTTCCTCTTTTCCAAGCCTGTGGGCTTCTCCAGCGTAACCCCTAAGGAATGTATTGGCCTCGGCAATCCCCAAAGACCAGCTGGACACTTGACCATGCTGCCCTCTTCCTGCCCTTTCTCTGGCTCCAGTCCTGGACAGGCCAGCCTGGTTTTTGACTCCAGGAGAGGAAGGCACTGCTGCTCCGGCCTCTGGGGGTCCTCCTGCACTGACCTGGAGTCTTCTCACGCTGGGCACAGCCTTCTCATCCTCTGGATCCTGGCAGCACTGCTTTCCCTGGCCAGGCCCTCTTCCTTGGCCTTTTGCCTGCCCTGGACCATCCACGAGGTGCTGGGAGGTGGGTCTCCAGGAACTCATGTCTACGAGGCTGGTCCTCGGCCCGTTACTGGACCTGTCTTTCTGAAAGCCCAGCAGTCCTAGTGGGAGGCTCCAGAGTCTGTCCCTTTTCCTTCTCTTACAACTCTGGCCCTCGTGGGACCATCTCCCTAAGCTCCTCTTTAGAGTCTATGAGAAGGTCCTTGCAGGGCCGGGATGTTGGGTCCTCCCTAAGCCTCAGGAGTGTCCCAGCTCTTCCTGGCTGAGGCTATCGGCTCCACCAGCCTCACCCAGGCTTTCTGTGCAGTGAATGTCTGGGTGTCTCCAACGGTGGGGAGAAGGCAGATGGGTCACTCAACCCCTTAACCCAACTGGGAGTCCAGGGTGCTGGCTCAGGAGTAGTCAGAGGCAGGAGAGGCAGCCTCAGCCTGTCACACGTCATCCTCAGGTCGATAACCACCCAGGGAGGTCTGGCGGCCCAAGGCGGGCTAGGCAGCAGGAGGAGTGGCTGCTGAGCTGTGCCTCCTGGACGGGACCTTCTCCATCCAGGTCCAAGCCACTCCAGGCTCTCCCATGGGAAGGGAGTTGGGTAGCGGGAGGGAGAAATGTTGCTTGGAGAGATGGAGAGAGAGGCGTTTTAAAGAGCATGTCAAGGTGAAATTGGTGCAAAGTCAACTGAGGCCGGGTCCAGGCCAGCATCTGTGGCTCGCCCTCACTGGGCCCTTAGAGAGACGTGGCCTAGGGGCAGTGGCCCACATCTGCTCCTGGGTACCTCAAGGTGAAAAGCCCTCTAGTCCTCACCTCCATGGAGTTGAGGGCTGAGCCTGCGCAGTAGGTGTGAGCAGAGCCTAGGCAGCAGGGGTAGGAGCAGGGGCTGCAGCCTGATGGAGCTGGGCCCTCAGAGTTTGCTGGTCTCTGGCAGAGTGGGGCGAGATGCAGAATATCACCACCACACGGGAGCGGGTGGAGCTGCGGGGCATGGAGAAGTTCACCAACTACAGCGTCCAGGTGCTGGCCTACACCCAGGCTGGGGACGGTGTGCGCAGCAGCGTGCTCTACATCCAGACCAAGGAGGACGGTGAGTCCAGGCCTCTCCTCGGGACAGGCTGGTCCTGCTGCCCACTGCTCACCCCCAACCCCACCCCAGGAGGCAGGGTGAGAGCAGGGTACTGTCCTTTCTCCTGCCCTTTGAGCCATTGGAGGGTGGCCTTGAAGACTCTGGGGAAACGCTCTCGGATTCATGCATGAGCAGATAAGCAACGTGAACCTCCCTGCACCTCCCCCCGCCTCCCCACACACACCTGCTCTCTGAAGCATTGAATCAGAGGCCAGAGAAACCCTCTCCCCCTACCCCAAGGGCATTCTCTCTGTGGCATCTGCTCCCCTGACGCGTTCAGCCTGCTTTCCTCTGGATACAGATGTTGGGGCTGGCGGGGAGCAGGAGCATCGCTCAGCACATCCCGGGTTATGGACTTTGTGGTCACCCCATAGAGGTGGGCTCTGGGCTTCTGCCTCCAGCCCTGCCACTTTCTTCCCCTCCCAGTCCCAGCTCTATCACTTAGTTGTGTCACAGGTGGGCGCTCTGGGCCGGGTGCCCTGTTACTGGAAGAGGTGTGACAAGCGACTGGCACACAGCGGGCACAGAAGCAGAAGACATCCTTGGCATGATGGCTTCCTCCCCACTCGCCCTTAGTTTTTTCGAGGGATATGGAGGCCCAGAGCCTAGATCCTACCCAAACAATTTGGCTGAAGGCACTGGAAGGGTTTAATGTGTTGAAACGAGTGACTCAGGCTGGGAGTGGTGGTGGAGAAGCTGCCATTGTCGCCCAGTGCCTGGTGACTGGACCAGCTCCCAGCTCAGCTTAATCTCCAGGCTCTCCCTCCCTCTCCGCCTACAGCAGGCCCCCTCTCCCCTTAAGCCCTGAGCAATTCAATATTTACCAACCTGCCTGCCCTACTTTTCCTGTCATTAATCCTCCCATCAAGGCCTCCTGGGACAGCTCCGGGCAGAGCCACCTGCTCCAGTGTGGAGACTGAGCTGAGATGGCATCTAGAGCCTGGTCCCATCTGAGGCCTCAGGGCCACACTCAGGCACCTTTTGGCCTCCAGAAATGAGCCCCTGGAGCCCCCAGGCTTCTTCTTGCCCCCTGGTCTGATGCAAGGCCTACGCTATAAGCACATCTACCTGTTTAACTGATCAAGGCAAGGCCCTATGAGGAACCCAGAGGTCTAGGAGCATCACCCTTCCCTGCAAGGAGCCTTCAGCCCTCTGCCCAGAGCCACACATGGTTATACACAGCAGGAGCCCGGGCCCAAAGAAGCACTGCCCCTGACCTTCGGGAGGCAGCACTGCAGCACGGAAAAGGCGCTGGTAAATACAGCGGAAGTGCATACCCCCAGCCTGGCATTCATGGGGAAGTCACTTAGCCTTCCTGAACCCCAGTTTCCTCATGATAAAATGGGGAGAGTGGTACCTCATCAAGTACTAGTACTACATCTAAAATGTCAACTACTAGCAAATAGCAGTTGCTTTATGGCTACCGAGGTGCTGGCAAGGAAATGATTGCTTCAGGCCAGATGCAGTGGCTCACACCTGTAATCCCAGCACTTTGGGAAGCCGAGAGGGGGAGGATCACCTGAGGTCAGGAGTTTGAGACCAGCCTGGACAACATGGGGAACCTCTGTCTTTACTAAAAATACAAAAATTAGCCGGGTGTGGTTGGGCACCTGTAATCCCAGCTACTTGGGAGGCTGAAACACGAGAATCACTTGAACCTAGGAGGCGGAAGTTGCAGTGAGCTGACATCATAGCACTGCACTCCAGCCTGGGTGGCAGAGCAAGATTCCATCTCAAAAAAAAAAAAGAAACAAAGAAAAGAAAGGAAGCGGCATCAGAGCCTCCAAGGGGAAGCCCAGGTCACAAAGAACCCAGTGTCGGATGAGGTCTCATCCAGAACGGCAGTCATAATATGACTTAACCCGCCCAAGAGCCCCGGGAGGGAGGCATTATTTCCACATTACAGGGGAGAAAACCGAGGCCTCCAGAGTGAAAGCTACTTTCCAAATGCCACTCAACTAACAGGGGACAAATCCAGGCTTTCTTGTCTCCACATACTTTATCCTTTCCATCAAACTACTTGTGTCTGCTAGGAAGCTGTTTGTTGTGAAAGCCAGTGAAAACAGATTTCAGCCATAAGCACATTTATTATCACACACAGCAATAAGTCCTGAGTAGGACAGCTCCAGGGTTGGTTAAGTCAGAGGTTCCCAGCCTTCTGCTCTGCCATCCTCTGAATATCAGCTGCCCCTGCTAGGATTTCAAGATGGCTGCAGCCCTAGGCATCACACCAGACAAGATAGAGTTCAGACTGAGAAGAGGGAGTCTCTTCCTGTGGGCATGCCTCTCTTGGGAGTCAAAGTAACTTTCCCAGAAACCCCCTCAACAGACTTATCCTCATTTCCCATTGGCCAGAGTGGGGCCACATGCCTCTTGCTAAGCCAGTCGCCAAACAGCAAATTGAATTATCGTGGCCAATTTACCCCAAGCACAACATACCCTCTAGTGTGGGCAGTAGAGACAGCTGTCTCTGAAGTGTGGAGGAACACAGGTACCTAAGCAAAAGTGAGGTTCTATTTGCAAGAACCAGGAAGGAATGGCAGAGGGTAGCAGTCAACTCTGCCTGTCCTCCACAGCCACCCCACCTCCACCAGGCTCTCCCATTCATAGGTGGAAGTTATTAGTTATTGCTCAGTTGGCATGGAAAGCAGACAGGTCTGTGATCCAATTCCAGCCCTGGTGTGGGAGCTTGTGCAAATATCCTCATCTGAAGACACCATGACCCCACCCTCAGGATTTTGAATTTTTCTAAAGGAAAAACAATATCAGGAAATTTAGAAAAAAGCGAAAGAAATTTAAAAGAACAAAATGCAAACATAAATTCAGGTTTATTTACTGAGTCCAGATCTCTTAGTCCAAGCATGATTTCAGGCTGGCTTGGCTGGACCCAGTTAATGAGCTCCAGTGCTGACTCCTCAGCCTCCGTCTGTGAATATTAAACCTAGCAACATGACCTCCAAGTGCAAAGTTGACTTGGATTTTAGACCACTTTAAAGACCTTTAACTGAGGAAGAGGCATGACTAGACCCACGTTTTAGGAAGGTAATTCTTGTTGATGGCCGGCAAAGGGTGGGTAATAAGGACTAGTGTCAGAGAGACCGGTTAGAACCTGTCGAGGTAGAGGCGAGGAAGTTATGCACTAGGGCAGCAGCACTGAGGATGAATGGCAGTGACAAGTTCAGAGAAACATATCAGAGGAGTTCTACCTCCAGCAAGGGTGGATTGGGTGACTTAAACTCACGCTTCTTCTTGCTGAGGACAGCTAGCAAATATGGACAAACTACTTTTCAGAACACCTGTTGAAGGCATCAGAAAGCTAGCAGGAGAGTGAAGAATCATTAGGCCGGGATCCAGGGGAAAACAGAGGCCCCGGAGGTGAGCCTGACATTTGGAGCAGCTCCTTCCCTAAGGGACATTTGCTGAATCTGGAGGCAGTGGCCGAGAAGCTGAACAGCACTAGAAAGACATGAACTGGAGGTTAGGGCCTGCCAGGATGTGGGGGTCTGTCTGGTGAATCCCCCTCACTTAGAGTTGAGACCATGAAGGATGGCACTCTAAGCGTAAAAGTGGACCAAAAGCAGACAGTTCACCTTCAAATCATCCCAATACTGGAAATTGAAGTTACCCCAGATTGCTAGTGCCCAGATTGCAGGTGCCTATCAGGAGCAAACGTGAATCCTCTCTTTAGGAAGATAACATCAGCAGATGCCACAAATTATTTCTACAAACTATTTTGCAAATGCTGTGTCTGGAATACAATAAAAAATAATGGGACAACACTAACAAAAGCCAGCAGGGAAAAAAAGACAGATAAGAGCAACAGACCCGCAAAGGTTTCAGACTTGGGTCTTATCAAACATGGACTTAAAGATAATTATGTTTGACAAGATTGAAAACTTCAGAGAATTGGAAACTATCAAATGGAAAATCTAGGGGAAAATACCCTAATACTTGAAATTAACTCAGTTGATGAGTTTAATAACACATTAAACATAGTTGAAGATATAACTCATGAATTGGAATATAGGCAGAAGAAAATATCCAGATGTAGCACAGAAAGACAAATAGATGGAAAAGTAAAACAGCAGGTAAGAAACATTGAACTTCAGTGTGTATACAGATCACTTGGGGATCGTGTTAAAATTCAGATCCTGATTTGGCAGGTCTCAGGTGAAACCTCAGATTTTGAATTTCTAACATGCTCCCAGGTGATGCTGGTAATTATCCACAGACCACATTCCAAGTATCAAGGACACAGAGGATGCAGTGAGAAGAAATCCCAAAGAAGAAGAGACAGAGAATGAAGTAGAAGATAAAATGTCTGAAAATGTTTCAAAACTGATGAAAGATATCAAGCCACAAATTCAAGAAGCTCTACAAACTCTATTGTCACACATTAAAGAAATCCGCACTTTGGGAGGCTGAGGCGGGTGAATCACGAGGTCAGGAGTTCAAGACCAGCCTAGCCAAGATGGTGAAACTAAAAATACAAAAAATTAGCTGTTTCTACTAAAAATACAAAAAAAAATAGCTGGGTGTGGTGTCAGGTGCCTGTAATCCTAGCTAGTCGGGAGGCTGAGGCAGAGAATTGCTTGAACCCAGGAGGCGGAGGTTGCAGTGAGCCGAGATTGTGCCACTGCACTCCAGCCTGGGTGACAGAGGGAGACTCCATGTCAAAAAAAAAAAAAAAAAAAAAAAAAGGCCGGGCGCGGTGGCTCACACCTGTAATCCCAGCACTTTGGGAGGCCGAGGCGGGCGGATCACAAGGTCAGGAGATCGAGACCACGGTGAAACCCCGTCTCTACTAAAAATACAAAAAAAATTAGCCGGGCGCGGTTGTGGGCGCCTGTAGTCCCAGCTACTCGGGAGGCTGAGGCAGGAGAATGGCGTGAACCCGGGAGGCGGAGCTTGCAGTGAGCCGAGATCACGCCACTGCACTCCAGCCTGGGCGACAGAGCGAGACTCCGTCTCAAAAAAAAAAAAAAAAAAAAAAAAAGGAAAAGAAATCCACACCTAAGCATATCATATGAAAGCTTATAAAGAAAACAGAGAGAGATCTTAAAAGCAACCAGAGGAGAAAAAACTGATTACTCCAAAGAAAGAGCAATAAGATTGTGGCTAACTTGTCAGAGACAATGGAAACCAGAAAAAAGGACAATGATTTATTTGTATATATATATAAAATATGTAAGGGAAACAGTTACCAACCTATGATATTATACCTAACAAAACTATTCTTCATGATGAAGATGAAATAAAGACATTTTCAGACAAATAAAAACTGAGAGAATGTATCACCAACATACCTGCCCTAGAGAAGTATCAGAGGATATTCTTTAACTAGAAGGAAAATGATCGTAGAAGGAAGCTCAGTGATGCAGCAAGTAAAGGCAAAACAATTAAATGGTGAATGTATGGGTAAATCTAAATTAATATTGGCTGCATAAAACAGCAATGATGATGATGATGTATAATATAGAATTAAAATAAACAACAATGGGGGTGGCTCAGTGTAATCCCAGCACTTTGGGAGGCCGAGGTGGGTGGATCACTTGAGGTCAAGAGTTCGAGACCAGCCTGGCCAACATGGTGAAACCCTGTCTCTACTAAAAATACAAAAATTAACCTGGCGTCATGGTGGGCACCCATAGTCCCAGTTACTCAGGAGGCTGAGGCAGGAGCATCGCTGGAACCTGGGAGGCGGAGGTTGCAGTGAGTGAGCCGAGACCACATCACTGCACTTCAGCCTGGGCAACAGAGTGAGAGTCTGTCTCAAAAAAATAAAAATAAAGTGAAATAAAATACACAGTAATGGCAAGGTTGGGACAGGGTAAATGGAAGCTCTAAGGTCACTGCATTGTCTGAGAAGAAAAGTGCCCATTGATATTAGACTTTGGTAAACTAAAGATTCATGTTGTAATCTATTGTGGAACCACTAAAAGTAGTGAAAGACTGTGTAATAGTCAAGCTAATAGAGGGAGGAAAATAGAATATTTTTTATTTGACTTAATTAAAAGAAGCCACAAAAGAAAAGAAAAAGAAAAAATGGGGATAGGATAGATGAGACAAATAGAAAGTATTTAGTAAGATGGTATATTTAAACCCAAATATAACAGTAATCGCATTAAAGATAAATTAACTAAATCCTCCAACTAAAAGATAATGACCGTCAGGATGGTAGGTGAAAACCAATGCCCAAATATGTGCTGTTTACAGGAAATGTATAAAACATAAGGGTATAGAAAGGTTCAACATGAATGGAAAAAATAAGACATATCATGCAAACTGTCTAATAGAAAGCTGGAATATTAGTGTCAGACATACTATACTTTAAGGCAAAAAGAATTAGTAGAGATAAAGAGGAACACTTTGTTCTGATAAAACACTCAATTTACTAGGCAAATAAAGCAATTCTAAATTTGAATGTACTGAATAATATAACCTCAAGATATATAAACACAAAAACTGATGAATTACAAGGAGAAAGAGACAAATTCACAACCACAGTGGAAGATTTTGACACACCTCTTTCAATAACTGATAGGAAAAAAAGTGTGCAAGCATGGAGATTTGAACACTCCAATTAGTGTACTTACCCCAGTGGCCATCCATGGACGCCTTTACCCCACAGCTGCAGAGACATCCAGCAGAAGTGACACACAGGGCTGTGTAGCAGGGAGGACAGGTGGAGTCAAGGACAACTCCCAGGTTCTGGACTCAGGCCCCCAGAAGGATGATGATGCTGTATCTAGTTATTTTATTTAGCCCCAAGTGATTGACTAGGAAAGAAAACATTGAGGTAGGTGCCATCAGCTGAGAGGTGAGAGACAGAATGCAAAAATAATAATTGTTATAATTTATTGAGTATCTTATGCAATAGGCACTGTGCTAGCTGCTTTTATTTTACTTTACTTTATTTTATTTTATTTTATTTTTGAGACAGAGTCTTGCTCTGTTGCCCAGGCTGGAGTGCAGTGCCGTGATCTCAGCTCACTGCAACTTCCACCTCCTGGGTTCAAGTGATTCTCCTGCCTCAGCCTCCCTAGTAGCTGGGATTACAAGCACACGCCACCATGCCCGGCTAATTTTTGTACTTTTTGTAAGACAAGGTTTCACTAGGCTGGTCTCAAACTCCTGACCTCAGGGGATCCGCCCGCCTCGGCCTCCCAAAGTGCTGGAATTTCAGGCATGAGCCACCACGCCTGCCCAGTACTTTAATTAGCACTAATTCTCACTACAACCTTTTAATACAGTTCTTATATCCATTGTATAAATGGGGACACTGAAGCTCAGAGAGGTAAAATAAATTGAATAGGATGCTATCACTGTCCTCAAAAGATCATAAAAGTTTCTGGAAGGAAAACAAGTACACAACCATACAACAGAGAGAGAGAATAGGCAGTGTGAGCTGAGAACAGGAAGCTTCCAGTCCCCCAGGCAGAGTCCTGGGGTCCCAGCTAGGCAAGAGAGGCCCAGAGAGGAGGGCAAGGGGAGATCAGAGTCCATAAGAGTTGGAGTCCACTTCAGATGGATTTCCTAGTCACTTCTAAGGTAGACTTTCTTCCAGAAAGGGCCCAGCCAGCACTCCAAGGGCAATGCCCTGGGCTCATGCCAGAAAACAGGCTGTGGTCCCAGCTTCGAGAAACTCACAGGCCAAAAAGGAAAGTGACAGGTGCCGGGTGTTTTCCCGCTAAAAACACTCTTACAGTTAGTAAGGGGGTGAGGGTCAGGGGTTAAGGTCAGAGGGATCAAGATGAATTCCTCATAGGTTCTGTTTCTCTTTTGCCTATCGTAAGTCCTTGGTTCTGGGCGAACAGTTCTGAAGCTGGCACTCCAAGGGCCTCCATTTCAGAGACTTTGTTACAATTCCAAAATGATCATTTTCTCCTCCTATCTGTTTACCATGCTGGACGGACCCCCCCTCCTCTAAACCACAGCTCAAGGATGGGAGCTCTCCCAGATTGATCTGCCTCCCTCTCCCAACCCTGTCATTTTCCCCAAAGGCTGTGCTCCTGCTTTCTCTCCACTGACCAGACCTTCTCCCTGCTCAGTTCCAGGTCCCCCTGCTGGCATCAAAGCTGTCCCTTCATCAGCTAGCAGTGTGGTTGTGTCTTGGCTCCCCCCTACCAAGCCCAACGGGGTGATCCGCAAGTACACCATCTTCTGTTCCAGCCCCGGGTCTGGGCAGCCGGTAAGTGAGTTCAGGGCCAGATGCTGAAGGGGATGGAAGGAGAGAAAAGGGACCCTGTAGATCAGCTGGCTTCCAGACCAAACTCTGAAGCTGCCTGTGTCTGAGCTTCTGCCTGGATTCATAGATAAGAATGGGGACTGGCCACCCAGAGTGGCCGAAGCCTTACTCAGTGTCCAGCTTGAGTCAGTCCTCTGTTCCAGAGGCCGCAAGATGGTCCCAAGCACTGGAGGCTCCTTTGAGTCAGGTGGGTCATGCCCAACCAGGCAGGGTGGAAGGGAGGTCAGCCTCAGCTCTCCTGCTCTGGCTCACAGAGGAAGCTCCCAGCAGGTCCCCAGACTGGTCTGTGGCCTCTGGGAGTGAACCGTCTTTCAATGCGGTTGGTCTGGGCTTAGAGGAGCTGTTGGAGCTCTGCCCCGCATGAGTGCCTCCACATGGAGCAAGATGAGGGAGAAGGAAAGATGGGGGAAAGCTGAGAGAAGGCACAGGCATCTCTGGGCCAGGGCCTGGGCTCAGGCAAGAGGAGAGAATTGAGAGTCTGCAGTATCTGCCCTAACCCTCGGAGCAGAGGGGGCAGCCCCCAGGCCAGACACAGGGCAGGGGGCTAGCCCCGCCCTTCCACTGATGCTGGGAGGGGCCCCACAGAGAGGGAAGGGAGGATGGGGATGGATGCAGGGGGATATGCACCTATATCCCATCATATGCATTTTTCCCTCTGCCTCTTTCATCATCTCCAGCCAGTCAACCACAAAGTCCTGCTGAATGACTACTATAGAGCATGCCTGTTCTAGGGACGGGAGCAGGAGCAGATACCTGCCCTCAAGGGGCTTCCAGTCTAGTGGAGGTGGGTGGCAGAGGGGAGCACACTAGAGGGGCAGGAGTACTCTCAGAAAGATATGCCCAGGGCTGGAAGCAAGGAGCAGAAGCAGGTGCAGGAGGCCTGCTCCTCCCTCCATCAACAACTGGGCATCAGCCTGAGATCTGCAGATGAGCTTCTGGCTGCCAGGAAAGCTGCCCTGAGATTGCTCAGTAATTGTGTCATCATCTCCTCCTATACTCTCTGCTTTCCTGTGGTCTTTCTGAATTACCCTCTGAGTGGTAGGTGGCCCAGCTCCCCGCCAGTGAGGCCAGAGTTCTATTACCAGAGGGGAAGCCCACTGACTGTGGCCCCTCCTCTCCATCCTCACAGCCACTACCTCACATGCGGCAAAGTGCACACACGTCATCACTGTACACCTCTGCGAATTTTCACAACCCACCCAAGCAGCAGCACCCAGAGCACGGAACAGGACATTACAACACCCTGAATCCCCATGCCCCGCTCCAGTCCCCGCCTGCCCCTCCTCCCGGGTAACCATCATCCTGACCTCAATAGCATAGATTAGTGCTGCTTCTTTTTGTACTTTGTATAAATGGAGTCATACCATTTGTCCAGCTTCTTTTACCCAACATTATTTTGAATTCCTGAATTTCATTTGCAATGTTGTGTGTGGTTATAGCTCATTCATTCTTCTGTCTAGTTTTTGTGTGCATACGTTACAATTATTAATCCATTGTGCTAGCCATTAGTATCCATTGATGGAAGGCTTTGGGGCAGTTTTCAGTTTGGAACTCTTCAAATGGCGCTGCTGTGAACATTCCTGTGTGTGTCTCGGGGTGCTCGTGGGCCTGGGTCTCTGTCAGGTGTGCACCTAGGAGAGGCAGCGCTAGGTCACAGGGCCTGCAGGTGTTCGCTGAGAACAGCCTGCCATTGTTGGGTGTTCATGCCAGTCACACCCCCACTCACGGGGGTAAGAGTTCCAGGGACTCCACATTGGTGCAGACACTTGGTGTTTTTCGGGCAATGCTTTCAGCCATGTGTTCTGCTGTTTTCCCGTCTCCCCTCGACTCTGCCACACACCCACACACACACACACACACACACACACTCTAGGTTCTCAGGACACTGAGCTGTTCACAATTGTGGGCAACACCGTGCCTCTTCACACCTCCACACCTTTGCCCCATGGGTTCCTCCCGTGGCGTGCTCCTCACCCCCGTCAAGACACTGAACACATTTGAAGGCAGTCACTGTTCATATATCTGTCTTCCACCCTGGTCTCTGAGGCCCCCACGAGGACAGGGGCAGCATCTTTTCGTCTTTGGGCCCCAGAGGCTGACCACTGTGCCTGGAACATCCTGGTCATGGAATACATGTTCCATGAACAATGAATCAGTAGCAGCCTGGCAATTCTATAGCCTCAGATACTGGGCAAGCTTCCTTTCCTTAATTGGTGGGAGAGGGGAGTCATTCTCTAGCTTGGACTTTTGCAGTCATTTCCTCCTCTGATAATGAAGTCTTTCCAAGGGCTTGGTGTCCGGGAGCCACGCCTCCTCACTAACTCAGGCTTCAGGGTTCCTCTCCTGGGCTCCAGAACAGAGCTCCTGGTTCCCTCCCCTCCTCCTGCTGCTGGAGACACTGGGACCCTCCCCCCATCTTCTTCATGTCTTGCGATTTCCCATCAGACAGTATCACACAAGTCCTGCTGATGTGATGAGAACTTCAGCCCTGTAGGGGAACTAGGGGCAAAAGCTGGGGGAAAACTGAACTTAGTGAGGGTCCTGGGTACCTGGGGACCTAACCACTGTGTGTGACATGATCACTTTGCACAAATATATTCCAAATTCCAAACAAAGTCACAAACTCATTTATGAAAGACAGCTCTGGGAGAGGGTGTGAGGGATGAGGGCACACGCGTGTATCAATGACAGTGCAAAACCGTGGCATGAGCTTGGAGTCATAGGCAGATACCTGAGACTGTGTGTGCTCACACATGCTGGCAGGAGCGGATGAACCAGTACCTGTGGCATCCTCAGAAAAGACTGTGTATGGCCTTGACTCTAGGGGAGTTACCCCTGGGGACAGCCACAGCTGCATTCAATCCTGGTAGACATTTTGCTAATAATATAATACATTTTTCACTGATTATAAAAATAATGCAATTTTATTATAGAAAATCTGTAAAACATATAAAAGAATAAAGAGGAAAGTAAAAATTACTTCTACTCTTACTTCCTACAGACGAACACTGGTGATGTTTTGGTATATAGTCTTCCAGTCTTTGATCTGTATATATAGTACAGGTTTTGAGGTGCTTCATTAAACCAAATTAAAATAATATCATACATAATGTAATGCAATCTGCTTTTTTCATGGAATACCTGTTGATGCTTTCCTACACCATCAGATACTCTTCTAAAACATTGTTTCGTGTGTGTGTGTGATGGAGCCCTGCTCTGTCGCCCAGGCTGGAGTGCAGTGGCACCATCTCGGCTCGCTGTAACCTCCACCTCCTGGGTTCAAGTGATTCTCCTGCCTCAGCCTCTCAGGCAGCTGAGATTACAGGCACACATCATCACGCCTGGCTAATATTTGTATTTTTGTAGAAGCAGGGTTTCACCATGCTGGCCAGGCTGGTCTTGAACTCCTGACCTCAGTGATCCGCCCACCTCGGCCTCCCAAAGTGCTGGGATTACAGGCATGAGCCACCACACCTGACCTAAAACATGATCTTGAATGGCTGTTTACAGAATCTATTTAACCAGTCTCCCATTATTCTATATTTAATGTGTCTTTCAAATTTTCACCATTATAAATTACGCTTCAATGAGCATCCTTCACAGAAGTCTTTATGCACATATTTTAATATTTTCTTAGGGTACATTTCCATAGGAATTCCTGGGTCACGAAGAGTGTAAATATTCTTAAAGTTCTGCATACAGATTTACAAATTGCCCTTCAGAGCATTTGCACCCATGTACGTTTCCACCAGCAGGAGGAGTGGCCAGCAGCATTGTCCTTTGCACCTATGCTGATCCTACATTTGTTTTCTGTTTTGTTCTGCTTAATTTTTGTTAGATGGGCTTTTTATAAATGTGCCTTATTTTAAAGTACCTTTCTTTGGGTACTAGTTAGGTTTTATATGTTTATTGGCTATATTTTTCTTCTTTGGGTAATTGTCAATTTACATCCTTTGTCCAGATTTCTATTTGTGTTTCTCATGTTTTTCTTATTGATTTATAAGTGTTCTTTACATATTAAGGATAATAGCCATTTTCCGTCATATAAGTTGCAAGTTTCTGCCAATTCATTGCTTGCCTCTTGATTCTGGTTTTTGGTTTTTGTTTGTTTGTTTTTGAGACAGAGCTTCACTCTTATTGCCCAGGCGGGAGTGCAATGGCATGATCTCAGCTCACTGCAGCTTCCACCTCCCAGGTTCAAGCAATTCTCCTGCCTCAGCCTCCCAAGTAGCTGGGATTATAGGCATGCGCCACCACCCCTGGCTAATTTTGTATTTACTATAGTAGAGAGGGGATTTCACCAAGTTAGTCAGGCTGGTCTCAAACTCCTGATCTCAGGTGATCTGCCTGCCTCAGCCTCCCACAGTGCTGGAATTACAGGCGTGAGCCAGTATGCCTGGCCTTTAGTTCTGTTTTTGATGTACCATAGTTTTTCTTTTTACAGAAGCTGAATTTATCAACCATTTCCATTTATGATTTTGCCTTGATTTTTATGATTAGAAAACTGGATAAATATTTACCTATAGTTTCTTCTTTCATAGCTTGCCTTTTTTAAAAACCTTTGATCCACTGGAACTTTATTTGGGGATATGGCTGTGTGCTTTTGACCATGATTTTAGGAGACTCATGTGGTATCCAGGTTAAAAGGAAAGCACCCAGGATCTGGGTTGGATGCTAATACCTACAAAGAGAACCCAAAATTTCTTTCCCTGCCTGTGTAGGCACAAATATATACTCAGTTATACACTGATGCACACAAGCATATATACTCAGCTGTTCTCCACACATGCACATGTACATAGAAACACGTACATTCCTGTACTGTCACCAAAAATGAGCCCAGAGAAGAACATGTCTTAGTTTACAAAGGACGTGCATACCCCTCCCTCCTTGTGCCTCAGTCACACACAGGTTGGGCAGAGCTGTATTGTTTCCCTAGTTCACAAGAGAGAAAACTGAGTGTCCGGAAACCATGGACAACCTTACAGGCCATATGCCCAGGGGAAGGGCAGGCAGGTGTTGAAGCCACTACGCCACCCCACACTTCAAGCACATATCAACTACAGATATGCACACCAGTCCCAAAGTGCTGTGGCCTGAAAGGGCTCCCCAGCCACCAGGGCTCAAGGGTGGCTCTGCACCTGCCCCTCCCCCCCGGACCTCCTGGATTCAAGGCCAGACCCCCCATGAGGGAGGCAGGAGGAGTATGCCAGGGAGCTCCGTGTGTGTGTTGCAGAGACGCCTGCGCCTTTTCCCCTAACATTTCCCGGCAGATGGCCTGGGGCCAAAAAGGATGCCTCCTCCTGTTATAAGTTATTGGGCCTCTCAGCCCCTCTATGGGGCATTAAGAATGTCCCTCTGTGCCCATACATGCCTGGAGGTCTGTTCCTCAGCAGATGTGTGCGTGCGTCTACATGTGTGCGCGCCTGTGAGTGTGTGTGCGCAAGATCCCATGACTGCAGAGATAACTAATTATTAGCTCCCTCTGGCCTCGGGCCCCCATCTGTCCTGGGGCTGCTCCCCCTCCCTGGACTTCCGTTCTGATTTCAAAGGGGCCGTGGTGCTGTCCTCCTCTCCCTTCCCCGCGGCTGACCAAAAAATAAAATAAAATGAAAGTCAGCCCCATCCCGCCCGTGCCAGGGAAGAGGCTGACAGGAGGTCTGCAAACTAGCGCTTATCAAAAGCTCCTTCTCGAATTCATTTCAATATCTGAGCCTCTGGTTTCCAAGGCAACATAATCTTTTCATCAAAGCAACTGGTAAAACCACTGGGATCCGATATTGTTTTGTTGGCAACTTGTCAAAACTATCATTTTGTTTAAAAAAAATTTATAGATTTGTATAACCTACAAATATATATATGGTGATCTATACCACTAATAATCATTAATAGAGTGCTGCCCAGTAAAGCTTTCATAGTTCCCTCTCCCGCCCCCTCCTCCCTGGACGGGCGGGCATGCTGCCTGCAAAATGCAGGAGTGGTAATTAGACGGCAGGACTAGGAGGTGACTGGGAGCCAGGGCAGGCTGCAGGAGCCTGTCTCCAACCTTCATCAGGCAGAGGCAGTCATTTGGTTTCTTCCTGAAGACTCTTTCCTCAGGGCTTTCCTGGGAACCCCTGTCCCCCATTCTCCCTTCTCCTGGCTACCCCATCCCTCACCTAAATCACTCACACCCCCTGTCCTGAGCCACAGTTGCCAGAGCCTGGATCAGTTAGAGAGGTAAACTGAGGCTGACCCAGCAACACCACAAGGCAGGCCCATCAGCTCCCAAGGGCCAAGCCCAGGGCACACTCTCCACTGCATCTCCAAAACTTGGAAAGGGCAAATAGGACAGAATCCTGCCTGCCACCTGACCCCACCATCCTCTCCTCTGAGCCCCAGGCACTGAGGAAGATTCGGAGGCTGGAGGGCCCCAGTTCTGCTTCTCAGAGCTTCTTTGCCTCTGCCCCGCAGGCTCCCAGCGAGTACGAGACGAGTCCAGAGCAGCTCTTCTACCGGATCGCCCACCTAAACCGCGGTCAGCAGTATCTGCTATGGGTGGCCGCCGTCACCTCTGCCGGCCGGGGCAACAGCAGCGAGAAGGTGACCATCGAGCCTGCTGGCAAGGGTGAGAAGCCTGAGGCTGGGGCAGAGGGGCAAACACTTCCAAAAGCTCCCTTCCAGAATCCTGGTTCTCCCCACACAGGGGCTCTGCCTGCTCCGCTCTCTCTGCGACCCGACTGTGAGGAACTGGCCACTCGCCTGCCTCCTGGATACACCAAGACTGGGCCTCTGCTGCCCCCTGACTCCAGCAAAGCCTCACAACAGGCTGCAGCCAGCTCTTGCCTGGGGCAGGTGGACAGGGTGCACTCAGTTCCCGACTCCAAACCCTACTCCCAACTTGAAAAACGGGGAGTCGCCTCTACCTCCAATTGAAAACCGGGCCTTTGTCCCAGTGCTCAGCTCCTCCAGAGGTGGCTATGGCGGGGTGTGCTGCTTCCACAGAGCAGTCGAGGCTCAAAGGAGAGCCCCCGAGCTGAACCGGACACCCGGCAGGAGTGGTTCCAGCGGTGGCGGATTGCTGCGGTCCGCAGACCTTCACAGATCCCATGCTGTGAAGGAAGCTCTGGGCTAGAATCAGACCCTCTTAGGGAGTGCCCCACTGAATCTCTGACCGGACATGAGTGTGCCATGGGGGATGTACCCCCACTTTTCAGAGGAATGACACTTCCAAGGCCTCATCCCCAGGGCAAGCTGCAGCAGCTGCACAGGTAGAGCTGCAAGGCTGAGCGTCTGTCCCATCCCTGGGGCGTAGGAACTGGCCACAACTAGCCCAGGACCACAGGTCTACTTGCCGCTGGGCCTCCCTGGGCCCCTCCTCACTCCCCCACTCTCTTACCCACTGCAGCCCAGACGAGAGGAGGTGGTACCTGCGCAGCCTGGCCACCCTACCGGGGCAACTCAAGCTTCTCTTGACCCAAACACAAGAGCCCCAGCCCCTACCCTGCCACGGGCTTAGCCAGCCAGCATCTGATCGAGGGCCTGTGGTGGGCCAGGGGCTTCCACCTGCTCTGCCAGCAGGGCTTGTTGACCCATTCCACAGCTGAGCAACCTGAGGCAGGAGTGGGATGGGCTGCAAAGACAGCCAGGAAGGAGTGAGCTAACTCTCCCAGCTCCAAGTCAGGGCTCTTTCCACGCAGCCTCAGGGCCTCCTACCACCCCCTTACCCCTACCACCAACCTCTTCAGAAAGGGAAGGGGCCTAAAGCCTATCACCTTTCCAGAACAGCTGGCACTGGCCCAGAGGCAGGAGTGTGAGGGCTGGACATCTTTGCAGAAGGCTGGCCCCTTCTCCTGGGGACATTAAACAAACACGGTCCTAGAGAGCTGTGGACTTCCTAGAACACATTTACACAGCGTCACCTCACAGCTGCCCTGTGAGCTGAGAAAGACAACCATTGTTGTCCCCTTCCCCCATACACACACACGTGCACACACACACTGCACACTCACATACATATGCACACGCATGAACATGCGCATATGCACACACACTTATACACACAGACCTGCACACTCACACACTTATGCACATACACACACTAATGTGCATACACGTACACACTACACACTAATACATGCACATACATGCACACACATGCACACACGCACACACACAATACACACTAATACATGCACACATATGCACACACACGTATACATGCGCACACACTATACACACCAATACATGCACACGCATGCATACACATGCACACACATACACACTAATACATGCACACACATGCACCCACACATATACACACGCACACACAGTATACACTAATACATGCACACACATGCACACACATACACACGTGCACACACTATACACACTAATACATACACACATGCACATGCATATACACATGTGCACAGTATACACTCTAATACATGCACACACATGCACACGCATATACACACATGCACACACTATACACACATGCATGCACACACATGCACATGCATACACACATACACACACTATACACACTAATATATGCACACACATATGCACACACATATACACACATGCACACACTATATACTCTAATACATGCACACACATATGCACATGCATATACACACACGCACGCACTATACACACTAATACATGCACACACGTACACACTATACACACTAATACATGCACACACATGCACATGCATACACACACACGCACACACAGTATACACTAATACATGCACACACACGCATATACACACGTGCACACACTATACACACTAATACATGCACACACATGCACATACATACTCATACACACATGTATACATGTGCACATTCACATATGCACATACACACTAACACATGCACACTCGCATGTGCACACACACACGCATATGCACACACATATACACTAACGCATGCATATGCACACACATGCAGATGCACATACACGCACACACACCCTGAGACACACAGAGATTCAGGGAGCCAACCCCAGCCTGTGGCAAAACCAGGTCTGGAAGCTGATCTCTGGAGAAACTCGGAGAACCTCCACAAAGCCCCCAGGCTTCTCACTGCCCGCCCCTGGAGGCCGTCTTCATGTGGACCCCTCTGCCGGGCCTGTCTGGTGCCCCTACTGCTCCAAGCAGACCCCAGAACTCCCCTTCTCTCAGAGCTCCTTGGCACCCGGCACGACCAGCACAGGAGCCCAGCCCCTACGTCCTGCACCTGAACCTCTCAGCTGCTCCCTCACTCTCACTCTCACTCTCCTTCCACCCAAGAAGGGCCCCAGCTCCATGGGCCTGCTCTACTCTCTGAGGCACTTGGGCACTTGGTTCCTTTAAATCTGGGCCTGGCGATCTCTCGGGCACTAGATGCATTTACCCACCCACCACACTCTGGGCACCTGTGGCCCTGCACTTTCTGTGATGCTGCTGACCCAGTCCTCTGCAGCCACCCTCGGGGCACTCCCGTCCTCTCCTCTCTGCCTGTGCATACTGATCCTAGAGTTGGTCACTCCCCTGTCAATCTGCATCCCCTCCTGTGGCCTCATCACGCCTGCTGACTCCCAGATCAGCGTCTTTGGTCCAGGCATCTCTCTGGTGCTCCAGAACACGCACCCGCCTGAGGTCTAGCTACAGCTGTGGCTGCACTGTGGACTCAGTACGAGGTGAAGCCATCTGGGCCTTCCTGCCAAGCCTGCCCCTCCTCCAGTGTGCCCTGTTCCCATGAGGGTGCCATCACTCACCTCCGTGGCCCAGCCAGAATCCTGGGAGCCATCCTCCCCTCCCCACTCTCTTCCCCCAAAGTAGCGAGACCCCAAGTTTTGTCAGCTCTTGCTCTGAGCCCCTCATCTCCCCACTGCCACACATCACCTCCAGCCTGCATTCTGGCCACCATCCTGTCATGGTCTATGTCCTCTGGGACCCCCCTCCACCAAACTATCCTCTGCAAGCAGCCAGGATGCATCTGAAATCGGCTGAGGACACCACTCCTTCTTTTTTTTTTTTTTTTTTTTTTTTTTGAGACAGTCTTGCTCTGTCACCCAGCCTAGAGTGCAGTGGCATGATCTCGGCTCACTACAACCTCCGCCTCCCAGGTTCAAGCGATTCTCTCGCCTCAGCCTCCCGAGTAGCTGGGATTACAGGCACCTGCCATCGTGCCTGGCTAATTTTTGTATTTTTAGTAGACAGACAGGGTTTCACCATGTTTGCCAGGCTGGTCTTGAACTTCTGACCTCAACCTCAGGTGATCCACCTGTCACAGCCTCCCAAAGTGCTGGGATTACAGGCATGAGCCACCGAGCCTGGCCGACACCACTTCTTATAACCCCCTGGTGGTGGCTGTCTAAGAGGAAGTCCAACCTCCTGGCCCTGCCAGCAAAGCCCCCAAGATTCTACTCCTGCCCGTCCCCTGGACTCAAGCTTTGGTTACCCCAGGGTATCTGCAAACCCTCACACCTGCCGTGAGCTTCAGGTCTCCACGTCCCTGCTCAGTGCTGTTCCCTTTTCCTGACATACGTTTTCTTCCCTGCATATAAAGTCTTTCTTAGCCTTCAAGTGAGAGCTTCCTATTCCAGATGCTGTTCCCGGCCATCACCTCCACCGCCCACTTATCAAGCAGCATTCAAATTCCCCCTGCCTCGCACCCCTGGGCTTCTTCGTGCCTGCACCTACCATAGCATTTTGCCCCTGTTATAATTTTTCCTTAAGTATCTGTCTCCCTCTTTGACGGTGATCAACATGAGGACAGGGAATAAATCATACTCATTTTTTGAATCCTCAGAGCCTCATGCCATCCTGACCATAACTGGTATTTCATCAATGTTTCTTGAGTCAACGTCTCCCAGCCAATATTCCCTAACACCCATCCCTTACCAAAAGCCCAAGGTGGAAGTCAGATCGGGGAGGGAGGATTTGAACTGTAAATCCAGGGAGCCCTGAGGAAGGAGGCAAGGATATTGTGCAGGGGTAGAAGTGGCGTGGCTCTCATCCTCTCCTCCCTGTAGCCCCAGCAAAAATAATCTCCTTTGGGGGCACCGTGACGACACCTTGGATGAAAGATGTTCGGCTGCCTTGCAATTCAGTGGGAGATCCAGCCCCTGCCGTGAAGTGGACCAAGGACAGGTGTGTGTCAGGACTGTGGAGGGATGGGGTGGCCCCAAAGAGGGATATAGTAGAAGAGGTGTGAGGAGGAGAGTCTGGGGCCCTCCTTCCTGGTGACCCGGTTGCCTCCAGGCCCTGTGGACGCCCTGCAGGGTGTACTACTACTGCTCTCTCAAGCAGGCCTGGCCTCCTGGCTCCCCTCTTGGGAGCCAAGGACCTCCCTTCCCCGAATGGTTAAAGAGGCCGGGTTACCTCATACCCCCAGGGAGTGCTGAGCAAAGCCCCAAGAACCCAGCATCCCCTGGCAAGCCTCCTTCCACTCCCAGCATTCTTTGCCACACACCGGGGGGAGGGACTCAGGACGAAGGGGTGCTTGACATGACCCACCCGCCCCATCCTCGCCCCCGGCAGTGAAGACTCAGCCATTCCGGTGTCCATGGACGGGCACCGGCTCATCCACACCAACGGCACACTGCTGCTACGTGCAGTGAAGGCTGAGGACTCTGGCTACTACACCTGCACGGCCACCAACACCGGTGGCTTTGACACCATCATCGTCAACCTTCTGGTGCAAGGTGAGGCTCTGTGAGGCAGGTGGCCCCTGGTGGGGACAGGGATGGAGAAAGGGTAGGAATTCCATCACGTGAGAATGTCATCGAATAGAAGAAGATAAATCAAGGGAGAGATAGAACTTTGGGGGAACAGAGGTGCATGTGGAAGGGGAGGCAGGAGAGCTGGGGAGTGGGAGTGAGGGTGTGGGAGAGCCAGCACCTTCCCGTCATGGGGGGAGCCCCATACCCCGTCACAGGGTCCACCCTTGTGCTAAGGGGTGGTGACTTTCCGCTCACAGTTCCCCCGGACCAGCCACGCCTCACTGTCTCCAAAACCTCAGCTTCATCCATCACCCTGACCTGGATTCCAGGTGACAATGGGGGCAGCTCCATCCGAGGTGAGGAGTGGTCTGGATGAGGGGGGAAGACAGGGGAAGGAATTCTGGGCCTGGGGCAGGGAAGGGGCTTCACCCACTTCTGCTGTTTGTCTTCAAATGGCAGAAATGATCTGGGGGCCAAGTGACCCACAAGGAAGTCATTCAAGTTCCAAGGGAACTGCAATGGCCCAGTCATCTGGGATTTAGTACTCCTGCCCCTCCAATGCTACTTGTGAGCTGTGTGACCCTGGAGTAGCCTGTTTCCCTCTCTGTCTGGGTTTCCCAATCTGTCAAAGTAGACAAATGGACTAGATCAGTGCTTTCCAAGCATGAGTGTGCGTCTGCGTCACCAAGCGGCCTTGTAACAATGCAGCTCTGACTCAGCACTCTGGACTGGGGCTGAGGACCTGCCTTTCTAACAGGCTCCAGGTGCTGCTGAGCCTGTTGCTCAGGGGGCCATGCGTGAAGTAGTGAGGGTCTAGACAGGACCCTTTGCGAGCCTCACAACTCTGGGTTTCTCCACTCCCGACCTGGGCCACTAACCCCTAACGCTACAGCCAAAGTGACAGCGTCAAACCCGCCAAGGGGCTGGACCCAAGGCCCTTACAGTGTTTTGTTGATTGGTTGGTTTAATACAGAGAGTTGACTGTGGCTGGTCCTTCCAATTTTGCTTCTAAGGAGCATATGCCTATTCCAATGACCAAAGGCCTGACTCTGCCCCATCCCTGGAGCCCAGCTCCCCTGTTGGAGTACCCGAGGCTGGGCTTCTGTTGCCCTGCCCTGCCCCCACCTGAATCAGGTCTACCCTCCACAGGCTTCGTGCTACAGTACTCGGTGGACAACAGCGAGGAGTGGAAGGACGTGTTCATCAGCTCCAGCGAGCGCTCCTTCAAGCTGGATAGCCTCAAGTGTGGCACATGGTACAAGGTGAAGTTGGCAGCCAAGAACAGTGTGGGCTCTGGGCGCATCAGCGAGATCATCGAGGCCAAGACCCACGGGCGGGGTGAGGCCCAGGCCGCCAGGGCAGGGAAGGAGTGACGGGCCCAGGGAGGGTGGGGTAGAGGGGCCGGGTATGGGGTGGAAGGTGGCTGGGTGGGGAAGGAGGGGTCCAGGGATGCAGGGAGCCTGAAGGGAGGAGTCTCAGCCTCCTTCCCATCACCACAGCATCCCAATAGATCCCATTAGGAAAAACTAGTTCCACTTCCCCACTGGGTGGCCGAACGTGGCACTCCTTTGCCTCTTCCTGGCTCCCTTCCTCCTCTGCTGAGGCCTCTCTCCAGGCCCTGCCCTTTTCTTCCCTTTCCTCCCTCCCCTCCTCTTCCTCCTCTGCCCCCTGGGGCTTCCCCACCTGACCTGTGCCAAACATGTATTCTGGAGCTACTGCCATCCCAGCTGCCCCAGGGAAATCCTTTCCAGCTCAGCCCAGTCCTGCCTCCCCCCGAGTCTCTCTAACCTC
Organism: Macaca fascicularis; assembly: GCF_037993035.2. NCBI lineage: Eukaryota > Metazoa > Chordata > Mammalia > Primates > Cercopithecidae > Macaca > Macaca fascicularis. The sequence continues at coordinate 116,297,493 of NC_088388.1, read as the reverse complement.
TCTCTCTCCCTCCGGCCTGCCAGAGCCCTCCTTCAGCAAAGACCAACACCTCTTCACCCACATCAACTCCACGCATGCTCGGCTTAACCTGCAGGGCTGGAACAATGGGGGCTGCCCTATCACAGCCATCGTTCTGGAGTATCGGCCCAAGGGGACCTGGGCCTGGCAGGGCCTCCGGGCCAACAGCTCTGGGGAGGTGTTCCTGACGGAACTGCGAGAGGCCACATGGTACGAGCTGCGCATGAGGGCTTGCAACAGCGCTGGCTGCGGCAACGAAACGGCCCAGTTCGCCACCCTGGACTACGATGGCAGTGAGTCGCAAGGGTGGGAGGGATGGCACAGAGGCTGGAGCAGGGTAGTGCGAAGGAAGTGGGCAGAGTGGCAGATACATAAAGAGACAGACCAGTAGAAAAACAGGCAGGGATGCAGGTGGGGGAAATGCTGGCCCACAGGCGAAAGGGCTGACAAAGGGAACATCAGGTTGGTTGCAGCCAGGTAAGTGGGCAATGCACCAATGGCCACTACAGATGGACAGATACATAGGTCAGTAATACCAAAGATGGAGAGTCTTTGAAGCTGCAGTCCTCAATCACTGTGCATTGTTTCAGGGAGGTGACGAGGGAGGTAGAGGTGTGGTTGAGGTCCTGACCCCTAAGAACTTTCTGCTGATATGGAATATTAGCCAGGAGGGAACAGCCTATGCTACAGTCGCAAATACCAAAGCCTAGTGGCTTAACCCTGTACTGATTTGTTTCTTGCTCTCTTGGAGTCCTGTGAAGGTTGAGTGGCCACCCTGTTTTTGAACAGGGAGCCTCTGAAATCCACAGAAAAGGCATACTACCAGTTCCTAAGTGCCTTGGCCAGCAGGTGGCCTCTGCCACATAGGGATACATATACACATACACATGCACACATACACATACACACACATACACACACACATCCATTGAAGGAACATGGAAGGCTGAATTCATAGAAGCCCATTGTCACAAGTCTACCTATGTGTTAAGGAAACAGAACAAAAGCAGTATCAGAAGGGGATGAACTCAAGCAAGGAAGGCTTCATGAAGGAGGTGACTCTTAAGCAAAGCTCTGAAACAGGCAAGGATCAGGGCTTGGCAGAGGGTTATGTCAGCAGGAAAACTTGTCATGTTTCCCTGCAGGAGACCCGGGTTAACAGATATGGCCCCCAGGAGGGGTGAGCAGGGGGAGAATGTAGGGTTTGTAGTGGTTTTTGTCCCCATCTGGGAAAGAGAACCCAGGGTCCACTGCCCTGACTTCTTCCTACCATGCTTCACTCTTGGTTCTCCCCATCCCAGCTGGATATGAGAATTTAAACCCATCAATCCACTCTCAAGGAATGAGCACTGAACTCCAACAGGCGAGAGACTAACTCCAGGAGACTTCAGGCTAATTCTACAACAGTACCAGGAAGTCGTTAATATAATGCAATATAAAAATGACACAACTGTTCATGGCTGTCCTGATAGGACCAGAATTTGGGGAGCAGAGGGGAAGGCCAGGGCTCTGTGCCAGGAGGTGGAGGTCAGAGCCCAAGGTCAGCAAGCGAGGTCAGAGGTCTGCCTCACCCAAGAGATGCTCTGCACAGCACCTGGCTCATAAGGGACATCTAATTCTATTCTTTGCCCTCATTCAGGCACCATTCCACCCATCAAGTCTGCTCAAGGTGAAGGGGACGACGTGAAGAAGCTATTCACCATCGGCTGCCCTGTCATCCTGGCCACACTGGGGGTGGCACTGCTCTTCATTGTACGCAAGAAGAGGAAGGAGAAGCGGCTGAAGCGACTCCGAGGTGGGGGAGCTTCCTATGGGCCTTCCAGGAGGGGGTGTTGGCTCTCAGCCACGTTGTCCCCACTTCACTGGCTCACAGCACCATCTGGATGATACAGAGTGCCTGTGTCCTCTTGAAGGAGGAGTGGTCACTCCAACTTTCTGAAACCTCCTTAGTTCAGAAGGTTTCATTCACCACTTCCTCCTCTATGCCCCCAAGACTTTGTGCCTGCCCCAGTCAGGGCTAATATTTAGAGGTACACACTGGTTAAAGCCATGTTGGTTGTTAAATATTTAAACATTTCCATGTTGGTTGGTAAACAGATGTTGCTCCTTTCCACACTGGATGCTCCATCCCCTCTCACAGGATCCCTGCAACTTTCCTAGGACCCATCCACTAAAGAATAGACCTGCAGGTAGCCTCTAGTACAATGCTCAGTTCTAACTGGGCAGTTTCTGCACCATGTCAGGTGTTAAATATTTTGAATATTATCCCCTTTTTCCATTACCTGATGCCACAGTCTACTGTGAATGGGTCTGATTTACCTCAATTTTCCCATGGCCTAATACAGTGTCTGGCACCTACTAGTTGCTTCACAAATATGCTTTCACTTATTTGGAAAACTTTTATTGAGTCTGCTTCATCATAGATATTGCAAGACTATAGAGATCAATAAAGAACAGCAAAGCCATACTCTTACAGAGATTATCATCTAATGTGAGAAGCCAGGGAACAATAGTAGCACAGAAAAGAGAATGATTAATGCTCCCTATTGTGTTCAGGAATTGGGTAAATGGATGAACAGATGGTTCAATGGATGGTTGATGATTGGATGGATGGATGGATGGATGGATGGATGGATGGATGACTGGGTGGATAATTGAATGACTAGATGGGTGAGTAGTTACATGGTTGGATGGTTGAATGGATCACTGAATAAATGGTTGAATAGAAAGATGTATAGATGGAAGGATGGTTGGATGGCTGAATAGATGGCTGGGTGTAAGGATGGTTGAATAAAAGGTTGAATGAATAGACGGGTGGATGGATTGTTGAATGGCTAGATAATGATTATATGAATAGTTGAACAGATGGGTAGATGATTGAACAGATGCTTGGATGGACAGATGACTATTCTGATAGATCGATGGATGACAAGTTGGATGGATGGCTGGATGGAAAAACAATTGGAATTGTGGGATGATTGGGTGAATGGTTAAAGGAGTGGTTGGATGGAAGATTTTATATATAAATATAAGAATGATTGAATGGATGTTGAATGCATGGGTGGATGGTTGAATGGATTACTGGTTGAATCAATGGGTAGATGGATGGACAGATGGATGGTTGAATAGGTGGATGATGAATTAATGGTTGGTTGGATGGATGAATGGATAATTGGATGGTAGATGGTTAGATGGATGGATGGCTAGATCAATGAATAAATGGATGGATGGATGGATCAATGATTGGGTGAATGGATAGCTAGATAATTGGATGCTTGGATGCATGCATACAACTATTGGAATTCATTCTGACAGCTCATTCTCAGGTATCAGGGGTCTAATAAATTAAGTAGGCCCTTTAATTCTCTCTTCCAAATTCCTAACCTGAGAGTCCTGATCCTATTCAAGGCTCCTCTGAGACAAAGAATGGGCCCCAAAATCCATCCATGGACTTTTTGGGCACAGAGTCCCCAGAGGAGGAAGTGAAGCCTCTTGGTTGATATGAGAGTTTAATCATCTGAGGCTTTCTATTGACCACCTCTACCACATCCTCTCCTCTCCCCAAGATATAACTGAGGATAACCTTTCCACTGATATCCATTTCCAGCCTGTTATGGTGTCATGTTTAAGTAGAGTCAATTCATGAAGCAGATGGGGCACTTGCTATGCCCCCCTGTGCTTTGGGAAGGATCTCTCGATTAGATAAAATCTGAAGAAAGGAAAACAGACTTGAGCCAAATCCTGAATTGGGAGCAGTGAAACTGCGTCAAGTTTTAGGCTGTTTTGTAGGTCCTTACATTTCTCCTTCTGCTTCTTAGGAGACCAGCCCTGGCCCCATTTTAAGGAATTCTCCACCTTGTTTCCCATGCCTCTCCCATTGTCATCCTGTTCAAACTTCATTCTCACCCAGCCCTCCTCTCCCTCTACTGTTTTGCAGATGCAAAGAGTTTGGCAGAAATGTTGATAAGGTGAGTATCACTAAGCTGCTTCCTTTCTCCTCCCTTCTCCTCTCTCCCCTGAGGAGGACTCAGGAGCCTCGCTCTGAACTCCCAGAATAGGAGACAGGCTTCTAAGATCCCACTGTCCTGCAAAGCCCCCTCCCCCAACCCCTTATGGCTGCTGAGCCACCCACCTCGTCTTTCTCCCCACAGCAAGAACAATAGAAGCTTTGACACCCCTGTGAAAGGGCCACCCCAGGGCCCACGGCTACACATTGACATCCCCAGGGTCCAGCTGCTCATTGAGGACAAAGAAGGCATCAAGCAGCTGGGTGAGTGACAGGTGCCACAAGCTCCCTGTCATGCTGGATGTGCTTCCCCAGGCTACAATCCATGGAAGTCAAACACCTGCCCTCATGGCAGTGCCCAGGGTTCTGGAAGTAGCCCCATCAACCACTCAACAACCTTAGAACTCATTGTGGCTTCTCTCAAGGGCTAAGTTTCCTCCTCTGTCCAACGGAGGGAATTGCTGGCCTTTCTGTGACTCAACATTGGATAAAGCCTGGGTGTGGTGGATCATGCCTGTTATCCCAGCACTTTGGGAGCCCAAGGAGGAAGGATCACTTGAGGCCAAAAGTTTGAGACCAGCCTGGGCAACATAGTGAGATCCCATTTCTACCTCACAAAAAAATAGCCAGGCATGGTGACACATCCTGTAGTCTCAACTACTCGGGAGGTTGAGGTAGGAGGATAGCTTGAGTCCAGGAAATTGAGGTGGCTGCAGTGAGCAATGATCACAATTAAGCCTGGGCAACAGAGTGAGACCCTGTCTCAAAAAAACAAACAAACAAATCCACAAACAAAAAACACATTGGATAAAGACAAAGAGAAATTCAGTCACATCCAACAGAGCTTTAAAAAACAATTGTCAAGGACTCATGGTAATTGTCCTTCTTTCCCCAGGAGATGACAAGGCCACCATCCCTGTGACAGATGCTGAGTTCAGCCAAGCTGTCAACCCACAGAGTTTTTGTACTGGCGTCTCCTTGCACCACCCAGCCCTCATCCAGAGCACAGGACCCCTCATCGACATGTCTGACATCCGGCCAGGAACCAGTATGCATTATCCCCAGGGAGACAGCCGTCTTCCCACCCAGGGTGCCTTGGGCATAGCGTGACAGAGGTGGTGTTTTTTCTAAAGGGAGGAGGGAGCATAATGGAATAGAATGAAAAAATGGAAAGCACTGGAATTAGCGCCTGGAGACCTCGATTGCAGATTTACTAACTGTGACCTTGGGTCTACCACTAACTTTATCTCTCTGGGCCTGTTCCCTTACGTAGAAATTTTGAGAGTATTGGGTATTTGAGTTCTCCAAGGGTCTTTCTATCTCTAGCACTGTGTATCTGGACATAGGAGAGAACACATCAAGGACTGTAGGGAATGAATGGACAGTCAGGAGGCAGCAGGAAAGGACATCACATTCTCCCCCAGGTGGAAGGAAAAGATGGGGTGGGTGGGGAGAATGCCCTCCACTGCCCCCACGCCTTGACTCGATTGCTGTTCTCCTCTGGGGACAGTGATGTGGTTAGGAAAGGCAGCATTCCCAAGGGAGCTTCTGTTGCTGCGTCTGCCTCTTCCCTTGCTCCCCCTTGCCCTTTCTGGTAAGTGCCAGCTGCCCAAGCCTGGGTGCCTGTGGTTGGAGGATGCAATTTCTTGCTTCTGTCTGTGCAGATCCAGTATCCAGGAAGAATGTAAAGTCAGCCCACAGCACCCGGAACCGGTACTCAAGCCAGTGGACCCTGACCAAGTGCCAGGCCTCCACACCTGCTCGCACCCTCACCTCTGACTGGCGCACTGTGGGCTCCCAGCATGGTGTCACCGTCACTGAGAGTGACAGCTACAGCGCCAGCCTGTCCCAGGACACAGGTGTGCCTAAGGCCCTGCTGGCATCCTGAACACCTCCCCACAGTTCCCCATCATTCACCTTCACCTTCTATTCTTCCAGCTTCTACCCACCAGCTCATGGGGCCAAGGCACAAGTCAGTTTCATGTCTAGCTGGTCACTGACCCACTGTGCAGCTGGGACAAAAACACTTGACGTCACTGACCTCTACTTGGTCAGGGAGTTAATGTTGCTTTCCCAAAAATTGTCAGAGAAACTGGTACACATGATGTTCACTGGCAAAAGGGCTGAATGTTCCAGGGGATGGCTGCTTATTTTCTTTTTTTTTTGAGGCGGAGTCTCACTCTGTCGCCCAGGCTGGAGTGCAGTGGCCGGATCTTGGCTCACTGCAAGCTCCGCCTCCCGGGTTTACGCCATTCTCCTGCCTCAGCCTCCCGAGTAGCTGGGACTACAGGCACCCGCCACCTCACCCGGCTAGTTTTTTTGTATTTTTTTAGTAGAGACGGGGTTTCACCGTGTTAGCCAAGATGGTCTCGATCTCCTGACCTCGTGATCCGCCCGTCTCGGCCTCCCAAAGTGCTGGGATTATAGGCTTGAGCCACCCCACCCAGCCGCTTATATTCAAGAATGAAAGATGTTCTGCCCTTCATGAGTCAAAGTTCCTACTTCTGCCACCACTGCCACCTTCACAGGATCTCCTCAGCCTGGTGTCCTCCATGACCAGACTTCCAGACGGCTGCTGGGGTTACGGGCAGGGGAAGTGCTCAGTCAGTCTCACTTATACCCTTCTCCCCATAACCTACTCCTGTCCTCTTAACTCCCCAGACAAAGGAAGGAACAGCATGGTGTCCACTGAGAGCGCCTCTTCCACCTATGAGGAGCTGGCCCGGGCCTACGAACATGCCAAGCTGGAGGAGCAGCTGCAGCACGCCAAGTTTGAGATCACCGAGTGCTTCATCTCTGACAGTTCCTCTGACCAGATGACCACAGGCACCAACGAGAATGCTGACAGCATGACGTCCATGAGCACACCCTCAGAGCCTGGCATCTGCCGCTTTACCGCCTCACCACCCAAGCCCCAGGATGCGGACCGGGGCAAAAACGTGGCTGTGCCCATCCCTCACCGGGCCAACAAGAGTGAGTGCTCAGACCACCTCCCAGGCAGTGCCCCCTGCCCCCAGCTCCATGAGCCCTGGCTAGATCTAGTCCTACTAGTACCAGGATCCTGCCAGCCCAGCTTGGCTCCTTGGCAGTGCAGGGTGGTACCAACAGCAAGGACTTAGGAGCAAGGAAGGTCAGGGCCCACATCCTGGCTCAACCTCTTCCTGGGTCTGTGGCCTTGGGTAAGCCGTTTAACCTCTGTGGCCTTAAGTTTCTCATTTGTAAAATGCCAATGATAGTATCTACATTGCATTGTTGTGATGGGTATTAGAAATGATATACATCCCCACCATGTCGTAAGGCCTCATTCATTCAGTAGTGAGCATCCCCTTTATCTGAAGCTGTGCCAGGATGGAAACAGATCCCTTCAGGGTCAGCTGCCAAAGGGTCTCTGGTCTCAATGCTGTTTGAATTTAATCCAGACCCAATCGATCAGTCCTGGCAGCTCCGCCCACCATGGTCATACCTCTTGGTAGGCAGTGACCTGGCCTGGCTGGGAACCACCTGACCCCAGGGGCCTGACCAGAGCCTATGCACTTAGAGGCTGGCAGGGCAGGGCTAGGATCACCAGGGGGAGTCTATCAGCAGACGCTGGGGTCACAGCATGCAAAGCCAAGACTATCAAACAATGCAGTGTGGTCTGCTTAGCACTAGCCATGCTAACTGAGGCAGGGGTGGGGCTCTCTGGGTCATGGAAAGAGCCTGGAGCAATGGAAAGACTTTGGAGACTGTGGCCCTGAATGACACCCCCACCCCTTTTGGCTGTGCAAATTTAGGCAAATGATTTCATCTCTCTGAACCTCAGTTTCCTCACTTGTAAAGCTCAGGCAGGTATTAACCAATCCTGGGGGCTGTCGTGAGGATTCAATAAGAAAATCTAAGGAAAGTGCCTGGCCCAGCTCCCCCGGGGAAAGAGGCCCATTTGCAGGCAGGGTACCCATGGAGCACGGGTGGTCAGGCAACAGAGGTCTTAGAAGCATGTCACATGGAGGCAGTTTAAGAAATTACTAGGTTGGGTGCGGCTGCTCACGCCTATAACCCTAGCACTTTGGGAAGCCAAGGCAGGCTGATCACCTGAGGTCAGGAGTTCTAGACCAGCCTGGCCAACATGGCAAAACCCCATCTCTACCAAAAGATACAGAAATTAGCTGGGCGTGGTGGCACATGCCTGTAATCCTAGCTACTCAGGAAGCGGAGGTTGCAGTCAGCTGAGATCGTGCCGCTGCACTCCAGCCTGGATGACAGAGCGACACTCTGTCTCAAAAAAAAAATTAGGAACTTTCCACCTGGAGAAGAGGCGACCAAGTGGGAGGAGAGAGGACATGTAGCTGATTTCAAACATCTGGAAGGCCGCCATGGGAAAGAGGGGGACGCCTCACTCTGTGAGACCTCAGAGGACAGAACCAGGCTCCATGGTGGGGAGGCGACAGGGAATGATATTCCTTTCCTCCTCGGGGTAAAGAAAAGCTTTCCACCAGCCAGAGCCGTTAGGACATCCTTGTCCTTAGCAGTAGTGAGCTCTCCACTACCGGAAGCTGACCAGCCTCTAGTGACCATTGAACAACAAGCATCCATGTATTGGGCAGCTGTTATCTGCAGCAGCCACTGTAGCAAAGCACTTTACCTACCTCATCTCATTCGCCCCTCACAATAATCCTGTGGGGAAGAAAGATCATCCCCATTTCACAGATAAGGAAATGAAGGTCAGAAAGGCCAAGCACCCCACCTTTCCGCTACTCTTTATTGCCCCCCAGTGGAGGGGCCCCGTGCCAGATCAGAGAGAAGACGGGGGGCAGGCGATGGGGTGAGGGCTGAATGAGCCTCTGCCTCTAACATCCTCTGCCTCTGTAATTCCAGGTGACTACTGCAACCTGCCCCTGTATGCCAAGTCAGAGGCCTTCTTTCGAAAGGCAGATGGACGTGAGCCCTGCCCCGTGGTCCCACCCCGTGAGGCCTCCATCCGGAACCTGGCTCGAACCTACCACACCCAGGCTCGCCACCTGACCCTGGACCCTGCCAGCAAGCCCTTGGGCCTCCCCCACCCAGGGGCCCCCGCTGCCGCCTCCACAGCCACGTTACCTCAGAGGACTCTGGCCATGCCAGCACCCCCAGCCGGCACAGCCCCCCCAGCCCCCGGCCCCACCCCGGCTGAGCCCCCCACCGCCCCCAGTGCTGCCCCTCCGGCCCCCAGCACCGAGCCTCCACGAGCCGGGGGTCCACACACCAAAATGGGGGGCTCCAGGGACTCGCTTCTCGAGATGAGCACGTCGGGGGTAGGGAGGTCTCAGAAACAGGGGGCCGGGGCCTACTCCAAATCCTACACCCTGGTGTAGCGCTGGCAGGAAGAGCAGCCCACGCCTGGACCGTGCTGCGCCGCAGCCCCACACGCCAGCTCGGCTGTTTTTCTGCATTATTTATATTCAACTGACAGACAAAAACCAACCAACGACAAAACAAAAACCCCCAATCATGAACGCCTGTACATAGAACTCTTTTGTACAAATGAAACTATTTTCTTCTTCTCCATGAAGCCAGGGCACAAAGAATTTGACAGTACAAGTCAAATCCCCCACCCCACAAAATATGTGTGGAGATATATATACATATATAGACAGATAGGAACGCGTCCACAAGCTATATATCTATATATTTCTCTCACCCTATTTTGAGACAGAGGCACAAAGACTCAGCAATTTTTTTCCTTCCTCCTCACCCTCCCCCAATCTAGGTGGTTTTGACAAAGACCAAAATCCCAACTCAGAGACACTGCATGCGATTTTACTGTTCCAAGAAAACCAGGAGTTGCTTCAATTTGCAGATGCTTATGTGTTAATACCTTTTTCTATGAAAAAAGACCCGGCGCCGTGTGCAATAAAGGTTATGTTTCTATGTGGTGGCTTTTTTCCCATCTGGCGAGGGCCAGCGGGGAGGGAGGAGAGACCCCGATCCCAGGCCTTCTGTCTCTCATAAAGAGACTTTGTGAGAAGCCTGGGCTTTGGCTCAGTGCTGTAAGACTTTCAAAGGCTTGCAATTAGCCAAGGTGCCTCCTCTTCTGTTCTCAGAGCTGTGCTGGGCCTGCAAGGGGAACTAGGTCGGTGGCTTCGTGCAAACTCCTAAACCCCTCTGACCCACAGTGTCCTTACCTGTAAACAGAGGGAAGCTTGTAGCAGATGGAATGAGGCGACCTCGGGCTCACAAGCACTGGGGAGCCTGGGATAGGGGAGGGGTTGCCTACTGGCTTCTCTCCTCCAAGAGAGTGCAGGGTAGCCAGGGGGCCAGGACTGTACAAGATCACTAGCCCACAGCTGTGGGAGAGGTGCCTATTGAGAGCCGGGAAGAAGAGATTATCTAAACCTGGGACACCAGGCCAAGGCCTAAAGTTCTGGGCTGTTAGGACCAGATGAGATCAGAGGGAGAAGGAGGGAAGTCGTCGGAGGTCTGAGGAGTGAGAGAAGCTCATGGAGGAGAGGGAATGGAGCTCAGCCAAAGAGAACCAAGTCAGCACACCAGGTACCTCACCTGGCTTCCAAGGAGTCAGCCAAGTGGAAGAACAGGCGTCCACACGGAGGAGCAAGCAAGGTGCTGTGGGTGTGCAGGGCCCGTTTCTGATGAGAGGGTCCAGAGGGCATCACAGGAGGTGGCAGGTGAGATGGACCTCCAGGGACTTGAAGGTTTGGAGAGGCAGAAGCAGGTGACTGGCCCCTGGGTGAAAAAGAAGTGCACCTAAGAAGTGCACGGGGGGCTCCTGAGTCGAGCGCTGCAATTGAGGCTAAGCTGTGGATCAGGAACCTGGAAGGAAGGTGAGTCTGGGACCCGCTGCTCCCCAGCAGCTGAGAGGAGGAACTGTCAAGGGCTGGAGAGGGAGGGAGGAGTTTGTGCGTGCAGGCAGCTCATACCTATTAGCCTGGGCCCCGGTGAGGCCCCACCTGGGATGCATGACCTTTCGTAGAAGCATCTTCCGAATCCCACAAACACTGTCTGAGCACAAGAGTGTGTGGGATGCAGAGGAGTCCCTCGCATGAATAACTAGATTCCCGGGTCGGCACCGTGAGAGGGGAGGGGCAGAGATTCCGTACGTCTCGGTATTCCTAGGCTCATGAAGAAATGCTCATCTCAGCCCCCACACCCAGGACCCAGCCAGGAGAAGCAGCTAAAGGCATCAGTTGAAAATCAAAGCTCTGCATTTCCAGACACCTGGTGACAGCCCAGCTTCGTTCCATCTCTGGGAGGACGGAACGCCGCCCAAGGATGCGCACGCCATCTGCAGGTCGCCTCCAGAACTGCAAGCACAATGATCAAAACTGAGCGGTCTGCATAGAATGCCCCCCTACCCCACCTCCCCTGCACACCAGACGTTGGGCAAACAAACACGAATCAGAGCCAACTCCAACCAGCAAGAGGGAATGAAAAACTCCTCAGAGGCTAAAGGCGCAGAAGATGGAACCAGCCTAAGGGCTACCTTAGAAGGGGAACGCTGTCAGGAAAATACGGATCCCGATACTAGGTGCCAGGTGCTGCTTATAATCTCATTGCAGACGGGAGAAAGGTATCACGATTACCACTTGACAGGTGAGAAGGTTAGAGGAGCTAGAAGAGGTGGGAATGAGATTTAAACTCATGAGCGTCCAATTCCTTAACTACTGAGCCATACTACCTGCTGCTCCACTGTTCAAAGATGGAGTTTCAGTTCTTCCTCAAGAATGTTGCCAGGGAAGGAGCCCGCCAGGTCCGGGGAGCAAGCTGGACATATGGGCAGAAAAACAGTTGATGTGATGCTATCAGTAAACAGTTCAGGCAGGTGACCCAATATGCAGCACAGGGTGGATTAAGGGCTCCGAAGTACTTCATCCTGGTGAAGGGCAGTGGTGGAAAATGTGGTGAAAATTCAGCTCTGAGGAGCTGTTGGAGGCCTGGGACCTGAGGTGGACTCTAGGATGAGAAGGATTTGGAAAGGCAACAGAAAAGTAAGATGTGGGCCAGTTTAGCTTGTATTCCACTGGGCTAGGCCCCTTATTATAAAGCACAAAGTCTGGAAATTCAGACATACTTGAGCAAAATCCACACGATTCTATTTGCTAATAATCTCTAACTTCAATAAGTTTTGCAGGGTTTTTTGTTGTCATTGTTGTTTGTTTGGTTTTTTGTTTGTTTTTTTGAGACAGCATCTCACTCTGTCACCCAGGCTGGAGTGCAGTGGTGTGATCGCGGCTCACTGCAGCCTCGATTTTTCTGGCTCAAGTGATCTTCCTGCCTCAGCCCCTGCAGTAGCAGGGACTACAGGCACATGCCACAATGCTCAGCTAATTTTTGTAATTTTTTTTCTGTAGAGACAGGGTTTCACCATGTTGCACAGGCTGGTCTCAAACTCCTGGACTCAAGCAATCCTCCTGCCTCGGCCTCCCAAACTGCTGGGATTACAGGTGTGAGCCACTGGGCCTGGCCCTTGATATGTTTTTTCAGCTAAACCACAAGCCTGCCTGTTTGATCCACACCCAGAAGCTAATTCACAAATCAGTGGCACTCCTGCTCCTCATTCATCCCCAGCTCATCCTCATTGAAATCTATGTATCTGGAGCAGTCATCTTACACATTCACTTGCTCCTTTCCAGACCTCCACTTTGTCTACCATGGACAAGACGACCATCTGCCCTCGAGAGCCTTGATACTCCACGTGTGGTTCACAGGCCAGTGGCACCAGCATCACCATCACCTAGGAGCTTGTTACAAATACAAAATATCAGGCCTCACCCCAGAACCACTGAATCAGACTCTGCACTTCAGCACAATCCCCAGGGGACTCATATGCACATCAACGTTTGAGAAGCCCTCCTCTAGAAGACCTTCAGAGAGATGACCTCTTGTTCCTCCATTCTGCCAACAACCAGAGCTAGACTAGTGGCTCTCAAACTTAGGTGCACATCAGATTCACCTGAGGAGCTTGTTCAACAATACAGAACCTAGCTCTCCCCAGCCCTAACAGGATAGGAATTTGTTGGTATGCAGCCTAAGCATTTTTTTTTTTTTTTTTTTTTTTGAGACAGGATCTTGCCTTGTAGCCCAAGCTGGAGTGCAGTGATGCTATCACGGCTCACTGCAGCCTCCACCTCCCCAACTCAGGTGATCCTCCCTCCTCAGCCTCTGAGTATCTGGGACTATAGGCACTTGCCACCATACCTGGCTAGTTTTTGTATTTTTAGTAGAGAGGGGGTTTCACCATGTTGCCCAGGCAGGTCTTGAACTCCTAAGCTCAAGCAATCGCCCACCTCGGCCTCCCAAAGTGCTAGGATTACAGGCATGAGCCACTGCACCTGACCAACATTTCTATTTTTATGGTGATAAAAGATACATAATATAAAATTTGCCATTTTAACCATTTTAAAATGTACAATTCAGCAGCACTAAGTACGTTCACCTTGTTGTAAATCACCACTATCCATTTCCAGAACTTTCTCATGATTCCAAAAAGAAACTTTGTACCCATTAATCAATAACTCCCCAGTTTCCTCTCTCTCGGCACCTGGCAACCACCATTCTATTTTCTGTCTGTATGAATCTGCCTATTCTGGGTACCTTGTATACGTGGAATCATACAATATGTGTCCTTTTGGTTCTGGCTTATTTCACTTAGCATCATGTCTTCGAGCTCCATCCATGTTGCAGCATGTGTCAGAATTTCATTCCTATTTGGGGATATTCCAGTATTTACCACATGTTGCTTCTCCATTCATCTCCTGGTGGACACGTGGGTTGCTTCTACCTCTCAGGTGTTGTGAATAATGCTGCTGTGAACACAGGTGTATGAGGATCTGTTTGAGCCCCTCTTTTCAATTCTTTTGGGAATATAGCCAGGCCTGGAACTGCTGAATCACACGCTCATTCTATATCTTACTTTTTGAGGAACCAACAAACTGTTTTCCACCAGGCATCTGTTTTTTTTTTTGTTGTTGTTGTTGTTGTTGTTGTTGTTTTTTGAGACCAAGTCTCAATCTGTAACCCGGGCTGGAGTACAGTGGCATGATCTCGGCTCACTGCAACCTCCACCTCCCAGGTTCAAGCAATTCTCCCGCCTCAGTCTCCCGAGTAGCTGAGATTACAGGCACGTGCCACCACGCCCAGCTAATTTTTGTAGTTTTAGTAGAGACGGGGTTTCACCATGTTGGCCAGGCTGGTCTTGAACTCCTGACCTTGTGGCATCTGTGTTTTTAACAAGCAAAATGATAATCAAGCATTTGTTCATTCACCAAATACCCCAAAGCACTTCCAATGATCTGGCACTGATCTGGACACTAGAGATGCAAAAGCCCTGCGGGTCTCTTCCTGCACTCAAAGGGTCACTCCCTGGAGTGTGCGCAAACTGGCGGAGGCGGAAGGAGGGAAGCCTGGATCAGGGAACAGCAGGGATGGGATGGTTAGCTGTCTGCGGAAGCCTCATCATCCCTCCACAGCGCACAGTTGTTGCGGGGAAGTCGCTTCCCAAACCGTGACTACCGTTCCAGGCCCCCAATTCCCAGAGAAGGCCAGGAGACTGAGCTCTGACCAGCGGAATGTGGCATAAGTGATAACACGCTACTTTCAGGCCCGGCTCATGAAAACTTCCCTGGCCACCCTCTGCTCTCTCCAACTGGAAGTCAATGCCCAAGGTGAACTTGGAAGCCACTTATTGAAGATGGTAGATCCTCTATCACCCTGGCTTATACATCTATGTAGAGCAGAGGCCCTTCTATCCCCTTCAATGCCAACTGGACTTTATGTGAGCAAGAAATAAACTTGCATTAAGCACCGATATTTTGGAGTTTATTTTTACAACAACTAGCATCGTCTTAATTTATGCAGGAGATGAAGGGGAACTTGGCTGCCCATAGAAATTCTCCCTTGATAGCTCAGGACCAGGGCATCTTCCCACCCACCCCCCACCCGCCATATCATGTCACCTCCTCTTACCCTACATATTGGATTCCTATACAGGCAAAGGGTGGGAAAGGCAAAGGGAGCCACTGCTGAGCTCAGAGAGGAGGAGGGCATCTGTGTGTGTGTAGGAGAGAAGGGTGGGAGAACCAGGCTGAGCAGGAACCCTGAGTCGGGGCTCTGTCCTTCCTCCCAGAATCCATGTCCTCTTCTGGGCAATGACAGCAATACTCTAGGCCGAAGGAGGAATAGATGCCAGCTGGATTACCCTGGAGGTGATCCATGCTTGGTTTTAGTGTCTCTAAGAATCACACAACCTCAGGACTCAAAGAGACCTTCACCACCACGCAGTCCATGCTTCCACCCAAACTGGGAATTCCTTCTGCAATCAGCAAGAGTGGTCTGGCCCTCCCGTGCACACCTCCTGATGGAGAACTCGTCACTTCCTCAGCCAGCACATCTCACCCGTGACAGCTCTGCCAGCAAAACCTCCCTCACACTAAGCTTGGGGGGCCCCTCCAACTTCTACTCACAAGGCTCGCTACTGCCACTCCTGGGGGCACCACAAAACAAGTCTCATCCCTTCCCAACTCAGAAGCCCTCCACAGATGGTGTTTGAACATTGTCCTCAGCAGACAGGCTCCCCAAGGGCAGAGAAGGGTTCCACTGTCTCTTCCAGAGAAGGGACAGTGCCTGACTTAATAGGAGCACAGCGTATGTTAGATATAGATGAACAAAGGGTAAACAGTGGGAGAAATGGGCAAGGAGTTAGACCAGTGAAGGCCAAAATCTCCTGAAACATTGGTTCTCTCCACAGTGTCCCCAAGGTACAAGAAAACACCACAACGGAATACCATCGTGCCTGCTGCCATTTGCTGAAAGTCTACCTGTGTCAAGCACCCTGATAACCACTTAGCACGGATACTCTCCTAGTTTTACCACTACCCTGTAAGAAAGAGCAACTCCTATGAGCACAAAACCCAGATGGTTGTGTCTCGGGGTCGTAGTGCTAGTCAAAGAACCTCAATCCACTCAGCCACCAAAAGGAAAGTTTCAAATAAGTTATCTGCTTTTGTTTCTGTGATCCTGAAGGGGTCCGAAGAGCAGATGTGACACCCACTGACACCCTACAGGGTCTGTGCCTCCCGCATCCCCCCACACACTGCCTGCTCCTCTCCAGCCCTGCTCAGCTTCACCCTCCTCTCCTCTGGGGAATGTTCTCTCGCATTCATTTCCCCCCATTTTCCATTAGGAAATAGCAACAGTTAGGTGCAGGGGAAGCAGAGGAGGTGGGAGAAACCACAGGCAAGACAGGCCTCCTCTTTGGTGATTCGTGGGAAGGAGCTACGGATGGGAAATTAATGTGTTTGTAATTTCTGCCCCGAAGATGTATGATCTCCATTTTATTGGCTAAGAAAGAAGTCAAAGAGGTCAGGTGACTTGTACAAGGCTACTCAGCCAGCAAGAGGCATCGGCCAGGGTTTGAATTCTAAAGTCAATGCTCACCAGACCACTTGGGATCCTTTTCAGAAAGCCAGGCGGCCCCTGGAAGGCAGCATGTGTAGAGCTCCTACTGTGTGGCGGGCCCTGTGATGGAAACACAGGGGCTGCGGAGTCAATCCCGCTGCTCCCTTGCCAGCTCTGTGACCCCGGGAAGGCAGCTTCCCTCTCATGGGCCTCAATTTCCTCTTCTGTGAAATGGGAGAATAACTCCCACACTGCCAGGTTGTTAAGACTGAAAGGAAATAATGAGGTTAAAGAGCTTTTAACTGTGAAATGGGGATTAGACAAGATACAAACCATCAGACCAGAGGGTCAGATTCCAGGGAAGCCAGGATTTGCCTGACCTGCCCAGGTTTTGTTGTTGCTGTTGTTGTTTCTTGTTTTTTCTTTCTTTCTTTCTTTCTTTTTTTTTTTTTTTTTTTTTTCACTCAGGGTTTTGCTGTTGCCCAGGCTGGAGTACAGTGGTGCAATCATGGTGCACTCAACCTGGAATTCCCGGCCTCAAGCGATCCTCCCACCTGAGCCTCCCGAGCTGCTGGGACTACAGGCGAGGAACACCATGCCCAGCTTTTATTTTCCTGCCCAGGTTCGTGTCCAGGGAAGCAGGTGGGATATGAAGGTCCCTTGCTGCCCTAGAGAATCTACTGAAGGTCACCAAGAGGACTCACGGTCTGTACAGAAAGGGAAGCTCTGAAGGCCTCTGATGTCCTCAAACCCACTGTCATCAGTCCCAACCAGGAGCTGACACTTGGCCCCCAACTCCTGGGAGTCACCAGAAAGGGTGGACGACACAATAAAATGCCACCCCATCCGCGCTGGGCCAATGCCTCACCTCCCCCAGGAGGCATCACTCGGATGGCGAGCTCTGTCCTGAGACTTCCTGCCTCTGTGGGTGCCATTCTTTCTCTCTTTAGCTCCACCCTTCCTGGGCCCAGTGGAGGTGGATGGCACTGTTCCAGGCATGGCCCTGCGTGTCCCCAGCTGAGCCCCGCCAGCACCTTTGTGACAAGTGGCATCTCCAGCGTGTGCTCTGACTGGATGCATCCTGGCTCAGCATCTGGGCAGCCACCATCAGCCACCGCTGCGGCCAGCTGCCTCAGACCAACGGCCTGTGCCAAAGCCAGGCCCCCAGCCACGGCAGGGCTCTGTCGGCAACACCAAGGGAGAGGGGACTCAGCTAGTCCCACAAGCTTGGACTACAAGTCTCGTATTCCCGCCCTTTCCCAGCATTTCTACAGCATCTGACTCTGCCCGACACCCTGGGTTCTGCCCACCTCAGCCTCCTCCTTCCCCAGGAGGCCACGGGTCCCACGCCTTCCAGGCTCTGAGACCCCTCCATGGGGATTCAGAGACTAGAGGAGTGCATGGTGGATTTGGGGGCACCAGGGGTGTCACTGCAGCCCAGCACAGACTCCGAGGAACGTCCCTGGCATCACAGACCCTACCCTTTTCTTAAGCTCTGCCCAGGGACACCCTGAAGCCCTACAAAGGCCCTACCTCCTAAAAGGAATCCCTGCTCAGCTCAGCCCAGGTCTTTTGGAGGCTTGAGATAGAGCCTTGAAGCCAGCCTAACATAATAGGTAATCCAAGAGAGTCCCAGATTCACTCCCTATCTTTGCCCCTTTCCAGGCCTAGGTGCCTAAGCTACCCCAGTAGTGGCCCTACAGGGGGACGGGTCACTAGGAGAGAAAGCGGTGGAGCCTATGTTCTCAGTCTCCAAGGTCCATGCAGTGGGTAGGCTCAAATCAAAATTTGAGCCCAAAAGACCTGAGCTCAAATTCCGACCCCCAGGCACTAGTGGAGTATCTTTGGGAAATGATCCTCTTCCTAGGCCTCAGTTTCCTTATTTGTACAGTGGAGCAGAAGATACCACACACTGAGAGGGTGAATGAAATAACCTAAGACAAGTACTCTGGGTGAAGCATCTTATAAACTACAGAGCGTTGTGGAAATGCAAGTGGAACCCCGGGAGACCATCCTGTGCTCCAACCCAGGGCACCGTCTCAAGCCTGACAGGCTCTGCTCTGCCTCCTGCCTGCCAGCCCCAGGGCCTAAACTTTCCACTTTCCTCTCTCTCCCTCTCACACACAACTGACCATGAAGAGGAACACAATCCCCCAGCAAGCGTTTTCTTTGCCATCTGTCTTGTCCTCTGTGTCCAAGACTTTTGCTGTTACTCATGGGAAGTCACATAGGTTGCAGAGTCTCCATCATGGTTCCTGACTTCCCTGCCAGGGCAACAACACCAACAGCTCCCATTTATTGAGGGCTTACTATGTGCTGAACACTGTTCTAAGGACTTCTTGCATCCTCACAACCTCTTTATAAAGGATAACGTGGAAATCCTTGTTCGATTCATAGCCTCCCTGCTTTTAACCCTGAGAGTGAGACTCACCAAACTGTCCCTCTGCTTCTTACCTCTCTTCAGCAGGGGCAATCAGAAATGTCCCCAATGCGCTCTGCTCTACCACACAGAGCAAAAGCCATGAGGCAGACTGACCTCTCCCATCCTAGAATTTTTAAAACTAGCAGAGTACTACCTGTACCCCATCCTGCCAGAGCGGAGGAGCTGTGCTTCCTCGAGATGGGGGCAGCCCCCTCCCGGGCTGTGCTGCCCACCCACAAACCATTTCATCACAGACCAAAGAGCCCTCCCTGAAGAGTTAGAAGGCTGCTGGAGAGACAGTAAGGTTTCCAGGGTGGGGGCTATGGCTGAGATGACTTAATGAAACAGCAGCTCTCTCCCAGCTCCAGATCAATCATCCCAATGATCCAGACCCAGTCCCCCTATCTGATCAGAGGTCAGGGCCAGGGGGAAACAATGGACGTGGATTTGGATGAAAGTGGTATGGTTCCTTCAAGAAAAATCAAAAGGGAGAGGACACTAACCAGCTGACTTGACCCAACCAAGGAAGATAGGAGGCGATCCTTCCTTCGGAGCCATCTTGTCCTAACCCTTGCCTCCAAACTGAGGCCATGGGTCCATCCCAAAAGTTATGTGCAGGAGCCTGTTCTATTGTTATGCTCTCAGGCACCAGCACCTCCACAGACACTCTGCTACCCATCACCCTTTGCTCTATTTCAAGGAGCGCTACCCATCACTCTTTGCTCTATATCAAGGAGTGCTACCCATCACCCTTTGCTCTATTTCAAGGAGGGCTGGGATCCCAACCCAAGCCTGAGGGTCAGAGAGAGCACAGCTGGGAGCCTCTCAACAGTCACCCTAGCCTCAGAGACCCTGGAAAGGGAGAGAAGGAACTACTGAACTCTCCAGGGAGTGTGCCTTCGTGGGGCCCCGTGGGGAAGGAGAATCAGGACTTTGAGGGCTGCTGGGCAAGGACACTCCTATACCCTCTCTAGAAGAAATGTCACCACATCTTCTGAAAGCACTGACAACAATCAGGGTGAAAAGTTTGATGGGGACAGTGTAATATGACCCCAAAACCAAGAGCTGGGGTTCTACTCCATGTAAGACATGGACTTTCTAACCCACAACGGAGCTAAGCACGCTATGGGGTGTGTGCGTGCATCTGTAGTCATTTCCTCGCCTCCCACCTGATAGAAAATGTTGGCAGATTCTAAATTACAAAGACTCATATTTACAAATGTCTGCCGTCTCCTC
The DNA here is from genome assembly GCF_037993035.2 of Macaca fascicularis. Taxonomy (NCBI): domain Eukaryota; kingdom Metazoa; phylum Chordata; class Mammalia; order Primates; family Cercopithecidae; genus Macaca; species Macaca fascicularis. The sequence continues at coordinate 116,277,442 of NC_088388.1, read as the reverse complement.
AACCCTACTGTGATGTGAGCAGTGCTTATCACAGCAGGGCACCAGCACCTCTCTCCTTTTTTCAGGGTGGCTGTGATATGTCTCAAATAAATTAAGGCTCCCATTTCTTTTTTTTTTTTTTTTTTTTTTTGGAGACACAGTCTCACTCTGTTGCCCAGGCTGGAGTGCAGTGGCGCGATCTCGGCTCACTACTGCCTCCGCCTCCCAGGTTCAAGTGATTCTCCTGTCTCAGCCTCCTGAGTAGCTGAGGGACTACAGGTGTGTGCCACCACGTCCAGCTAATTTTTGTATTTTTAGTAGAGACGGGGTTTCACCATGTTGACCAGGATAGTCTTGATCTCAATCCACCCACCTCGGCCTCCCAAAGTGCTGGGATTACAGGCGTGAGCCACCGTGCCCGGCCAAGGCTCCCATTTCAATGGACTCATTTACCAGAAACAAACTACGTGTTTGATAACGTGTGTGCTGGCCCGTGTGAACCACCAGCTTCTTGGAAGGGGAAAGTAAGAGTGCATTGTTTTCAAACGAAAAAGACTAGAAAAGAAGGGAAGGCCTGTCTTCCTCCGGCTGTGGCAGTCCCTCAGGGAAAAGAAAGTTACACTGCCCTTCCCTCGGGGTGCTGCGTGACACACCTGCTGGAGAGGGCACGTCATGGGAGGGCAGACAGGGGAAGCAGGCAGGAGATGCAAGAAAGGAGAAAGAAGGGGACTTTCCAATTCATCAGGACAGGGCTGATAGCAGGAACTCCATTTTTTAACCATCACTTCCCCACCTCCCCCAGAAAAGCTGGTAGTGGGATCTGCAATCCCCTCTCAGCACCCCTCCCCACCGGAGCCCTGTCTTGGCCCCCCAGCAGCCCTCTGGATGAGGCCACAGAGGCCGTTACCCTGCTTCGTTCCCAGAGTGTGGGTTCAGGCTGAGCTTGTGACCAGGGAAGACACAGGAACGGAAAGGACTTGTTCAGATGACAGCCTAAACCCAGGACGGAGGCAAAGATTATTTCCCCACACCACATACTGCTATTTTGTGTGGGAGTTTACTGGAGGGGCAGGGAGGTGGGAGGGGTCAGTGGGGGGGCGTCTGTCATCATTTCCAGCATTGTTCCCTGAAGAAAACCGTCAGTCAACCACTCACGACAGCTTCGGGCAATCGTCCAATCCTACATTAGGAGTGACCCATACTCCACCAGTAACAGGGAAGAGAATCTAAGCGTCCCTCCTTTTTATTTGCATAAAATCTCCAGAAGGAACTGGTAGTATTTTACCTTAAAGAGGGAGCACTAGATAACTCATGGAGTGACTTTTGTACCATTTGAATATCGAGTCATGTGAACATATAGTCTACTAAGAATATCCTTTAAAAAAAAACTCTTTTCTGAAGCCCCGGGCCAGGAAGTTAAGACACTGGTTCTATTCCCACCTCTGCCACTGTGGCTGCAACTTGGGGCACCTCATGTAGCCTCTCTAGGCAGTTTCCTCTACTGCAAAACCTGAATGGACTGAACAAGTGATCCATAAGGCCCCACTATGGACCCCAATTCCTGAGGAAACCCAATCCCCAGTGTGGCGATGAGGAGGCAGGGCCTTTGGGGAGGCGATTCGGCTGTGAAGGCGCAGCCCTCATGACTGGGATTAGTGCCCTCAGAAGGGGCTGAATGAGCCAAGAGTCCTACACTTCTACTAGGCGAGGACGCAGAAGCTGCCCTCTAGGAACTAGAAACCACTCACCAGACAACAAATTTCTCAACACCTTGATCTTGGATTTTCAGCCTCCGGAACTGTAAGAAATAGTTCTTGTTTAAAAGCTACCTGGTTGATGGCATTTTGTCACAGCAGTCCAAACGGACTCAGTGGCCCCTTTCAGCTCCAAACATCTATGATTCTAGTCTCCTCAGCTAGATGCTAAAACCCATGAGAGGAGGGATGGGACAATTTTGGAATCTTCTGAAAAAGTCCCTTTGTAAACCCTAACCCAAGAAGGTTTTCCCCCAGCTAGAAGCCACCCCCTTCCTGCAACCCAGGTCTTCAGACCAAGCTGGCCAGGACTGTTCTGTGTGCCAGGAGGAGGACAGGAGATGCTGACACAGCAGAGCCTGGTTCACAGATCTCGACTTCCAGAGATCTGGGTTCAAATACTGCGTATGACCTTGGGCTATAGTGATACCACCTCTCTGAGCCTAAGTTGCCTCATGGATGAAGTAAGAACACTAACATCATAAGATTAAGATTACTAACAATAACATATGAAAAGCATCTGGCACAAAGAAAGCACTCAACAAATGTTAGCTTGCTTCTCCTTCCCTCCCTTCTTTCCTTTCTTCCTTCCCCCCAGAAAGTGGCTAGGACGCGGAACTGGGTTATTTTGCATGTTTTGTCCTTAGGTTGGTTTTCTTATACAAATCCATATCATGTGGCCATCTTGGTTTGTTCTCCTAGCAATTCTGTTGCTGTAAACCCAAGACTGTATTTAGGCTGCTCACACCACTGGAGCAGAAAAACCCAGCTAACTTTGCCAGCTTAGGGACTTTGGGGGACTCATCTTGCATTTTGCCTGCGTGAGGAAAACACCAATCAGCCTTTGGGAAATGGCACCACGGGTCTCCAGCTGAGGGGGACTCATCTTGCATTTTGCCTGCGTGAGGAAACCACCAATCAGCCTTTGGGAAATGGCGCCACGGGTCTCCAGCTGAGGGGGACTCATCTTGCATTTTGCCTGCGTGAGGAAAACACCAATCAGCCTTTGGGAAATGGCGCCACGGGTCTCCAGCTGAGGGGGACTCATCTTGCATTTTGCCTGCGTGAGGAAAACACCAATCAGCCTTTGGGAAATGGCGCCACGGGTCTCCAGCTGATAGGTGGGAGAGCAATGAAGGGGCAAAGGGAGAGATGGCGGATTCAGCACTTCCCAAGGACTGGCAGTAGGGAAGATAGGGCTCTGGGGGTGCAGGGATGGAGTGTGGGGGCACTGCACAAGTAGGGAGCTCAGCTACTTTACTGGGGACTCCAGGCATGTAAAGGTTCTCTGAGCCTTGGTTTCCTCATCCATAAAAACGGAAGAGAAAATATCTACATCAGTATCTACATTGTAGTGATGATTAAATCAGATACTACATAGGGCAGTATTCCATGAATATTCATTTTTCCTTCCTCCCTTTCTCAGGAAGGAGGCAAAGGCCTCCCAAAAGAAGCAGACACATTTACATGACTGCCTTGTAGAAAGTGGACTTTTAAGAGATTTAACTGATGCAGAAAACACCCAGGATTATCACTAGAGTTGGCTGCACCACAGAAGCTATTCCCAAAGCACACAGAATGAGCCACATGATGAAACGGAGTTTTCTATGCAGTGGGCTGATGCCTAAAAGGCATCTGAGGAGATCAACAGCCAGTTACATCTTAGTTTCTTATTCCATGACCAAGAAATGAGTTGGAGGACGGAGGGAGTTAATTTGTGTGTTAGAGAGGCAAGGGCAACCCCACAGCTTGCAAAAAAACAAAAATAGGTGCATTTTATTTAAACAACGGAACAAACATCAGAGAGCATCCCCTGCAAAGCCCCCACCCAAGAGCCAGCTGATGGAAGCAGGGCTGCAGGACGCTCTGCCACAACGGCAGCATCTCCAACTGCACAAGACCCCTTGCTGCCAGGGCTGGGCACCAGCCTAGCCCCTTGCCTGCCTGCCTACCTGCCTGCCTGAGGCAGCCTTGGAATCAGGGCAGGGGTGGCACAGGTAGAAAAGACAGATGGAAACAATGCCCATGAATATATCCAACGTGTCCTAGGAGGAAAAAAACCGTCATGAGGACCAGAAGCCAACCCAATCTATTTTTGGCCTCCCAGAGAAGTTGTGTTGAGACCTGAGACTCCAGCTGAAATGGCTCCCTGAGGAGCCCCAGGGAGCAGGAGGGGTGCTCCTGAAGACAGCCCCCGAGGAAAACACAGTCCTGCAGAGGGACAGCCCCCAGCACCCTCTGGCAGGGCTCTGGACAGTCAAAAAGAGAAACGGAATGCTCAAGAAAAAAGGCATTTAAAAATTAAGAAAGAAAAGAAATACAAAAAAGAAAGGGTCTGATCTGAGGCTGAGGTATTGGAGATAGATGTGGTCCCAGAGAAACCAGGTCCCAGTGTACACACATGCTGGGGGTCTCTGTCCCGATGAACTAAGAACCATATGCACAACCTTCTTGGGAGCCCCGAGCAGTGCGCTGCAGGGCCAAGGAAACAACCAGCTCCAAAGGGACTCCCTGAGCCTCCGAAGGCAGCTCCTCTAACACCTCCCTTCCTCCCAAAGGGCTCCCGTCCCTGATGCCCCACAGCCACACCAACAGCTTGCCCTGTCAATGACAGGAGCTCGTTACAAGTCCGCACATTTTAGCCCGAGATAGGTTATATAGTCACAGAATGTGTGGCTTTACTGTTCCACTCAACCCCCTGGTCCCTGGTGGCTCCTGCAAGTCAAAGGGGGCAGAAGGGTGCTTCCTCAGATGGAAGAAGGCAGGCAGCTCCTCAGGCACTTGGTCTGGGTGGAGGAGAGGCTGAGCTGCCCCAAGCCCCTGCTCAGGGCCTCAGAAGCGATACACCTTCACTCTGTTGTGCTCATCGAGGCCCAGCTGCAGGAGGCTCAAAGTAGCTGTTGGCTTGGGTGTTGAAGAGAAGAGAGGTCTGGCCACAAGGTGAAGGAAAACTGCAGTCACTGGGGATAGCCAGGCAAGGGCCATGAAAGGGTCAAAGGCTGAACAGGATCCTCCTCAGCCCTTTAGGGCACAAGCCTGAGCCCCACAGCCCAGCCCGGTTTGGGAACCAAGTAAAAGGATACAACTTGGGGTCATTCTTGACACGTTCCAGCCACCTCCTGTTGGCTTCAATTATGCCCTGAAAGGTGGTGCTGCCCACCTCAGGGACTTGGGAATGGGAGTGCTGTAGGAGCCGGAGCTGCTCACTGGCAAGGAAGAGGAGAGCATGGGGGAGGGGAGAGAGGAGGTGTGGAAGTGCCAGAGGATGTGCAGAGGCCATCACATCTGTCACCTCCTCCCTCTTCCTCTCAGCTAGCAGAGCAGCTTCTCTGCGGTCCCTAGCAATTCAAAGCTTCAAAACATCTGGCCCCCCAGAACAGTTCCCAAATGGGAAGGCGGTGGACACCCTCTGCCCCCTTGCTGGGTGCTACTGATATGAGGCTCTGGGCTCCCACATCTGCCTGCTCCCACCAATCTCATCAGCAAAGCGCTCCCCTCTGTCAACTCGATCCTTGGCCAGCATCAGCTCTCAAGTTGGCCAAAGGGTTGGTGGGGGGTACGCATTGTTAGGGGCCTGAGGGAGGGAGAGGGGGATATATTTGGCAAGGAATAAGATGAATGGAAAATTAATAACAGGTTTAAATAATTGCCCGTCTGTCTCCTCCACAGGGTGTCCCTCTCACTCCAGATGTTGCTCAGCAGGACTTGGGGAAGAAGGGAGCCACAGGAAGCAAACAAGAGCTCAAGGGCAAAGACAAAGGCCAGACTCCAGAGCTGGAGGAGCTAGAGGGAGGGGCAGGGGCAGGGTCCTACCAGGGGCTGACTCCTCCCCACAGGGGCCAGAAGGCAGCTTCCTCAGGGGGTTGGCTGGGTAAGCCCAGCCCTTCCCCACTGGGACCTTGGCGGTGTGGACTTGACTTCCCTCTGGTTGCAGATGGGCGCCTCAGACCCAGGCAAGTGGGGACAGCTCTGTGGACTAGAGGCCTGCCTGACTTCTTGGGGTGAGACCAGGAGGCCTGCTCCCCTCAGAGGTCTACCCGCCCAGGGAGGCGCAGGGAGCAGCTATGACGTTCCACCCCAACCAGCCCCCAGGGAGGCTCACCTGGCAGACACGTATCCCAGCCTGCTCTCCAGCGGGGCGGGGCTGTTGCTGAGCAGCGGGATGCCAGCTGGAAGAGCGTAGGGACAGGGCTCAGAAATGGGCAGTGGTCACCACCCTGCTCACCAGCACCTCTTGCCTCCCCAGAATAAACAATAAAAGGAAAAGTTTCAGTGGCTAGAGGCCAGAGACAGGTGAGAGACAGGAATGGTCCTATTTATTTTATTTTTAAAACTTAATCTACTTTTCAGTTTGGGTTAGGGCAGAAAGAAGATATTTTGTTTTCCCTCAAATGCCTGTGTTTCATGGCTTTTCATAACCCTCAGCAGGGCTGAGACCCGGGGAGGCCACCTGGCTCAGAAGCAAGAATTAACCACACAGCCAAGAGGTTCCAAGCAGAACCCTGGAGTCACAGAGACACGGGGTCACAACTGAGTTTGTTATTCTCTCACTGGGTACCCTGGAGCATGCTACTTAACCTCTCTGAAACTCAGTTTCCTCATCTGTAAAATGGGGATAAATAATTACTACCTCAGAGAATAAGAACTAAATGAAAAAATATATATATAAACTGCTTGGCCCATAATGCATTGCACAAGATGGTAGCTATTAAGATAATGACAACAATGACCTTTTAGGTTCTGCTGAGCTCCAAAATCCATAAGAAAGGCCCCAGTCAGCCAGGCTCCATCTAAACCATCCTGACCCACAGAACTCCTGGCTGCAGGGCCACCTGCAACGTCTCCTTCCCCAGGGACCCACAGGCAGAGTCAATGGACCAATGGACTATGGCAACGTTGGGGGAGGAGAGGTGTGGCAAAGGGATGCAAAAGAGGAAGAGGGAAAAAGGAGCAGGAGAAAGAGGGTAGAAGAAAAGGAAGGAAGAGGAGGAGGAGGCAGGTGGGAAGGCTCCGCCCAGAGTGGGGCTTACATGGAAAATACTTGCGCCACTTCTCCAACAGGAAGTCGTCCACTGTTTGAGCCACAGAGGAGGGGAGCCTGGGCCCCTGCCCTGAATCCCAGGCCCACTGGGTGGACGTGGGTGTAGCAGATGATAAGGCTGAGAACCTGGCCAGGGAGCCGTAGTAGGTGGAGGTGGGGGTGCTTTTGGAGGCCCGGGGAGGGAGCTGGGCTGGCGTGGAGGCGAGGAGCGGCGGCGGCGACTGAGGGTTGAGGCTGTCTAGGATGCTAAGGACGCTGCTCAGCTGGCTGCTGATTTGCCGGAGGGAGTGGCTCAGCCCATGGATCTTGCGGGAGGTAAGACCTGGGGTTGAGTCAACTGAAAGAAAAGAGGTGGATGGTGGGAAGCGACTCAAGCTCAGGACCCTGGACCATTCCCAGACACAGCTGTCATGCAGCAACCTACTGGCCACCCCTCCCTGCTTCTCCAAACAGCCCCTTAGCCTTATGAGGGGGTCAGGGATGGCAGGGCTTCTGTGTTCCAGACAGTGCAGGTGAGAAGTTGGGAAACAGGTTTCCAGGGTAAGGCCCTGGGTGACGGGCCCAGGACCCCAGAGAGAAGGAAGGGGAGAGGGCCCTTCCATCACATACAGGCCAGAGCAGCCGAGAGAGAAGAACCTCCCCAAGGAAGCCCTGGAAGAGAAAGGTCAGCAGGGCCAGCGGTCACACTGTAGAGTGCTCTGCAGCATTCAGAAGGCTTCCCTGACCTTTCAGCCCCATGTGCTGGCAAACCTAGATGGTCTGATTCCTTCCCAGCATTGACTGAGCACCTGGTCCAGACACCAGCTCACAGAGGCCTCCCTCTGCAGGGAAGGGGGTTCTTCTTCTGTTCCCCAAGTTCCTGCCATTCCATGGATACCATGGTCCTCACCCCGCATCTCCCCCACTCACTCCTCTGCTGCCACCACCACTCACAGTGAGGCAGGGAACAAGATTCGGAACTTTCACTGCTCAGGCTGTCCATGTCACTGAGGTCGAAGGTTACCGCCTTCTTGGTCGGGGATCCTCCCAGAGTGCCCTCATCTGAGGCCTGCAGGGTAGAGTTAGCAGTTATGACGGACCTCTCCCACATGCTTTCTACCCTTCTTCTTTCCTTTCTAGGAAGTGGCTAGGACACTGAGCTAGGTTCTTCTGTATGTTTTGTCTTTAAGCTGGTTTTCTTACACAAATCCATGAAACATGGCCATCTCCATTTGTTCTCCTAGCAATTTTGCTGCTACAAATTCAAGGCAGTATGTAGGCTGTTGCCCTTGTGCTGTGTGGGAACTGAGGACTTGGCGAGTAGACTCCTCTGGGGCCCAGAGTTCCACCAGGCACCCTGGGCAAAGCAAATCACACAGGGCTGCCTCACAGAGGGTGGGAGGGAAGCAAGGCTCAGCATATGTCCCAAATGCCTGAGACACAGACAACAGTGCCATCAGGCCCACACAGACCCCTACCACCCTTCCCAGTAAGCTCTCCCTGTAGTGTTACTGCATCTAAGCCTCCCCCGTGCTATATCTAAACCTCAGACACCCAGCAGAATGTCCACAAGGTCCCAGGGCAGGCAGGAAAACCTATCGTGTGTGTTCATTCCTGACGCCCTGGTCATACCTCTCCTTAGGGACCAGGGTGGGGTAAGGGCTCGGCCCTCTTCTCAGGCACCTTTAGCAAGAGGGTCCATGTGTATTCAGGACCATTCAGCACAGGTATCCAAACCCACAGGTGTCTTCAACAAACTCAGAACTGAAGCCACTGCCACCTTCATCAGCCAGTAGACAAGCCTACTGCCCAATCCTGGGCCCTAGAGGCCCAGCTCCCCCTGATGCAGGACCAAAGAACTCAACCCAATCCCAAGAACAGAAGAGGAAGGCCAGGGCCCACTGGGCTATGTGGCCATGGGGCTGCACCTCTTCCCAAAGAGAGGACTCCAGCTGATTCAGTTTCTCCTCTTTCTTCTTCAGGAGGCTGTGGCCTTTCCGCATGGCCGACTTCATCTCATCCAAGTGCCTGGTCTCCTGCAGCCAAGGAGAAAAGAGAGAAATGACTACCTACACAGACGCTGGAGTCCCAACCCTGCCATTTGCTGGCTGGGTGATCTTGAACAAATTACTATAGTCTGCTTTCTCATCTGGAAAAGAGAACTACGACTTTTCATAGGGTCGTGAGAATTACATGAGAAAGAGTATGTGACTATGTTGCATGCTTAACACCATGCCCACACCTTAAAAACTCTCAAACGGTTACTGTTAACCAAATGGTTATCATTTATTATGGTTATTGTTTTTAGAGATGAGGTCTCACCATCACCCAGGCTGGAGTGCAGTGGTCTGATCACAGCTGATTGCAGCCTCAACCTCCTGGGCTCAGGCAATCCTCCCACCTCAGCCTCCCAAGTAGCTGGGACTACAGATGTGTGCCACCACACCTGGCTATGTTTTTTTTTGTTTGTTTGTTTGTTTTTTGTTTTTTTTTTTTTTGTAGAGACAGAGTTTTGCAGTGTTGGCCAGGCTGGTCTCAAAATCAAGTGATCCTCCAGCCTCAGCCTCCCAAAGCACTGGGAATACAGGCATGAGCCACCACATCAGCCACAAATGGTTATTATCACTGCTCCAATTATCATTACTCTCATCACCACCACCACCATGGTTGAGAGGGGTTAAGCAGGGCAATGACAGGGCCGCAGGCAGCATGTTTATAACCCTGGGAAGCTGCCCCTCTGTCTGTTCCAGCCTCATGCTCTCTGCTGACCCCAAGCCAGTCCTAGGAGCCACTGGGGCCTGAGCCCTTTACCAGTTCTGAACACCATCACGTTTCTTTTCTTTTCTTTTAAATAGAGTCTCGCTGTGTCACCCATGCTGGAGTCCAGTGGCACAATCTTGGCTCACTGCAACCTCCACCTCCTCCTGGGTTCAAGCAATTCTCCTGCCTCAACCTCCTGAGTAGCTGGGATTACAGGCACGCATCTCCACACCCAGCTAATTATTTTTAGTAGAGACAGGGTTTCACCATGTTGGTCAGGCTGGTCTCGAACTCCTGACCTCAAGTGATTCACCCACCTCTGCCTCCCAAACGGCTAGGATTACAGGCATGAGCCACCACGCCCGGCTGAGCACCATCAGATTTCTAAGGGCCCAGGTGATCCAAGAAAGCTCACCCTACCAGGACCCTCAACTGGTCAAAGATCTGTGATCCCAACTAATAATAATGAAGTATCTGCTTTTTCATTGCAAATTAGGCTATCAGAGAAGCAGGGTGGGTAACTAACTCAAAGCCTTTTGCTAAGTGTGTTCAAAAGATTTTCATGTACGAACGAAGTCTTTAGTGTGACAGAATGGAAAGGCAAAGCACTGGGTTTGGAAGTACTAAACATTAGTCATACTCTTCACCAGGAAAATGGGACTATTACTACTGCCTTGCACATTATAAAGGGTTATTGATATGGTTTGGCTCTATGTCTCCACACAAATCTCATCTAGAATTATACTCCCACAATTTCCATGTGTTGTGGGAGGGACCTGGTGGGAGATAATCTGAATCATGGGGGCCATTCCCGCCATACTGTTCTCATGATAGTGAGTAAGTCTCGTGAGATCTGATGGGTTTATTGGGGGGTTCTGCTTTTGCTTCTTCCTCATTTTTACTTGCCACCACCATGTGAGAAGTGCCTTTTGCCTCCCGTCATGATTTTGAGGCTTCCCCAGAATCATTTCCCCAGTGGAACTGTAAGTTCAATTAAACCTCTTTTTCTTCCCAGTTTCAGATATGTCTTTATCCACAGCATGAAAATGAACTAATACAGTAAATTGGTACCAGGAGTGGGGTGTTGCTGAAAAGACACCCAAAAATGTGGAAGCGACTTTGGAAATGGGTAACAGGCAGAGGCTGGAACAGTTTGGAGGGCTCAGAAGAAGACAGGAAAATGTGGGAAAGTTTGGAACCTCCTACAGACTTGTTGAAAGGCTTTCACAAAAATGCTGATAGTGATGTGAACAATAAGGTCCAGGCTGAGGTGGTCTCAGATGGAGATGAGGAACTTGTTGGGATCTAGAGCAAAGGTGACTCTTGTTATGTTTTAGCAAAGAGACTGGCAGCATTTTGCCCCAGCCCTAGAGATCTGTGGAACTTTGAACTTGAGAGAGATGATTTAGTGTCTCTGACGAAAGAAATTTCTAAGCAGCAAAGCATTCAAAAGGTGACTTGGGTGCTGTTAAAAGCATTTCATTTTAAAAGACAAACAGAGTATAAAAGTTCAGAAAATTTGCAGCCTGATGATGCAGTAGAAAACAAACACCCTGGAGGGGCTGGCAAGATGGCCAAACACGGACAGCTCCAGTCTGCAGCTCCCAGTGAGATCAATGCAGAAGGCAGGTGATTTCTGCATTTCCAACTGAAGTACCCAGCTCATCTCACTGGGGCTGGTTAGACAGTGGGTGCAGCCCATGGAGGGCAAGCCAAAACAAGGTGGGCGTTGCCTTACCCTGGAAGACAAGGGGTCAGGGAACTCCCTCCCCTAGCCAAGGGAAGACAAAAGGGACTGTGCCTTGAGGGACGGTGCATTCCGGCCCAGATACTATGCTTTTCCCACGGTCTTCACAACCCTCAGACCAGGAGATTCCCTCAGGAATCTACACCACCAGGGCGCTAGGTTTCAAGCACAAAACTGGGCAGCCATTTGGGTAGACATCGAGCTAGCTGCAGGAGTTTTTTCATACCCCAGTGGCACCTGCAATGCCAGTGAGACACAACCATTCACTCCCCCGGAAACGGGGCTAAAGCCAGGGAGCCAAGTGGTCTAGTTCCAGATCCCACCCCCACAGAGCCCAGCAAGCTAAGATCCACTGGCTTAAAATTCATGCTGCTAGCACAGCAGTCTGAAGTCGACCTGGGATGCTCGAGCTTGGTCGGGGCGGGGTGTCCGCCATTGCTGAGGCTTGAGTAGGCGGTTTTCCCCTCACAGTGTAAGCAAAGCCACCAGGAAGTTCGAACTGGACTGAGCCCGCCACAGTTCCAGAAAACTGCTATAGCCAGACTGCCTCTCTAGATTCCTCCTCTCTGGGCAGGCATATCTGAAAGAAAGGCAGCAGCCCTAGGCAGGGGCTTATAGATCAAACTCCCATCTCCCTGGGACAGAGTACATGGAGGAAGGGACAGCTGTGGGTGCAGCTTCAGCAGACTTAAATGTTCCTTCCTGCTGGCTCTGAAGAGAGCAGCAGATCTCCCAGCACAGTTCTCAAGCCCTGCTAAGAGACAGACTGCCTCCTCAAGTGGGTCCCTGACCCCCATGCCTCCTGGCTGGGAGACATCGCCTAGCAGGGGTCGACAGACACCTCATACAGGAGAGCTCCAGCTGGCATCTGGTGGGTGCCCCTCTGGGACAAAGCTTCCAGAGGAAGGGAAAGGCAGCCATCTTTGCTGTTCTGCAGCCTCCACTGGTGATATCCAAGCAAATAGGGTCTAGAGTGGACCTCCAGCAAACTCCAGCAGACTTGCAGCAGAGTGGCCTGTTAGAAGGAAAACTAACAAACAGAAAGGAATAGCATCAACATCAACAAAAAGGACATCCACACAAAAACCTCATCTGAAGGTCACCAATATCAAAGACCAAAGGTAGATAAATCCATGAAGATGAGGAAAAACCAGCACAAAAAGCCTGAAAATTCTAAAAACC